>NC_135666.1:13721159-14031159 GCF_964188315.1 Podarcis muralis
ACATTTTGCTGAGATCAGAGCACTAAAATTTCAGTCTATGATGAATGATTTTTATAGACAAATAAATATGAGAGTAAATGCCAAATAAACACACACTCCTAACCACATTCCATTATTCTGTTTGGAAAGCCAATATTCACAGTAGCTTGTGCTTATCCCAAACTTCAGATATTTAAGCAGGCATAGAGTGGGCTTCTGTCATATAAAGGAACTCTCTTCTCATTAACAATTTTTCTGGGAAGCTATAAAGAAAACCCTGCTTGGAAAAAAGCAAGAGTTTAATCAAGAGATGATTCCCCAGTGAAGAGCTGCCCTCGTCTTTAATAGTATTACCAAGAAATAAAAGGGATTAAAGTTATTCCAGAATTTTTTTAGAGGAACAAAATGTTTTTAACAACAAATCCTCTAAGTGATGCACTACAAATATTCCATCACAGTTAAGATAATTCTGCACTTACTTCTTAAAACATGTAAAACTGTGTTAAGATACCTGGCAAGAAAGCCAAGATCTAAAGCATTTGTACTAAACAATATTCAAAGATGATGCCAAATAAGATTCTCTCTGTGCCAAAAAATCAAACATTAAACCTATATGTAAGGCTGCTCCATCAATTTCTAAACCTGCTATTCTTGGCATAGCTGAAATTTCAAATAACGTAGTTTATGAACTCCAAAATCTATCAGGAATGATCCTGTGAACTAAGGAGTCACAGCATATCAGGCATCTATATTAAATAGCCAGCACTAATTTGCTTTTTTCTGTTTAAAAAACATATAGGACCTAAAATCACCACAAAGGTGTAAATTATTTTAACTGAAGTTTTATAGATTTTCCCCCCTGCATATTATCTATAGAGTGCTATGCAGTCTCTTGTTGCAAATTGTTTCTCACTGCTGAAAATTTAGGAAACAATTTGAAGAACTACAGAAATGCTTAACATAACTTGAAGCACTGAGCTGTCATAAATAAAGTCTTTTGGGCAGCGATCTCTCACTCATATCTGTACAAAAAATAAGGCTAAGCCTGCTTTATTTTCAAACAGTTTTCTTATTACAACTGTTCTATGCTAGAGAGGGAGAGGTGGAAGTGGTGATGGGGTTACTACTTGACACACAACAGCTGGTGAAATATTGCTCTATTTTTTGTAACAAACACCAAGATCAAAACATTATGCAAGTTACATTTCCTTGAAAGGTTCCCAGCAGGAGCCTTCCTTTTTGTTTTTCGCAGTGCTTGATTTCCTTTCACCCACAAAAAAAACGGCTCACCAAGAACATCCATGTGCCACTAACACTAAGCAGCACTTCCTTAATCACTTATTTCCAACAATTTATGGATGATCAGTGGCAAAAAAACGAGCAAAAATAATGAAAGAACGCAATGAAGCGTCCTTGAGACATACTGGCTTAGACTTCCTACTCATTTCTCTGTCTCTTTAACATTGGGGGCCTGATACAAATTAGCCACTGAGGGGGGGAAAGTCATCTGGTCATAAAATACAGTACAGGGTCACTTTTATGTAAGTTTGCCAAAAGGGACATAAACCAGGACAATTTCAAACTGTGACACAGGATAGAAGTATATTAAAGCAATCTTTGTTCCTCCTCTATTGTGCTGTCATGTTGCTCAGCTTTATAGATATTCAGAGCACCAACACTGGCCTCTTCACTTCCACCTGGCCTACCTAATTAATTAAGCAAGGAAGTTACCTCAAAATTTTCTACCATTTGCTTTTATTATCAAGCACTCTCTTTTGATGTTCTCAGAGTTAACTTCTTAATCCACAGACTTCTTGTGCTGTGTTTCAAACATGAAGATGTCTGGATACTTTGCATAATTGGTCAGGATGTTGCTGTCGCTCATGGTAAATTTTATGTCATAACTTCAAGGGCAAAAAAAAACCACACACACAAAAACCCAAGGTGAAAGTATGCTATGGTGTGTGTTTTTTATTCATGTTTCAAATTTCGCATTTCAGTAAAATACAAATGATGCCCCTTCAGAAGCCCTTCTTACTATGATAATACATTTGATGATATGTCAAGAAGCATCACTATAGCTAGGTTATGAACACATATAAACAGCATTTATCTTTCAATTGAGAATAAACACAAATTGAACTTATGGCGTTGTGTACACATTGTGTGCACTGCTCCCCTAGGTTCCTTTGGGAGGAAAGGAGAGATAGAAATTTAATAAAATACATACATACATACTCTGACAGCTGAGATTTCAACATACAGGCCAAAATCCAAATAGCTCCTTAAGCCAATGCAAAAGGTTTATCATGGAACATGGAAATTTAAGAATTACCGTATTTCTGTAAGTTGACGAGGGATTAACTTGCTTGGGACATACCACAATGGTTCCCAACTGGACGGGTCCCAATTGCAGTGCTAGCGATCAAAGCACCTGATGTAAAACTGTGCAGCCGAATGCCGCATCAGAGGAAGACCACTTGTAAGCTCCTTACAAGTTATAATATTCTAGAAGATATACTGTAATATTTTGTTGCTGATAAACTTGTCACAAACTGTTTTAAAAACTCATGAGTTTTTGTGTTCGTGGGTGGGGGGTGCTATCTTGAAAAGAACATGTCTAAAGGTCCTTGTTATCAAGAACTAATTCCACAGTTCTTTGGATCACAGGCTCAGAAGGCAATGGTGTTTTTTGTTTTGTTTTGTTTATTTATGCATGTATGTACAGTATATATTATTACATTTATAGCTAAAGGTAAAGGTAAAAGATCCCTAGACCGTTAAGTCTAGTTGAATTCAACCTTGGGGCATGGCGTTCATCTCACTTCAGGCCAAGGGAGCCGGCCTTTGTCCACAGACAGCTTTTCCAGGTCATGTGGCCAGCATGACTAAACCACTTCTGGCATACAGAACACCGTGACAAATGCCATATCACACAGAAACGCCATTTACCTTCCCGCTGCAGCAGTACCTATTTATCTATTCACGCTGGTATGCTTCCAAACTGCTAGGTTGGCAGGAGCTGGGACGAAGCCATGGGAGCTCACCCCGTCATGTGTGGATTCAAACTGCCAACCTTACAATCGACAAGCCCAGGAGGATCAGTGGTTTAGACCACAGCACCACCTGCGCCTCTATTATATTTATATCTCAAGGTGGTGTAATAGTTCTCCCCACTCCATTTTATCTTCAGAACAATCCTATGAAGTTAGGCTGAGAGACTGTGACTGGCCCAATGTCACTCGCTGAGCTTCTTGGGTCAAATGGGGACTTGAGCCCTTGTCTCCCTAGTCTGACATTCTAACCACTACACCACACTAGCTCCAAAGAGCCATGAGGGGAAAGAAGGACACTCCCATTGCTGTTTTGGAAATGCTTGCGGAAGAGCTTCCTCAGACCATCACACAGCGCTGTAACAATTCTCATGCTTCTGCTTGCGCAAGCAGAAGAACATCCATGATTCAGCTTCCTTTTTCTGACGCAGTGCTCAAGTGCATGGCATAAAATAGTCCTTCCACAAGCAGAAGACACCTTCCACATAGGAAAGTGTAGCTTGGCTCTAACACAATGATGCAGAGAAGCTACCAATTCACATAATAGGTAAATTATTCCAAAAAGAACCAGCTGAAGCACCAGCTGCACATTAACAACAACAACAAAAGTCAAGCAGCAGATGAACAAAATCTCCTTGGGTAAAATAAAAATCAAGAATTAAAATATAGGAAATTAATTACATTGCCCTTCTTATGTGCTTTTAATGCTTTGTGTATCACAATGAGTGAATAAGTGAAAAAGTAGATTCTAAAAGGAAGCCTAGGTGAAATAATTTGGGTAACTAAAACAATTATGTTTGTTTACTATCAAGGCAATAATGAACTCCAAGACATTTAACAAGGATGTAAGTACTGAAAACCAGCTTTCAGAGTGAAGACGGATCTATCTAGATTTACAATTTAAAGAATATGGAGAAAACTGCAGACCCAATAAAAAAATGTAACAGTGGACTAAGGGAAAAGGCCATTTAAGCCCCTTTTAAAAAGCAGTGAGTTAATCCCCTTAGGCCTAAAATATCCTGTCTGAATTAACAGAATGGTTTAATTAAAACCCTAGACAGAGAATCGTGTTTAGTTTGATTTTCAGAACACTGCATCCATCCGTGGTGAGTGGCCAATTTCCGTATCTGTATCTCTGTGTAATATGGAAGTGGTTTAAAAAAAACAACTTTTGCCCAAGGGAATCAATGGGAGCCTTCCAGAGGAACCATATGCCATAGAGAATGAATGCCATCAATTAGAACAGAATAACTCACAATAAATTTGCAAGCAGCAAAGAGTGGTACTGATGAGGATTTATCTTTTTTAAACAAACAGAAAATATTAGTCTAGTTGTTATAAACATTACTAAGGCCTACTTTTCATTATCAAAATATGTCATAATTTATTATACAATATATTGCACTAGGGTAGGGGGTTAAGTTCTAGCCGTCAAGCCATCAGCCGGTACCCAAAAAGAGTCAGAAGACTTTCTTTCATAACTGCAAATTTAACACTGTCTGTTCCTTAACTGTAGTAATAGGTTCAGGAAGGTAGCCGTGTTGGTCTGACACGGTCAAAATATATATTTAAAATGTCCAATGGCACCTTAGAGACCAACTAAGTTTGTTCTGGGTATAAGCTTTCATGTGCATTCACACTTCTTCAGATAAACAGTAATAGTAATAATAATAATAGGGTTACGAAAAGGTAACAGAAAATACATATTCCCATCAGCCTTAATCAAAGGCAGTATAGCTATGGTCCAGAGACAAAGCCATGGTGAACACTATCCAAGACTTGTTTCCAAAATCAGCACAGAGATAACATCAATCATGTCGAAAGAAGCAGGGACTGAGGGGAGACAATGTGTGTTTCTAAAGAAAAGGCACATTCCTTAGCTGGATCCCAGCTCCATAAAGATGATTAGGGGATTGGTATCATTACATTAAAGACGCCTGCTCCTTGGGAGAAAGGCGATGGCAAACCTAGACAGCATCTTAAAAAGCAGAGACATCACCTTACCAACAAAGGTCCGTATAGTTATGGTTTTCCCAGTAGTGATGTATGGAAGTGAGAGCTGGACCATAAAGAAGGCAGATCGCCGAAGAATTGATGCTTTTGAATTATGGTGCTAGAGGAGACTCTTGAGAGTCCCATGGAGTGCAAGAAGATCAAACCACTCCATTCTTAAGGAAATCAGCCCTGAGTGCTCAGTGGAAGGACAGATCCTGAAGCTGAGGCTCCAATAATTTGGCCACCTCATGAGAAGAGAAGACTCCCTGGAAAAGACCCTGATGCTGGGAAAGATTGAGGGCACAAGGAGAAGGGGACGACAGAGGACGAGATGGTTGGACAGTGTTCTCGAAGCTACAAACATGAGTCTGACCAAACTGCGGGAGACAGTGGAAGACAGGAGTGCCTGGCATGCTCTGGTCCATGGGGTCACGAAGTCGGACACGACTAAACGACTAAACAACAACATCATTACATCTGTGGAGGCCTCAGATATCAGATACAGATTGTAGTCCTACCTAATGGGAGAACCTCAAGACTTGTTCGGGGGGGAGGATAAATGGCTTTTCAAATGCTATAAAAATACTCACCATAAAGTAATATCAAACATCAATTCACATTCTTTGAATTAGATAGTTCAGAATTCACTCACTTCATCACTTACATCCTCATAGAAACTTGCACCTACTTCCATTAACACATGGTTTGGGAGCACCTAATCGTGCTCCCTGAAATTTGCCATTTTAGAGGATGGTGTAAATATATACAAAGAAAAAGTGAAGAGTTTTAATTATTTATATTCAGGTTGCTACATTTAATCAATTTATCCAGAAGCACATTTACATTTTTTTTAGCTCTACTTTATTTACATTTTTTATATAGTAAAAAACAAATTCATTATTTTGGAAAAACCTATTTCCATTTCATTTATTGAGGAGTATGATTGTGTGTGCAGGAAAGTTTCATAAACACACACACACACACACACACACACACAAAACAGATACAAAAATTCCTCTGCAGGCATGCTATGTACATTTTCATACACCACCACCTGTGAAGCAATGCAGGTATCAGATATTCAGTGAAGGGCGACAGCTCAATGGTAGAACATCTGTTTTGCATGATGAAGGCCCCAGGTTCAATTCTCCAGGTACAGGTGAGAAAGACTCCTATCTAAAAACCTGGAGAGCCACAGTCAAACATGTTGACAGTACTGACCGAGATCGACCAATGGCCTGACTAGCAGATTCCAGGATCACTGGGATATCTGAACCGTTTTCATGCTCATACGCTGTCATATGCATTTTGCCCTGTCTGGGCTTCAAAATATAAATCTGTCTGAACAGGAATACAAAGGAGACTTCTAAATGGTATCTATGGGGACTCCACATGAAGAGGAAAGGGTTAATTCAGATGGCAGAGGTGGAGGATAACCTGCAGAAGGAAACTAAGACTAAGAAGGAGACCATACCAAACAATGGGAGGAGTTAGCAGTCAGCAGCAGTTCTATTTAGATGATTGCAGTCTCTGGGAGCTTGCGACTAGGACTTGTAAATAGGGGTGTCTGAAATGTGTTTTGAGGGGAAGGCCCAGAGTGCTGTCACAGTGAGCCTGGTGCAAAATATTACTCAATTTTTTAAGTGTCAGCCCAATGGTGGACCTGTATTTTTGTGGCCCTGAAGCTTCAACAGTTATGGAGGACCATTTGCAACCAGCAATGTCTGGGTAACCACTGATATTTTCTTCAATGGGGTTGTTCCACAACAGATCACTGTACCTTTACAACAACTGTGCTACTGACTCTCAAACTTTGGGATTGTTGAAATATATAAAACCAAAAAGCTTCGTTAGTTTCATAGTAGTCCCTTGTGTCAATTGCAAGCATGCCACAAAGTTAACTATTCAGGTTAAGTCACATTCAACACTGAATATTCTTGTTATTTAATAAACCGTGTTTAAATTATTAATGCATAATTCATATATAATTTTACTGTACTATATTTCATAGATTCATAATGTATTTCAGATATAAATTCCCTAAATAAATCTCTCACTCACTCACCTGTTATACTCCTTCAAAAATATTATTTGTGTACTGTGTTATTTGTTTTATTGTAATAGCAAGGTTATCAAACCTAATATGTTAAGAGGACTAGCCTGAATGCAGACCAGCCAAGAGTTTTGTTGCTACTATAATATATTTTTAAGTTCCTATTACTCAGGTTTAGACATAATTATTGCCAACGCCAATTACTATCATCATTTAACACACAACAATTTGTTTTAGCATAGATTCTAAAATCTATGGCCATTAGTTTTGTATATATAGCGTTGCTGGCTGCTCATAGTATTTTAACCATCACATTCACATATATTTAATACCCACGCACCTTTTTTAAGCCAGCAAAGCCTTCCGACTCCAGAAAGAAGAAAGCAAAGGGCATCAGTACAAACAAACAAAGGTTGGAAAAGAGAGAAACAAGATTCCATAAGCCTAGAGAAAAACAAAATGTATGTGTTACTTGTGAAAACTGCAGAACCTTTAAAGTATAACACAAAATGAGTTCTATCATTTATTCCACAACACCATCACTGAAGTGAAGAAACATGCTCAGTTATTTCTAATGATTTCAAGTTTACTATAGCTGAAAGTGGTTGGGGAAATTAGCAAAAAAGGGGGGGGGATATTATCCTGCAAAACCCCTTCCCCGAGCTGTCAATTTGGGAGACATGTAAAACAGGGCACCATTGCCCTGATTTGATTTGGTTTCTCAGATGTCTTGTAGCTGAATCTGAATGACTACGTGGCAGCGTGACATCAGTACACTGGTTGTATGAACCCTGGCTGGCTATATTGCACAGATATCCTGTTTTTTAAAAATACAGTATGCCAAAGCAGCTACCCAGTCAGCAAACATGAGAAATGGTAGGAAAAAAGGCCAGATTTGTGAAATATTCAGAATAAACATGTTGGTTCTGTGAAATTTATTCATACCAAAAGTGTTTGTCCATAATTCAGCTCACTGCTCAACTTTATTCTCATATGCTTATGAAAGACCACTATATCACTTAATTATTACCTTCCAGTGTTAAAAGCAGAACCCAAATATAATGCTCACTGACACTTTCACTACTCTGAAGTACAGTGGTACTCTAGTTACGAACTTAATTTGTTCCGGAGGTCCGTTCTTAACCTGAAACTGTTCTTAACTAGAGGCTTGCTTTCGCTAATGGGGCCTCTTGCTGCCGTTGCGCCGCTGGCACACGATTTCCGTTCTCATCCTGGGTCAAAGTTCTCAACTTGAGGTAACTCTTCCAGGTTAGCGGAGTTTGTAACCTGAAGTGTTTGTAACCTGAGGCGTTTGTAATTCAAGGTACCACCGTACTTAGTTTGAAAACTAGACTCCTCTTCTTGGAGGAAAACAATTTTCTGGATCTATTTCAATCAGGGTTTGGGCCTGGTTTTGGCACAGAAACTGCTTGTATGATAGCCTCTGTCATGAGGAGAGATGGGGAAATATGTCCCTGTTAAGTTTCCTTGACCTCTAATCCTCTGAGCTGCCAATCAGTTTCTAGACCCGATTCAAAGTGCTGGTTTTGACCTATAGCGTTTTTAGCGCCTTAGGACCACAATACCTCAAGGACTGCCTCCCCTCATATGAACTGCCCCAGACCCTGCAATCATCATGTGAGGCCCTTCTTCATGTGCCCCCTTCCAAGAGAGGTCTGCAGGGTGGCAACATGAGAACGGCCCTTTTCTGCAGTGGCTCCCCATTTGTGGAATGCTCTCCCCAGGGAGGCTCTGGCTCACCTGGTGCCTTCATGACATATCTTTAGGCACTGCACAAAAATGTTCCTATAATACCTGGCCTTTGATCAATCTAAAAAGGTAAAGGTAAAGGTACCCCTGCCCGTACGGGCCAGTCTTGCCAGACTCTAGGGTTGTGCGCCCATCTCACTCAAGAGGCCGGGGGCCAGCGCTGTCCGGAGACACTTCCGGGTCACATGGCCAGCGTGACATCGCTGCTCTGGCGAGCCAGAGCCGCACACGGAAACGCCGTTTACCTTCCCGCTTGTAAGCAGTCCCTATTTATCTACTTGCACCCGGGGGTGCTTTTGAACTGCTAGGTTGGCAGGCGCTAGGACCAAACGACGGGAGCGCACCCCACCGCGGGGATTCGAACCACCGACCTTTCGATTGGCAAGTCCTAGGCGCTGAGGCTTTAACCCACAGCGCCACCCGTGTCCCTTCTGATCAATCTAGGGCCTTTAAATTGTGTTTTTACGGGGTGATTTCTTTTGTTATTATGTAATCCATTTTGTGTTTTTGTTTTGTATATTTATGTTGTGCACTGTCCTGTGATCTTTGGATGAAAGACTGTATATCAAATAAATAAATGAATAAATAAATAAATGATTGGCATCTGAAGTGGCTCAGTTACACGCCACATGTTTTCTTGCTCTCTAAAAATTACTGCAGGCAGTGCAACGTAGAACTCAACCTCATCCATTCAAAGATTGGTCCTCTTTTCTTTAGAAGAACCTATGAGGCAAGCAGCTTGTGCAAGATCTTCGTCAAGGGGGGCAGGGAATCAAACTACACCCTGAAAATATGTTTGGAATGTTTTGCTATGCACACCTAATTGTTCTCCTATACTTACTTTGTCCACAAATATTTGTATGCCAAAAATTGCTTTTATATGTATGAAGAAGCATAGGCCTATTACTGCCGGTAACTCTTTTAACCCCCCCAAAGAGAGGATATCATAAAGGAGGAACAAAAGGTTGTCTGGGGAGGGGGTAAACTGGCTGGGTGCGCAAAGCATGGGGTGAGCAACCACACCCTAAGCATTAATGCGGCTGATGACAAACTACAATGTATGAAGGATTTTATGAGCAACCCACACAAACCTTGCCAGCTTAACTGATACAATCTAAATGTTAAAGCATTTAAGTGAAAGAAAACTGCAATTAAGCAAGCATGTTACCACTTCTGATAAAGCCTCACCCTTGCCGACAGTACTTGTGGAATAGAATGCAAGTCCTGCATTGTGTGGAGGTGGAATTTTCACTATATTCTATCCCCATCTGCTGGACACGTATGAGATAACAACAACCTCACATTTGTCATGTTCATTTTGTGCATTACTTAAGTTCCACTATCTCAAGAGTCTTGAAATTGAGCTAAATTTATCTGGTGTTAGACATACTTTAAAATTATTGTTTTCACTTTAAAACGCTATCTACCCTGGCTTTCAGAATCATTACAAATGAATAACGGAACTACAATCACTAGCTTATTCCAGTTAGCTCAGTTGGGTTACGAGTGTGGTGCTCGTAATGCCAGTGTTGTGGGTTCAATTTCCATATGTTCCACCTGCATATTCCTGCATCGCAGGGGACTGGACTGGGTGATCACTGGGGTCCCTTCTGAGTCTACAATTCTAGGATTCTAAGTGTAATAAACCTGGCATTCCCTAGATGTTTGTATCAAGCACAATGCATTTTCAAAGTTTTCAAAAGATTTCTGAATTCAATTAAACACCCTTTATAAAGGAATCTACTACAGGAATAGACTGCAAAATTATATGCTTACATGTAGATTACAGATATTACTATGCAAAATAAGATAAACAAACTTCATGTAGGAGCTTCTGGTTTTAAACTACCATGTGCGCCCCCCAGGTACCAGATGATACACAAATATATTTTTATTAATTCAATTTCTCTATGTAGGACTCAAGGGAAGTAACACATTCTAGTGCAAGAATTAAAAATATTAAGTATCTAAAACAATCCATGCTAGCGCTTAATAAAAAATACCACAATTTAACTTCATCAGAATGACTGAGGACCCCCAAGCACACAAATTCAGCAGCTAACTAAAGTTAATGCAGTGGTACCTCGGTTTAAGAACAGCCCGGTTTAAGAACGATTTGGTTTACAAACTCCGCAAAACCGGAAATAGTGTCTTGGTTTGAGAAATTTACCTCGGTCTAAGAATGGAATCCGAACAGTGGAAGGGCACCAAAGGCAGGAGGCTTCATTAGGGAAAGCGCGCCTCGGTTTAAGAACGGTTTTGGTTTAAGAACGGACTTCCAGAACAGATTAAGTTCGTAAACCGAGGTACCACTGTATAACTTTGTATATGACATTCAATATCACACTGAGATTCTAAGCTGCTGACTAAGCAGTATACTCCACCTGTTCAATTACTCCCCCCCCCCAAAAAAAATGGTGACTTCAATGTCGTTATTTCACAGACCCTTTATTCACACGCCACTAATTTATTTATTCAATTTATATTCCATTTTGCCTTCAAGGAGCTCAAAGTGGCACACAAGTTTTTTTCTCACCACCACCTCATAAGGCAGGTGAGATAGTGTCTGGTCCAGCACTACTCAGTGAGCTTCATAGCTAAGTGGGGATTTGATCCTGGGTTTCCCAAATCCTAATCTAACTGCTATACCACGCTACCTTTCTCATCTTCAAGGCAAAGAAACGGGATAATTCCTGTCTTGCACAGCCAATAATCTTGCTTCTGCACTGCAAACTGAAGAATGGCAGCCTTTATACACACATTCCCACACATCAGTCTCTCAAAGCAGAGTTACCATTGATGATCTTCATTTATCTCATGCCCCCTTAAATCAATTCATCGTACAGTTGGATATGTGGGTTCTCATATGCAGCTTGTTGCTATTGGCGTGCTGGAGGATGACCAGGAGCTCCCTGAGGCAAACATCACGGAGGAGCTGCCTGTCAATGAATTGTGAGGCAAAGCAGAGGCATCTGGGGCCCTCAGAAGGCACAATAACCCAACTTCCTCCATTGGCCACCCGACACCATAGTACACTCCTGAAGAAAAAGAACTCCTCAGGAGTAAAAGAATACTCCTGAATAGGCTACTCTTCCCAAACAAACAAATTCCTCAGGAAACATGGATGGTCTGAAGCTGTGCTCTGGTGGGGCTCTGAAGGCTCAAGTCTTTGCACCAGCTATCCTTGTCTACCTAACTATTTGCTGGGCCTCCCTCTGTTTTGACTTTAGACTGCTTTTGAACCGTTACCCCAGGTTTGAATGTATGACCGTCATCAGACTGCAATTCACATACCGTTCAGTGCTGACTCTCAGCTACACTGCTTGTGTTATCACCTGTGGAACGCCAGTTCTGTGCGGTTCAGAATACTAATCTGAATATTGGACAGAAGTAGCGCAGGACATCTCTGACCTCATAAAAACAAACTCTATAATGAAAACAAAGCAGCCACTCTTCCCAAGTTTCATTCTTCCCACACAGAACCAGAATGACAACTAATTGGGGATGCCGCCACATCCCACAAATCTAGTATAGATAATTGAGGAGTGTCTAAAAGACAGCATTCAACCCCGTCTGAAAAATAGTTAAGTTGATCTATCCAATGGAAGTCCTGTTTGTTTGTTTGTTTGTTTGTTTGTTTGTTTGTTTTGTTGTTGTTGTTGTTTTAACTGGACTTAGAATCACCCTGTCCCAAGAGCTCAGGGTGGAAAAGAAAATGCTAATTATTGTACCATGTCCCTTGCCACCAAAAGCCAGTTTGACTAAAAGCATCTTGCATCAATTGCAGAAGATGCATAAGTTCAGGATTTGGAGAGCCCTTATGAAAAAAGAGCATTCTAAAGATGAAAAGCAGGTAAGATTACCTGCCCAGTTTACTGAATGCCCCTACTTAGAATGGAAAATATTTCCTAAGGTAATCTGTGTACCCTAATGGTTCTGATTTGATGCATAGCTGGTACACTTAAGACAATTTTGTGTTTCAAATTCAAGTACCAATATTAAAATAATACAAACCATGAATTAGAGATCCATTTAACCACTGAATATAGTAGCTATGTGGAAAAGAGAGCAGGATTTCATTGCTGATTATTGAGAAAGGTAGAAGGAGGACAGCACCAGCTGAAACTGCAAGAGTAAATGTACTCAAGAATAGCCTGAAAATCAAAAAGAATAATTATTGTTACTGCTAATACAACAGTTCAAACTGTTAAGTTAATGAAAACAGCTTAAAAAGAGCTTCAATGCATAACTGCCACTGCTTTGCAGGCACCAGAGCTAATATTCAACATGCAAAGTTTAATTTTTTAAAAAAACAGAATGAAGACCTATCAAATATTAGCTGCTATTATTATTAATTTATATATGTCTTGCACATACCAAAATGGCCTCTAAGCAGTTCAATTAGCACACCATCCTCTCACTTCCTTATCTTTCCTTATACCTCACAAAACAAAACAAAACAAAACACTATTCCTGAATGTGTTAAAGAAAACCAAACATCTGTCAAGGTTAATGAAAGTGCTCCCTCTGCTGTAAAAGTCTAGTACTGCTGAAGTAATGAAAAGCTCTGCATGGGAGCAAATTCAAACAAATTTTGGTTTGCAGATGAATACTAAAAAGGAAACACACACATATGCCACAATCCAAAGAACAACACAACTAGATTGGCATGCATAAGGAGGCTCTGGGCTGAGAATTGTCAGATTGCAGCTCCCATGCCATATGGAAGTTATGATAATGATACTTTTATAAGAGTTCTTATAAAAGCTATTCAAAAAGTCAAAATTCTCAGTGGACACCTAAGTTTTAAAGAAAATTTAAATACGGGGAATGCAGATTCTATTTTCAGTTTTTGCTTTCATCAGGCTATTTGATTCATAAACACGGTATCCATTGTCAAAAACTAAGAGCTAAAAAGCTATGCAAGCAGCATATATTTTAGTTTTGTGCTTGGAGAGCACAAGAGTATTCTTCTTCTAAAAAACACTTATTTGGCCTCATTCATTCATTATACTAAACCATAGTTTATTAAAATAAATTAAAACTAAATAAATTAACTACAGTTAATTTAAAATAAATTAAAACTACACTAAAACTAAATAAATTAACTATGGTTTGTTCAGTGATTTGAAACCATGGTTTGTTTTTGGTTCACCAAACATTGGCCTGGTGTTACGTGTGAACCCAACAGCCTTCTTTAACCACAGTTTGTTTGCCCACCCAACTCTAGAAAAACTACAACAGCATGGGGCAAGAGCAGCTGGAAAACAAATAAAACTTTGGAAAAACAATCCATGATTCATTTGATTGTCTGTGGGTTTAGCGTTATGTACAAGCCAGACCTATATTTGCATAGCACCGGAAAGGTAATGAAAGCCTAAATAAGATATACATATACATACAAACATATACATACGAAATTCTATTGACAATAGCATCTTCATCCTCTTGCTCATCTGAAAAATAATGCATATTTGTATTACATTTTATTTCCAAGACAATTGTTGCCTGCTTTTTACTTCTTTTCCAACATTTTTATATATAAAAAAGTTAAAGTGATCAAAATGCACAGATTACAAATCAGTGAACCCTTGTTTAGACTGCCCTAGTCTTTGCCTTAATGACAGATGCCTACCCAGCAAGATAGCCCAATCTTTGCACTGTCCATAGTACAATGCTCCTATATACAAGCTTTTTTCCTCCACTAATCTCAAATTCAGCATTTGAGTCTGCATCACAGTTTACAAAACCTATTGTTCTTGACTGACTGCCTTTGGACAGTCAATGAGGCAGCAAATGAGGAAGTCACTCATGCTTCCTTTATGGCTGTTTTTAAACTTTTACATAGGCAAGAGACACATCTCGGTGGCAAAATGCACAGTCCATGTTATCCAGTGCATAAACAAAACAAACATCTCTCCCTTCACCCTCAAATGAGACCCAGAAATGTCAACAGAGGAAGCATAAGTGACTTAAGTTTCCTCCCTTGCTTGCTTTGGTAGAATGTCCTAAGGCCATCTTATGCTTATTTTATTTGCAAACACCACCAATATTAAGAAAGGCATACCACGGCACTGCAAAGCATAACCTCAACAATAAAATTCCATTAATAAAGAGAAGTGAAATCTCAAAGCACTTTGAAACCATAGGTAAAAAGTTTATTTGTAGATGGGATTGCACATAATTTGGGGGGAAATTAGAATACAGTCATACCTCGGCTCCAAACGCCTTGGGAGTCGAACGTTCCAGCTCCCGAAAGATCGAAAACCGGAAGTTTCAGACGTTCTTTTGGAAGCTGAACATCCGACGGGGCTTCCGTGGCTTCCGATTGGCTGCAGGAGTGTCCTGCAACCAATCAGAAGCTGCACTTTGGAAGTCAAACATTTCAGAAGTCGAACAGACTTCCAGAACGGATTGTGTTCAACTTTCGAGGTATGACTGTATGTACAATTCTTAATTTGTTATCACACTTTCTTTACTTCTTAGCACTTTGGCTTTACTTTAACAATGTTAAAGAAAATGGAAAATGGAAATTGTGCTTCCTCTGTGTTCTACCATGAATTTGTATTTACAGATTGGACTAGCAGACATTCTCTGAATAGGATGAGTCCCCCCTCTGGCCTTGATAGGCAGGGTCTTCAAGACTGTTGCCACCTCTTCCAGGAGGAGCATTTGTCCTGCCCTCCAGACCTAACTGGCAGAAAAGAAACAACCCCTCAACCCCAAAATAAAACAACTCAGGGTAGATAGGAAATGAGATACAGATTGAAAAGAGGTTTAATTTGAAAAGTTCCAACTGTAAGGTGCAAGACAATATGAAACCGTATTAGTTATTAGGATTTGTATTAAGAAATTTTATATATATGATTTGACAAATCAGTGCAAAATTTCATATTTAAAGAGAAAAAAAGAAAAATACAGTTTTGGAATTTTGAAACTTTAGAAAGCTCCATTAAAATATTGTCAGAAAAGAAATGAAAATGTAATCAAAATATTATGTAAGGTTTTTTTTAAATCAAACTTCATATTTTTTATCATACTTCATATTTGTACTTTATAAAAGTACTGTATTTCATAAATGTTTAAACAAAAAAGAGAAATGTGAAAGTTTAAAGGAACTAATTTTCACGAAGCTACATTTATAAATATACACAATGTTAGAGATGAAAGTGAAGAAAAATGTCAAGATGGCTTGATGGTGCAAGCCACCAGAAGCTTACCCTTAACCAAGTATAACTTAGTTTTTGACGGATAAGAAATGACCAACCAGGTGCCTGCGGGAAGTCTGCAAGCTGGACATGAGCGCAACAGCCTTCTGCCCACCTGCAATTCCAAGCAACTGATAGTTGGTGGAATAATGCCACTGACAGTGGAAGCAGAACATAGCCATCATGGCCAGTAGTCTTGGATAGCCTTGCCGTCAATTAATTTGTCTATAATAACATAACTGAGTACAAATAAATTTGGATGTTAAGTTTATTTATGTTTTATTAATTTTTCAGTTTGCAGATTTAACAAGGAATTGGAGGAAAATATCATGAAAAGATGGGGAATAAAGTAAAGAAGAAGAAAAACAGGAAAAATAGTACTAACAGTAATAGTAAACCATAGCATATTGGATACACTGACCATCAATACGTGGATCTTACATTAAAAATACAAGTCAATATAAGCCCTCCAATTAAACTTTAATCTCAAACCCTTAAATAGTATATCATTTACAGACATAGTAATGATAAACTAAATTAGCAATCCTGAACCCATATTTATTTAGACTGCAACCATACTGCTATTTGTATCACTAGGATCCCTGTCATGCAACTTTTAATAAGATTGCACGTGGACTCATTGTTAAACCGTGTTTATGGAAGACAATCTTACTCGGCTACGAGTGATCGCCAAAGAAGAAGATTGCCACCATGCAGTCTGTAGACATTTGGTAGCTAGGTGGCAGCATGGCACAGAGAATGAGCTTTCTTTCTGGAAATCGCAGTAAGGTGCTTTCCACGACTGTTAACACATCTGCTTGGGCAGGTTTTGCCCCACTAGTTATTGGCCCATTTTACATATGGGGCTGTTGCATTACTTACTTATTGTTGATTATTTTTTAGATTGTATGTATAGTTTAGTACTTATTTGTTCTTATACATATTAACAGTTTAATATTGGAATTTTAGATGGTAAACCACTTGGAGATTCTTTTATCAGAAGCAATATATAAATTATTTAAATAAATAAACAAACTTCACCTTCTATTAACCAACTTGCAAAATTATAAATGAAGAAAACAGGCACAAGTTAAGAGCTAAAGTCCTAACAAGTTGGGAAACTCACACTGCAAGAAATAAAGGTTGGGCAAATACAACAAAGAGATAATGTAAAATAGTACGGCTCTCTGGTCAAACACATACTTTCCCCTCATCACCCAAACACCTTTTTGGCACTGTGCCCCAATATCATCAAGAGCATCTCATCTATTTCCCATTTTGACTGCAGTCTACATATGACTATAAAAACAGTTACCTCCTTTCCTCTTGTATCTTCTGATAATGAAGTAGGAAACAATATAGAGAATAGCAAACAGAAGAAAACAGATCTGAAAAAGAAAGTTACAGAGTGAAGAGATTCACATCATATAACAAGCAGCAATTTAGTTTTCAAAAATACTAAAGTGACACAACCTATAATAAATAGAAAGAAAACATTATACCCACAGTATAATTACTAATATGCAACGCTCATGTTATTTTGGATATTTTTGTAGCTTTTCCAAAGTACCAATTTTACTGCTTCAAGGGCCACACATAAGAAAATTCACCACTATATCTTCATAACTAGTCAAGATATATTAAAAAGGCCCGATTACAAAGGAATTAATCCATCATTTTTCAGGAACAATGTGTATTAATACGCAAGATGACTGCCAGTCTTATTGTCCAGTGAGCATGCCAGCAAACTTCAGTTTTGCTTGCACAACACATTTGAAGATATAATCTGGCAACTGACCCAGAACACCAGTAGGATGCAATAATGGCACTCCAGCACTCCTGCAACACACGAAGTCTGCTAATTCATTGCACAAGTCTAGGTATTTTTTACTGGATCAGGCTTGTGAGAAAATAAACTATGCATTAAAATGGTGTTGAACTTTATACTAATCATTTGTATTTCTTTCAACCACTGACATGTAGACAACTACTGTCCCCAGAATATAATACAGGAAAACAAAGCCAGATATGTTAGAAATAAAGTAGGAACAAAATGAATGGAAAGTTAATTAAAGGTTTTAAACCATTACACTTCCTGTAGTAGCCCCACAATCTGACACTAAAAACCCAACTATTCAAATTCATAATTTATGGGATGCCAATCCCCAATTCTACCGATAATTGACTAAGGCTTGCAATCCTATGTACACTTACCTACCAGCGAGCAAAGACTCCAGACTGTGGGGCTGCACAAAACATCTCAAGTCAAAGGACAAAGTAAAAAGTTTGCAATTTGCGCTACATGGGAAACAACTACTACTGTATGTCTTCCTTCCTACAATGACTGGCAACTGAACAGAGTGATCAGTGGAAATCAGCAGCAATGTATCTTTCTAACCTGATTTATTCTTTTATATCCTGTCAGACCTTGAACTTTTTCATTAAAAAATATCTTACAATCATCATCATCATCATACTAATAGAAACTAGGAGAATGGAATACAACAGTGTTGGCAATGTGGTGCCCTCCAGCTGTTGTGGACTGCAACTCCCAGCCTCAGACAGCAGGGTCAACAATGAAGAATGATGGGAGTTGTAGCTCACAGAACCTGAAGGGACCAGATGGCTGCCCCTGGAATCAAGTGTCTAGAAAGAAAGAATGGCTGCCGTGGTTGAATAGGAATATTCTACGCTGCAACATTCTGTTGCAGGTCCCACTTGACTCTTACCATAATTGAAACATTCTGATACAAAATGTGATAAAAATGCAACATGAAAGTTAGTATTTCCTCTAATAATGAGAGTCTATGCAATGTAATGTTGCCCATGGATAGCAAATGGCCAAAAGATTGCACTCCTCACGTACACAAATTTTACTATTAATCATGTTTAGTAGTCAGTATGCTGGATTAGGAATAACACCAAACCATGGTTTGGCATTACGTATATAAGAAGAGTAGTTAACAATAATACTAAAAGTACAAAGGCACAACTGTGCCTTAAATGTCTGAGTAGAAAAGAAGAATAGAGATTAATAAAACAACAAAAATAACTCTTCATAAAAATATTCTTTAACTTTAAAGTCGAGTTTCACATTAAATACTGACTGAAAGGCATCATGGAAGAAGAATGAACTCAGGATGAAAGGGAGAAATGAGCTAAGACGAAGGCATGTTTGGCATATCCTCGCCGTGATCAACTCCTACCTGGATCCAAAATTGGTCTCCACAGTTGCCTACGGACACACCATTAAGACCATATTCATGGAAGACAATCTTACTCAGCTGTGAGTGATCGCCAGAGAAGAAGATTGACTGTATATTTGGATGGAAGTAGAATATTCCCTTCCCCCCATGCATGTGTCAGGACTTAATCTGAGCTGGATTGTACCTGAACAGTATATTAATTTGCAATTTCTTTGGACTCTGGCTTTATTCACTGTGCTTTCACTCGAATTAGCTATCCCTAAATGCCAATAACCAGTTATATCAAATGACTGGACACATCAGCACTCTCCAGGCCAGCACTTGTCTGCATATAGTACCCCATTCCTGCTTCAGCTCATCTTACCCAGCACTTGTCATTAAAACCCTGCAGAGTGCTTCTATTATCCTTCATTCTCAGGGTTTCAGGAAGGAGATAATGAAAAAACTAGAGGGTTGTTTATGCAAAGACTATTTTAAAATACATTATCTACAATTAATTGGCTAACACTTACGTTCTCATGCAAAAACACTTATGGATTAAAAATGGCTTGCTTTGCCAAGTTCAGTTTGACTGGAAGCAGGGTCATATTTAATTCTGAAACAGTACTTCCAACCCACAGCGAGAGATCTATTATTCCAAATTAAATCAGTGTGATTTAAAGCCAGAATAAAGGTAGTTCACATTTTTGCAGAGAACACCTAACGCCATGCAGGGATTTGCACATGCAATCAATTTCTGACTTCCAACTGCAGCTACCCATAATTTCATCACAGTGATCTTCAAAGTGTATTTTTAGGATAGAGTAGGAAATGGGTCTATAAACAATTTGTCAGGTGATGCTATAGAGGATAATCAAAAGTATATCCTTTCCTCACCTCTTCCTCATGCTAAACCTCATCCAGTGATCTACAACTAACCAACATGGTTGGCACCCATGTGTCTCGAGAGACAATGGAAGAGTGCACCTTTGGGGATGAAGCCAAACCATTGGAGGGTTACAGCATCTGCTGTGGCTGTAGAGACCGATACAGGAGGGACATGTTTTGTTACAGATGAAGGCACTAGGAACTAGAGTGGTTAGAGAAATCGCCTAGAATGAAACATTATACATAAGAGATGGCAGCTACCAGCATACCCTACAGATAGTTAATTTCACTTGCACAGTATCTTTCTGTTGTTTGGCTAGTGGTTGAGACTCCACCAACCAAACTACAAAATGATACAAGTGAAATTAACTGTCAGTAGGATACACTGGCAGCTGCCATGTCTTTTTACATACAATGTTTCATTCTAGTGGTTTAACCACTCTCAGTTCCTAGAAGTTTACACACCATATATTCTGTAATAGGGCAAAGAAAGGTTGGCAATGTTATTATCACATTCCAAGCATATTGTGTCCAAGGACCAACATTTCTCATGGCTAGCGCTTGCAAAAGTAACTGAATTTAAGCTCTAGAACTTCTTAGTGATCAGGCACTGTACTTAAAAGGTTGGTGGTTTTGGGGGGTTTTTTTAAAGGCCTAAAATCTGGGGCAGGGGGAGATTATACAGCCCTAAATCATTCCTTAGGTTCCCCCAACCCCAACTCAAGAGATGGTTCTACAACAGCAAAATACTATATACCAAAAAAAAGGGGGGGGGGGTCAAATGATGCAGGTCTGACAAGAAGCTATAATAACTCATAGCAAGCAAATAAACACCCAAAAAGTGAGAGGCAGTCCACATTAATGCCCTGAAGTATATTAATTCTTGAATAAAAGCAGCAGGAAATATAACCATTTGTGCATCATCTTCAAATTGCTGATACAGAACTGCATGTAAACCTGGAAAGGCCATAATGCAGCCTTTTTCAACCTTGGGTCCCCAGGTGTTGTTGAACAACAATTCCCATCGCTCCTAGCCAGCATGGTCAGTGGTCAGGGATAATGGAAGTTTATCCAAAAATGCTGAATGTGTATGCGGATAGATGACTGCATGGAAACACATGAGGTTGAAACCAGGATGAAGTGGGAAGAAGCTGAAACATGTAAAACCACTTCCACATGTGCTCAAAAAAGCACAGCCATAATTGCAAATACAACCATGGATCCCTCAAAATAATTTTTAATTATTCCCAATATTTTATAATTCCCAATATTTTCCAAGCTTAGTGATAGAGAAACTGGTTACAGTGGTACCTCAGGTTAAGTATTTAATTCGTTCCGGAGATCTGTTCTTAACCTGAAACTGTTCTTAACCTGAAGCACCACTTTAGCTAATGGGGCCTCCTGCTGCCGCCACGCCGCCAGAGCACGATTTCTGTTCTCATCCTGAAGCAAAGTTCTTAACCTGAAGCACTATTTCTGGGTTAGCAGAGTCTGTAACCTGAAGCGTATGTAACTTGAAGCGTATGTAACCCGAGGTACCACTGTATCTTGTAGGTTATCTTAGGACTCATGATACAACACAAATGCATAGAATCGACAGCAATGCCTTCCTTAAACTATCTTTCTCAGTGGTACTACTGTTGAGTCTGCAAAGCATTACAACTGTAAACCACATTAAAAGGTTTAGAACAATTTAGAACAGTTTCCCAAATTGAAAGCAGTGAATATAATTACAATTAAGCAATCTTTCTTCTATACAGCAGGTGGCAACAGACTGATTCTAATGCAAGAGTGTTCCCATAAGGAAATGCTTGTGTCCTTCAGGGCCATTTGGCAACTAAACAAAGTACTAATAGCATCATAAATAAAGATATGCCACTCACAGACTTCTGCAAAGAATATCAAATCAAAATTTCATTTTTATTTGCATTCCTTGGTGCCTCAGAAATGCTTTAAAAAAATGGAAATGGGAGTGGGGGCATAATATTGTCAGTTGCCTTTGCTCATGAACTGCTTTGATTACAATTAAAGAGGTGAACAGAGCATCAGCAATTTATTTCATATGACAATAGTTATCCATCTTCCTTAGGAGAATGGTGAGCCTGGAAGACCTTAAGAATGATGGTATCATTCAAGAATTTCTCAGTCCAACCCATCTGTAGTATAACAACAACGATGGCCTATCATATAGGGTTGTCCTAAGGATTACTGAGAAGGATATTGACAAGCTGAAATGTGTACAGAGGTGGGAGACAAAGTTGGTCAAGGATCTGGAAACCAAGCCCTATGAGGAATGGTTGAAGGAGTTGGATATGCTTAGCTTGGGCTCCCCTTAGAAGAGACTGAGGGGAGATGTGATAGCCATCTTCAAACATCTAAAGGGCTGTCACATGGAAGATGGAGCATGCTTGATTTCTCCTGCTCTGGAGGCTAGGACCCAAACCAATGTATTCAAGTTACAAGAAAGAAGATTCCGACTAAACATCAGGAAGAACTTTCTGACAGTAAGAGCTGTTCAAAAGTGGAACAGGCTCCCATGAGAGGCGGTGGACTCTCCTTTCTTGCAGGTTTTTAAATAGAGGTTGGATGAATCTAGCTGAGATTCTTGCACTGCATGGGGTTGGACTCGATAACCCCTGAGATCCCTTCCAACTATGATTCTATGAAATGTAGCTTCTGAGTGTAGAAGCATTCTTTACCTCAATTTTCAATGCCTGGAAGCCAAAGTTTACTTGGCATAACAACATAAAGAAGTCAAGTCTGTTAACCCTGCTAGATCATCCACCCATAGCAATGTCCTCAGAAAACCTAGGTCCATCACACTGATCTCTGAAATTCTTGCCATTGTAGAGGAAGGAACAATAGGCTAGATCAGGGGTCTGCAACCTTTAAGACAAAAAGAGCCACTTGGACCCGTTTCCGAAGAAAAAAAAACTGGGAGCCGCAAAACTCGTCATTATAAAAATAACTTTTTTGTCACTTATTTATTATTTCTTTGTTTGACCCCTCAGAATTACTCCTCCTCATAGAAATAAACGTTAAATTAACAAGTTACCTTTTTTGTGTGTGTGTTCTTCACTCCCCTTCAAAACAGTGACCAGCGTACATGCCCCCTTTCAATGCAGTGACCAGCGTACATGCCCCTTACAATGTAACGGGTGGGCGGGTGGGAAAGTGACGTCGGGACGGTGCGTGACTAACGCACGCACCGCCCCCATGCGACATCACAGCCAGTATAGTGCCCACCACAGTGGGGAGTGTCGGGGCGCACAATGCGCCTCCTTCCCTCGCTAGTATCCGCCCCGGAGCTGCAGCAAAGGTGTAAAAGAGCCACATGCGGCTCCGGAGCCGCGGGTTGCAGACCCCTGGGCTAGATAATATCAATCTCGCTGCTTCAGAAAAGAACGTTGAAAGGACTGTACTTTCCATACTCTCAAGTCTTAGCTTATTATTATTGGTTTTAAAAATGAAGTCCCCAATTAAAATAGAAGGGCAGTATGATAAAGCCACAACAATATCAAGTTCTCTTCTGCTGCTTTTTGTAACACACCTTTAATAAGGGTGAGGAACCTCTTGCCAATGGGCCAAATTTGGGGTACCATAGTTCCTAATTTGGTCCTCGAGGCCGGTTTCCCCAAACCATGCCCATCTGCCCCACACCTGACATCTTATGTGATGTCAAGTGTGGGGCACCTAATGGTGTGTCTGAATCATCTGTACAACAGAGTTCCCCTTGCAAAGCCCCTTGCACTGGTGTTCCCAGGCACCTGACAACCAGTTAGCTGTCAGACACTTGGGAAGCACTGCAGAAGGGACAACCCACCTGTCCAGTCAGGAATGAGGATGGAGAAAGATCTGGTCATTTGGGTCAAAAGGTTCCTTGCCCATGCTAGAAGGTAAAAAAGGTGTATGTTCTTCTTCTACATTGACTGTTCTAGGCATAGGCATGTAGAAGAAAATTTGAAAATAAAGAAGTTGTTGGCACAAGTTAATATGTTTTTAGCTTAAAGGTAAAGGTACCCCTGCCCTTACGGGCCAGTCTTGCCAGACTCTAGGGTTGTGCGCTCATCTCACTCTACAGGCCGGGAGCCAGCGCTGTCCGCAGACACTTCCGGGTCACGTGGCCAGCGTGACAAGCTGCATCTGGCGAGCCAGCGCAGCACACTGAACGCCGTTTACCTTCCCACTGGTAAGCGGTCCCTATTTATCTACTTGCACCCGAAGGTGCTTTCAAACTGCTAGGTTGGCAGGCGCTGGGACCGAACGACGGGAGCGCACCCCGCCGCGGGGATTCGAACCGCCGACCATGCGATCGGCAAGTCCTAGGCGCTGAGGTTTTACCCACAGCGCCACCCGCATCCGTTTTTAGCTTAAGTTGATCTTATTTATATTTTAAATTGTTTGGAATACATGTTTGAAGCTTTTGAGAACTTAATGTGTTTTACTGTTTGTAAACCACTTAGAGATTCTATTTATAATCAAGCAGTATATAAATCTTGTTAAATAAAATAAATAAAATTCCAAGGTGGCACTTTTACAATAAACTATATAAATAAAACTCAATATATCAAATTATTCATGATATTTTTTAGTATAGAACTACATCCACACACCTGCATATTCATGGAAGCTAAGAGTTATAACTCATAAAAATTTATCCCAATGTATTGATTTTTCATACTTTTGATATGACAGATTTATAATACTCTACAAAAGCATTAAATTAGAACCAGTACTTTCCTCCCCTTAGAATAAATAAGAAACTAGCATTAAGCTTTTATGAACAAAATATAAGCACAAACAGAAGGATTTGGAGTCACTAAAAACATATTATTCTGTTTACAGCAGAATATTACTTCCTAACACAACTGGATAAAAGCAAAAATCAACAACCAACAATCAAAAACCAAGCAAATCACTCCCTCTTCTCATAGGCTAATGTGACGGGAGAGCAATCCTGCTGAATGCTGGGTTCCTGCTTAATGTTTCAAAGGCTCCCAACAACTAGTTGGCTGTCAAGCACTTTGGCAGCTGCTCAAAGCAGGCTTTGATCAAGCCCAATTTTTATCAGTATGATGTCAGGTCAGGTACAGGGCAGGTGAATGTGAGTTGCCCAAAATGGAGTCAGGGGCCAAATGGGGAAGCCTGGTGGGCCAACACTGACCTGAAGGCTGGAGGTTCCTCACCCCTGATTTAAAGCATTCTGATTTGGTCCATGACATGCAAGTTCATATGCCCACTCAGCCACAAGTTGCACTGGTGACATTGGGACAAAGGCTTGCCTGGCACCTTTGTTGCGTATCATTAGGCACCAGGCAAAAACATTCCTCTTCTCCCAGGCCTTTGGCCACGTAAACAATCTATGGCCTTTTAAACTGGGAGGTGTGTTGTTTCGATTTGTTACTATGATACAT
The DNA here is from genome assembly GCF_964188315.1 of Podarcis muralis. Lineage (NCBI taxonomy): Eukaryota > Metazoa > Chordata > Lepidosauria > Squamata > Lacertidae > Podarcis > Podarcis muralis. The sequence goes on from NC_135666.1 coordinate 13,746,705, forward strand.
ATTTCATTTTTTCATGGTAAAGCACCATGTAATTCTCAGAATAAGGGTGATATAGAAATTTAATTCATTCAGTGGTTTTCAAGTGTGCCTTAAATGATGGTCGGGGTGCCACGGGCAACACTAGCCTCTGTCCCTCTTTCCTTCCCTCCCTCCTCTGATGCCCTCTCACATCTCTGCCTACCCCAAGCTTGCATAGCTGTTTATTGCTGCAGCCCTGGCTATAAGCTCTGCAAAGGAATGGTGCCTGAAGGAGGCAGCTCTCTTTAGGGTAGGGTGAGGGCATCTCAGAGACCAGAGAGAGCAGCAGCAGCTGGACTCCCAAGGAGAAGAGGGGGGCATCAGGAGGCTGAGGGAACACTCCACAAGGGAGGGTATTTGAAAAAGGATGAGAGGCTGCCAGCTCTGCAGGCAAGGGGGGACATAGCTGCACTCCAGAGCCCCACACAGATGCGCTAAAAAGAATGTAGTTGGTCAAGGGAGCCGTGGACTCAAAAAGGTTGAAAACCTCTGAATTAATAAATTAAACTAATTAATAATAAACTCACAGTTAACCTCATGGGGAAAGTATGAGGTGCAAATATTAAAATAAGACTCTGAGCTTTCTCTAGTTATTGTAGATCGTACCATTTTACCAAATATTTGCAAAAATATTTGCGAAAAGGAATAAATGCTGAAAAACCTGGTGTTTCCCAAAGACCATAGAACAAGTTTATTAGCTGAGCAGGAATCTGGATTTTGGGGAACCATTCAAATTCTTGCCCAGCCAACAGAATTCCCAGATCCAACCTCAAAACTTCAGGACTGTATTACATTGCCATATTCACTGACAATACTGAACAATAATTTTAAATAATCAAATTTCAACAAATCATGGATTAGTCTACGAAGCCTCCTCATTTGGGCAAGGCATGCCCATATGCCCAACCTCTGACATCAAACATGACACAGTTTCAGTGTAGGCTGTTTAAAAGTCCTTTTGCAAACAGCCCACACTGCTCTTTGAAGTCCCAATAACTGGGGCTACAAAGTGCATCACCTGCTGTTATAGTGACTATAGTAACCCCACCTGCCTGCCAAATTTGGCCCAGCAGGCATGGGGAGGCATGGTCCACCAGGATTCGCTCAACTTCCAACTACCAAAATCCAAAATAAATGCGGATTTATAAGTGTGTGAAACAGGCACTGCAATACTAACATGCCTGCTGCTTTGGCTTCAAGTAACCAAAGGAAAAATGTAACAATGATGACTGAACAGTTCAAACCCACTCTGGTCAACATTCACACAGAAAGAGAATACATTTCACCTTGAACTCAGCTGAATAAATTTCTATCCATTTTTAGCTTCTCAGGAAAACAACTGTCTGTGATGCAAGCCCTACAGGTCAAATAAAGGACCAATTGTACTGTTCTTTAGAAGATTCTCAGCAACATGCCAGGTAGGCCAATTAATCAAGAGTTATAGTGAGAAGAGAAAAAGCTTTCAATCCTAACATTATCACATTCTTGTAACATTAACACATTCACGTTAATACTTGGCTTCCATTCATGGTTTGTCTGGAAAGAAAACAAATCTGTGAGCCTGGTTTCACACTTCACAACAAGCCAGGTTCTGTATTGGTTTGGGCATGTTTCCTCTCCCACATTGGCACAGTAAAGAGCAGAGTAGGAGAAGAGCACTTGTGCACATTAATTTATTTTAAACTATGGTCTAACAGTAGGAACAAACCCAGCCAAAGAGAAAATAGCATCTCCAAGGAGACATTGAAAAATTACTTAAAAGACAGATATTGATTGGTAGTTTGTGTGGAAAAACTAAGAAAAAAGGGCAGCAGCCAAATCACAAATATATGTGATTGAGTACCCACATTTTCCCTTAATTTTTAGAAGCCACATACAACACTGGATCCAATCTAACTGTAAGCACACAACCTGATAGCTCAGTCAGCACAGCATAAGACTCTTGATTTCAGGGTTGTGGGTTTGAGCTAGGCATTGGGCAAAAGATTCTTGGATTGCAGGGGTTTGGACTAGATGACCCTTGTGGTCAATTCCAACTCTACAATTCTGGGGTTCTATTATCAGAAAATCATATCTACCTTCAGCAGAGAAACGGGAGTGAGTAGGAGCAGGTGAAACCAAGTCCATGCCCCGCCCCCTTCATCTCTTGGAACACTTATCAATGCAACTGTTGACTTTTCTACTGCAGTTACTGTATCTGGACTGAAGGAGGGGCCATAAACACAACACCCCACCTGTGAACAGAACAAAATTCATATTCATGGAAGAGGGATTTCTCACTTCCCCCTACCTTCTGCAGTACCCAATAATCTTCTCCTGGGTTTGGAGACCCTTGGGAATGGTGTGCGATATTGTGCACATGGCTGCAGATAGAGGGGGGAGTTGGCTGATATCTCCCCCCTTATGTGAATAGAGGAGCAACTTAGGAGCCAAGTTAACGTTCTTCATCCATATAAATTTGCCCTTTGATTGGATTAGGAAACTAAAAACTGCCATACATAATTAGTTCTTAGACAAAAGTAGTCAAGTAGTCACTCCCACCATAGTAGACAAATGAACTCTGGGAAGGGATTGAGAGAAACCATGAATTAACAACCATAAATTACCTCTATGCAACATATTCTATTTAACACACGTACATGGAAAAAATACCCAGAGGATCTAATTTATACCAGGGAATTTCACTCAATAAAGCAGAATGAATGCCATTTACTTAGACAGTAAATAAGCACTGAGGATGAAAAAACTGTATTTAATTATTGTTTCCAGATTTTCCAGAAAACTAATTAAGGATTTATATTTAAGATTTTCATGAAACAATAGCACCATGAGTAGTCCTTTAAACTTTTGCAAGAAGACCCTAAATTCTACACACAAATCATCGAAACTATAAATTTAATATCATTCACATTTGTTCAACTGGGTTCTCCTTAGAACTGTTGCCATGGTCTGGGAGCTTCTGGAGGGATATACAGTGGTACCTCAGGTTACATTCGCTTCAGGTTACATATGCTTCAGGTTACAGACTCTGCTAACCCAGAAATAGTACCTCGGGTTAAGAACTTTGCTTCAGGATGAGAACAGAAATCGCGCAGCGGCAGCACAGCAGCAGCAGGAGGCCTCATTAGCTAAAGTGGTGCTTCAGGTTAAGAACAGTTTCAGGTTAAGAACAGACCTCCAGAATGAACTAAGTACTTAACCCGAGGTACCACTGTATATGCATTCAGCACTGAGAGGGTCATAGGAGTCTGGTGCAAGGCACCCAGAAAAGTTATGTCTCTTGATCACTGGCCATCAATCAACATGTTAAAACTGAAGCAATAAAGCTGCTGGCACATTTGTAAAGCTAAGCAGGGTCTGATATGGTTTCAATTGGATGGGGATTGCAAGTTGAGATTCCTGCATTGCAGGGGGTGGACTAGATGACCCTCAGGATCACTTCCAACTCTACAATTCTATAACTCTTTTCTTTTCATTGAGTTGTGATCTCCATGAATCAGTCAACAAACTTTCTAAACTGCAAGTCATCTCATTTCTGGAAAATGCATTGTGCATTATTTATAAACATATAGCCTTTAAAAATGCTAAGTTGGCATATTTGGTGCATCTCAACCATCATTTACCCTGAATGCTATCACTTCAAAGACTGAAAAGGATGTTATAAAAAGAAATTCCACACTGGAGTTTTATAATTCAATAGAAAGGAAGTGAAGGCACCCATGGTGCAATTTCACTTCCAGAAAGTCCATTTTCTCATATATTGCTAAGAAAATGTTACAATTTGTTTGATGTTTATCTGTATTTTGAGTCTGATTAATCTATTATTCAGAGTCTCAATGAAGCAAGGGACTAGGTGAGGAAAGCTATCTGAAGCTGAATCCAAACAATGATGGCATGATGACATGGGTACAAGAAACTGACTACTGTATTATTCTTTGGTAATAACAAAGGATGGTATGACTGCCAAGTCCACTTTCACAAACTAAATTTGTAGCTATTCAAAATGCAAACTAGGTTCATAGCACCAGGAGAATTGGACCAACAGTAAGAAGATACTGAGAATTATGAAAAAAGCAGAAGGCTAACTTAAGGTATTAGTTATTATGCAACTTTTGCACAACACAGAAGTGTTGCTGTGCTATGTGTGGGCTGCAATTTCTGAGAAGGGCTTAAAATTCACTTTACTGAAAATATCAGCTTACAACTGAAGAGGGGAAAAAAGGTTTTATAAAAGACCAAAGCTGAGTATAACAAATCCTCAGAAATGAGAACAGACTCTCAGTTGTTCACACCTTGATCTAATAAAACAAGCAAAACAAGAAGGGTCACTATAATCAAAACCAACAAGCTAAACAATCTGGTCTCCTCCTACTCTGAAAGGCAGGATTCTCCATGCATTAAATGAACAATGTGTCCCAGGCCACAGGAACCAGCCTGATTCCGGGAATAGTGTAGTGCAAAAAAGCAATTAAGGAAGGATGCCAGGTTACAAAAAGCTTCCAAGAACACTAATTTTATCTAACCTGTTACAGTTTTTTCAATAAAAAATTAGAGGCCAAAACTGAAAACACAGTTTGGGGGAAGTATACCATAACATTCCTAGAGAAAGACTATATATTCTATTTCTGGTTAAGAACAGCATTTAACACAGGCTGAGCAACTATAAAATCCATTACCAAAAGTATTGTGTAGAGGAGATGACGTAGTCCTGTGACACTGAGGTGTTAACCACATATTCCCTCATTCTGATGCATGCCATGCTCAGTCTGGAGAAAGTGTGAAAGACGTGTGTAAGGAAAGAAGGAACGCAACAAGCCACCCCATACTTGCCTATGGAATTTACAAAGCAACATGGTGGTTTTAAGTACTGTCTTTATCTAACATTAAAATCAGCTGAAGGAGAGAGAAATGTAAAATATTACACTGGGGGGTATTGAATTCGGATTTGGTCCATGACATGCAAGTTCATATGGAGGGCATGCCTTACAGCACAACAATTTAAGGTGGCATCAGGCAATAAATAAGCAGGAGTACAATCTACTCACACATCCAACTTTTCAGTATTAAATTGGCACATCACTTCATGGGGAGACGTGCAGATTCACTTTTGTATTTGCGGGGGTGGGGAGATGTGATAGAACCAAAGTGGACAACTCCGAAGAGGCCATACAGACAATTATGTATCTCTGAATGTACCCAGCATGAAACTATGCAAAGTTGGGCGGGGGGCGGACAACAGGTTGGGGAAGAATGCTTTGAGTATAGTATTTAGTATGATGTAGGGAAAAGCAAAACTTTAGTGGGTACAGTCACAAAGTACATAGCACTTACGAGGCAGTTGGCTAATACAGGACTGATGTGGAGAGGCTAGACAAATTATGTACTCTTGTACTTGACTGGCACATGTTCAACAGTGTGTGTCAGCATTAGAAAGATTCGGCCATGAAATTCACTTGGTAACCTTAAACCCATTACCCTAACCTACTTCACAGGGTTGTTATGAAGTATAGTGGGGTGGGGGATCCATGCACTTTTTGAGCTCCTTTGGGGGCAAAGTGAGTTACAACTTTTTTTTCCAAAAGTTGATGGTAGTCAATTGCAAACAACATGACTTCTAGAGATTCATCTATAAATGTGTGGGGAATATTTTTCAGCATGAGGGCTGTATTCCCCCATTGGCAACTTTATGGGAGTGGCATGCCAGTTTAGGTGGGACTAGAGACAAAACTGGGTGGAACAATAGGCATGACCACACACAAAAAGTAGGGTGTTTCTTTATGCACATACATCTCTCTATGCTTTACTCTGGCAATTAAGAAACATTATCCCAGTTCAAGGACACATTCCAGTCAGTAAAAAGCTGATGAGGAGCATGACCTGTGGAAATTCCCAATGACCAAATAATGAGGCCTGGAGGGTCACATTTGCACCCGAGGCTTGAGGCTTCCCATCTGTTCTAGAAGATGGAAATACAGTGGTACCTCGGGTTAAGAACTTAATTCGTTCTGGAGGTCCGTTCTTAACCTGAAACTGTTCTTGACCTGAGGTACCACTTTAGCTAATGGGGCCTCCTGCTGCGGCCACGCAGTTTCTGTTCTCATCCTGAAGCAAAGTTCTTAACCCGAGGTACTATTTCTAGATTAGCGGAGTCTGTAACCTGAAGCGTCTGTAACCCGAGGTACCACTGTATATGCAACAATCCTGCACACCTGCTCAGTACATGATAGGCAAAAGTAGTAGATGGTATTTATAGAAGGGCTGTGGTGACACCATATACTTCCAGGCTTGGGTTAAGGTTTGGATTATGATCTGGAGCTAGGAAGCACTTTATATGCAAATCAGAATGGCATAAGCTTCTTTGTAGAATGTACTCCCACATTCAGCACAGGAGGTAAAAGCAGTGGATAGCTGGATACATCAAAAACACATCACTTGTGCAAAAGGTGATGGACTGAACTTTGAATGCTTCAATTTTACTCAGAAATTAGTACCAATGAAACTAATGAAACCACTGAGAAGTTTTATTACAATCAATCAGTATATAATTTACTTACAGGTACTGTACTGAGAATCAGAACTAGAGAGTACAGCTACAGTGTGTGTGGTACAGTCAATACAGCTGCCGTACTTGGTATGGGCTGTGTTTGGGGAGAGGGTTATATGAGAATGAGGAAGACACTCTCCTTCAGGAATGTATGATACATACTGTACCACTTATATTGACTGTAAAGGTTTTTTCTCTACCCTGTATACCCATCCTGTGGGCAGTCATATGAGCATAAGCTTTTCCAAGTGAAAAGATCTTTGTGAACTAAGTGTCAGTCAGTCAACACTTTATATGCTGAAATGAAAGGTCACTGCAAGAGCGTCCCATGAATACATTTGACCCACATAACTTATGCCCAATAGAGTGCAAAAGTATCCCATGAACACATTTGACCCACATCACCTTGTTTGTTTAATATATTTCAGACATGTTTGTTTACATATTTATTATATTTCTAAACTGTTCTTCACCTGAAAGGGATCCCAGTGTTATATACAGCAAGTAATAAATACAGTAACACAATGCTGTTTTAAAGTCACAGAGCATAAAACCAACTTACAGCAAGTACCTGACATAAGCAAAACCCAGAACTCTGTCTACAGAGACATCCCAGACTCTTAAGAACAATGATGCTGTTAAAGGGTGGTAAAGTGCTATTTATTATTCTACCTCCTCTGCCTATGGTGGGAACAAAAGAATTATAGAAATAATAATAATAATAATAATAATAATAATAATAATAATAATAATAATAGACACCCTGCGCAGGTGTAGAAACTCTTTAGGCCAATCCTCCTTGGAGACAGAAACTATGACCACACACTTCCAAAGCTGCACAAAAGTGCAACGCGGTTAATGGTCTCATTACATGTTTGCCTTCGCAACTACTGTACTACATAATGCTTAAAAGCCTGGCTTTAGTCCCTAAGCAGCGACAGTAGAGGCAACACGCACACAAATACGGAAAAACGTGGACCAGTTTCTTTAAACTGAAAGGCGAAGCGTGACTTGCGGAAGGCGAGGGAGGAGGGTGCAACTTAACCACAAGGGAAGTCCTTTTTTACAAAAACAGCAGCAGCAGCAGCAGCAGCGTCTACCAACTGCCCGGGCGCATAAAACGCAGGTGCAAAACACACGAGCCCGCTCGGCGCCGCTTGCAAAGCGAGAGCGCAGCGCCGTCTCCCCGCACGCGGGGGCGGTGTAGGCGGGCCTTCGTGGGGGGGGGGGCAGAGCAAGCGGGATCCTGAAGGGGCGAATGGGGTCGACACGTTAGAACCGTAGGGGGCGGTTTCGGAGGGAGGGCGAGGGGGCCGTCGAGGGAGGCGGTGCCAGCAGCCCCGAAAGGGCCCTCGGTTCCCGGCGGCTACGCACCGTGTACTCCCGCACTTGGCTGTGGAAGTTCTGCTCGCGGATGGTCACCTCGTCCGCGTCCATCCTCTCATCGCCGCCTCGCAGCCCCCTCAGGCAATGGCGGCCGCCGCCCCAGCTCCTCCTGCTTCCAGGGCGACGGGCGGGGGACCATGGCAGGGGGCGGCGGCGGATGCCCCTGACACCTGGGGGGGAGCGGGTGAGGGAAAGAGGGCGGAGGGGGCTGGAGTGAGGCGCGGGCACGACGCGACACTTAACGACGCGCGCCGCCGCCGCCTCCTCGCTCCCTCGCCAAGGGGTCTGTCACACACCGTCCTGCGGCTGAGGGGGGCGGATTGGACAGCCTCTCTGAGGGGGTACCTCGCTCAAGGATGACGCTGCGCCTGCGCAGACGAGGCAGGGGGCCCGCCTGCGCGAAGGGCGGGCAGGGGGCAGGGCCTCCGCGACCACGGCGCTCGAGGAGGAGGGCGGGGCTTAAGCGGCGAGGGTGTGGCTACCGCCGCCTCTTCTGCGGGGCGCGAGCAAAAGCTGCGAAGAGCGCGCGCGCCTCTCGAGGGCGGAGCTTGCCAGCGGGAGTGGGCGAGGCTGCGGAGTTGTTGACTTAGGACGAGACATTGGGAAGAGGTGGAGCCAAAGATGCAAAGTAGGGCGGGGCTTAGGAAAGGTTTGCGGGGTTCGAAATAGGCGGAGCCAGTGTAGCTATTCCGCAAGGAGGCGCAGGCGCTGCTGTTCTTAAAAGCGGAAAGGCCACGGCGCAGCAGGTGCATACTTATTCTCAGTTGTTGTTGTTTAGTCGTGTCCGACTCTTCGTGACCCCCTGGACCAGAGCACGCCAGGCACTCCTGTCTTCCACTGCCTCCCGCAGTTTGGTCAGACTCATGTTTGTAGCTTCGAGAACACTGTCCAACCATCTCGTCCTCTGTCGTCCCCTTCTCCTTGTGCCCTCCATCTTTCCCAACATCAGGGTCTTTTCCAGGGAGTCTTCTCTTCTCATGAGGTGGCCAAAGTCTTGGAGCCTCAGCTTCAGGATCTGTCCTTCCAGTGAGTACTCAGGGCTGATTTCCTTAAGAATGGATACGTTTGATCTTCTTGCAGTCCATGGGACTCTCAAGAGTCTCCTCCAGCACCATAATTCAAAAGCAACAATTCTTCGGCGATCAGCCTTCCCAGTACAGGAAATTTATGTTTGTCTGCAGGGCCGGCCTACCCATGAGGCAAGGTTGCAGGGGGCTGGACTAGATGACTCTTCGGGTCCCCTTCCAACTCTACAATTTTATGATTCTGAGGTGAGGCGACGGCCTCTAGTGGCAGGATCCACAGGTAGCACAAGATTTCCCCCCCTGATGTTCTAGCTTTCCATGTACAGTGGTACCTCGGGTTACATATGCTTCAGGTTACAGATTCCGCTAACCCAGAAATAGTACCTCGGATTAAGAACATTGCTTGAAGATGAGAACGGAAATTGTGCGGCGGCAGTGGGAGGCCCCACTAGCTAAAGTGGTGCTTCAGGTTAAGAACAGTTTCAGGTTAAGAACAGACCTCCAGAATGAATTAAGTTCTTAACCCAAGGTACCACTGTATAGGAAATTTATATCCGAAAGAACACGGGTATTTCCCCCATCCTGCAGGCTAAAATGGTACAGTCCAGTAAGTGGTGCTTCTACTGCTTAGTATGAGTCACTTAGTCTGAACCAGAGTCCAAAAAACTCTTTAAGTAACACCAATGACACATCCGTAGGAATGACACATCCAAAGAAGGCTAAAGAACTCTCTCTTAATACCTCTGCATTCTTACCATGTTGATTGCCATGCGTCCATCAAGTTCTGTCAGCCTGTGTCTGTAATAAATCAACCACATTCTTCTTATGACTGAATAGTTGGCCCCTATGGAACCGAAAAGCAAAACGAAAACAGTATTTTTCATTCTCATTATTTGAAAGCAAATAAGGGGCTTGCAGTTTGGCACATTTACAGAGATTAGGAAGGAAGACTCCTTTATGGCTGCAGGATAGAGAGGATGAACCAAGCTGCTCCCTCTTTCTAGTTTAAGATGCACAAAGTCCTAAGTTTCATCCACAACATATCCAGGTAAGGCTGGGAATATCCCCTGTCTGAAACCCTGAAGAGCTGCTACCAGTCAGTGTTGACAATATTGAGGTAAATGGACCAAGGATCTGTCTTGTTATACAGCAGTTTCCTATGTTCCTAATTACTTCGGCTTTGATTTTCAGTTACTAGATAACCATCCAACAAGAATTATTAATTAAGAATCTCACAATTGGTCTGTGATCATTTTTACATTTAGCAGATAGATGACGCTGATTCCTATTTAGCTGTACATTTGTAATAGCATTACTTACTTAAAGAGACTGTAAGTACTGACATCATTTCCATTACACATCACCAGTATTTTGATAGATTTGATAGTCACTGCTAAGGGCTATTTAACAAATGATTTGAAACAGTTCATTTAGCTCATATTTGTTACACTTTGCTACCATGGATGTGTTAATGTTAAAACTGTCAAAACGTGATATTTAACTCAGTGATAGAATCATTGTTCCTAGGGTAACAATTCATTGTCCCAAACTATCTATAGTTATCTATTTTAATTCATTCTCACTCATTGGTCACCTATAAATCTTCAAGTTCACTTTTGCTAGACGTATGCATCTGGAATAAATACCTTCTACCAAAATTGCACTAAAAATTGTATATTTAAAATGTATATTCTTATTTCTTAGAACAGCCTGATTTCTGTGTGCTATTCATTGTGTTCTCATGCTTTACCAGCCCAGCCCAGGGAATCAACCAATCTGCATGGATGGATATTGTACAGATGTGAGGATTTGGGATTCATCATCTCTGCAAATATACATGTTTACATCACTAGTGGAAGAAGCATCTGAATCAGCACTACAGCAGATATTCCAACAAAATCAGGAAAGGCTGAAAAAGTTGGATATCTTCAGCCGGGAGAAAAGAAGCTTTGCTGGTGTTCTTGCTTGAGTAGCAGTGGATGTCTTTTGTTCCTTTGGCTGGTGAACGGGGCCAGAATGTCCTTTCCATTTTCTTGTGCAGTCCCAGGGCCAGTGACGACTGAGGCTAAACATTCATTCATGCAGAGATTGTGAAAGCGACCTGCCTTGTGGCTGCTGCAATGGATGGTGGCAGACTGGTCTCCTGCTTGCAGTGATGTTCTTTCCGGAAGGCAGCCTCCCAGGAACCATAGGTCCCCTGACATGTTCCGTTTGTTCTCATTAAATGCATGTTACGGATCTGTACACACATGAATTAAACATGGCCTGGAGATACTCTCTTAATTCTAACTGCAAAGCTCTAAAGAGATCTAAGCTTGAATCCAACCATGTGCAGAGTTCTGCTCACATAATGGAACTTCTTCTCCTGTCCCCTTAACCCACCCCCCAACGCAGTGGCATAGCGTGGGGGGTGCAGGGGGGCCGGCCGCACCGGGCGCAACATCTGGGGGTTAGGGGGCGCAAATCCACGGGTTAAAGGTAAAGGTAAAGGTACCCCTGCCCGTACGGGCCAGTCTTGACAGACTCTAGGGTTGTGCGCCCATCTCACTTAAGAGGCCAGGGGCCAGCGCTGTCCGGAGACACTTCCAGGTCACGTGGCCAGTGTGACAAGCTGCATCTGGCGAGCCAGCGCAGCACACGGAAACGCCGTTTACCTTCCCGCCAGTAAGCGGTCCCTATTTATCTACTTGCACCCGGGGGTGCTTTCGAACTGCTAGGTTGGCAGGCGCTGGGACCGAGCAACGGGAGCGCACCCCGCTGCGGGGATTTGAACTGCCGACCTTTCGATCGGCAAATCCTAGGCACTGAGGCTTTTACCCACAGCGCCACCCGCGTCCAATCCACGGGTTAGGGGGCACAAATTACTTGCCTTGCCCCGGGTGCTGACAACCCACGCTACGCCACTGCCCCAACGCTTTGGAACAGATTCTGAGAGTGGGGAGGGAAGAGGAGGTAGAAGTGCCAATACCATTCCCCGTAGTCACCATGACATGCACAGGAAGTACAGCAAAATGTGAGGTTTATAGTATGTGTCATGAAACAGGATTTCTTTTTTCAGAACTGTTCTGGATTTCCATTGCATGCCATGGTTCTCCTGCTCTCTATCAATAACAGCCACAATAGAAATACGTTATGATATAAATCACAGATAACATCCTTTTGAAAGTGCAAAGGGGAGTGATCTGAGGAAGAGCAGTCACTGTGAATTACTGGGCAGATCTGTTGAAAACATTTGACCAATAATTTATGAGCTTGGGGTATTTCTTGACATGTTTTTAATGTGGGAGTATGGATTTTTCAGAGTGAGCCATTCTGGGAAGTGTCCGTCTTGAATCACTCTAATTTCCGGGTTATTGGATGTATTCCATTCTAATGGTTTAAAGTTCGTGGAAAGCTAACTTTGTGTACAGGTTTTATTTCATAGTTGACCAATGTCCTTTTAATATCCGTTGCAGGGGCAGGGATGAGGCAATGCGTCTTGCTAGGTTGGCCCTGCCAGGTAACGCTCATTAGGCAAAATAGACTGGGTTGTGGTGGGAAACTGTATAATGACTATTAAGTTTCAGGAACATGGAAGGCATTATGGAGGAGGGTGTTGGGTGTGAGGCAGGACAGTGGGTTACCTTGGGCCATTCACTATCTCTCAGCCTAGACCACAAGCTGGTTGTGAAGCTAAAAGAGGGAGTGGGAGAACCAGGTATCACACTTTGAGCTCTTTAGAGAAGGGGGAGATAGAAGTGTAATCAATAAGTAAAACTTGCCTTAAGCCATAGATGTGGGACCTTTCAAACACCCATTAGAGATGGAACCCATCTACTATTTTCCTATTAAATGTGTCCCTGTGTGTACTGTGGTCATACAAAAGGCTGCTGAAGAGGTCAGAGACCATCTTGGTCAGGCATAGGCAAACTCAGCCCTCCAGATGTTTTGGGACTACAACTCCCATCATCCCTGACCACTGGTCCTGTTAGCTAGGAATGATGGGAGTTGTAGTCCCAAAACATCTGGAGGGCCGAGTTTGCCTATGCCTGATCTTGGCTGTGAGTCCTGGAAAACTTGCTCCCTGCCTTGGGAGGGTGGGACCCTGACTGACTCCACTACAAAAGCTCAGGCTGCTGAACAGACTTTTGGCCTGGGATATTGTTTAGAGGGAGGCATTGCTGTTGTTGATGTTATTTTTTTATTATTTATGTGGCAATTGTTCAATTTGATTGTGTAGTTTTCAATGTTTTGTTTATTATTTATGACTACTTTTCTTATGTTTGTAGTTGCGTAATTTTTTAATATAAGATGCCTTGAGCATGGTTTTAACTTTGGAAAGGCTCATACAAATAAGATGATTAATTATCACATCCAAAGCAGATGTAGCCCTTCTGCATACAAATATCAGCCAAGGTGGACAATATCAAAGGTGGACAAATATCAGTCAACCAACATTCGCAGTTAGAGATATGTTAAGTTCAAGGGGCCACTAACAATGGTGCGTTTCCATCATCAATTGAAGACAACCTGTTTACTCAGCCCTTGCTTGACAGGTAATAGCAGTGCCCGGTGTCCATAAATTGTGGGTGTTCAGCTGATGACAACTGTTGCTTTTTATTGAATATTTATGGTGTGAACTCAGATGGAAGGACAGACGGACGGACAGACAAGCAGATAATAAAATCATTGATTTCACTATTGGGTGATTTTTATTGCTTATAAAGTTTTTATGCTGTGAGCTGCTTCAATTTTTCCTTTGAAAGGCAGTATAGAAGATACCCTTTTGATAGATTGCCTGATTGCATTTATATCCCATCTTTTTCTCCAAGGAGCTCAAAATGACATACATGCTTCTCCCCCTCCTTATTTAATCCCTACAACAGCTCTATGAGGCAGGTTGGGCTGAGAGCCAATGGCTGGCCCAAGGTCATCCAGCAAGCTTCATGGCTGAGTGGTGATTTGAACCCTGTTCTACCTGGCCCTAATCTGACACTTTCACTACTGCACCACACTGGCTCCGATAAGTCATTTTTTACTTCAGGGCAGTATTTTTAAATACATCACTGCTGTCTTCACCAACTGGGTACCCCCCAGATGCGCTGGCAGGGTCTGATGGGAAACTAGAAGGCACCAGGTTGGCAAAGCCCACGTAACTATATTCTTGACGTCAGCCCCTTAAGAAGAATTATCTCCCAATTATACATAAAAGATGACCAAATAGGAAACACCTTAAATTTATATCAAATTATAATCGAGTTATTCTCCACTATCCTAATTATGTGCATTAAATATTTTTTATAGGGCAATAATTTCAGAGTCTCATGTTTTGTGGGCAGCTGCTAAAGTGGTAATTGCATTTTAACTTGAGAAAGACAGATCAATCAATCTCTGGTCTCAGTTCAAAAAAAGAATGTTTGCAACTGTCACTTAAGTCATTCATTCATCCTTTTGCAATATGTTTGAGTGGCGCTTCCCATTAACACCCCTAAGCTGCTTGCTTTCGGTGGGTGAGTTAATAGATAACGCAGGTAACTATGGCACAGCAATCTACCTGCATGGGTAACATGCAACCTAAAAGTACCATCACACTTACACTTGACCTTATGTCTGTCTTTTAAGTATCTCTATGGGATCACTGCAGATGGTGACAGATTTGTATCCACATAAAGATCGCCTCGACAGCGGTCACAAAATTAAAAGATGCCTGCTTCTTGGGAGAAAAGCAATTACAGCATCTTAAAAAGCAGAGACATCACCTTGCCAACAAAGGTCCGTATAGTTAAAGCTATGCTTTTCCCAGTAGTGATGTATGGAAGTGAGAGCTGGACCATAAAGAAGGCTGATTGCCGAAGAACTGATGCTTCTGAATTATGGTTCTGGAGGAGACTCTTGAGAGTCCCATGGACTGCAAGAAGATCAAACGCATCCATTCTGAAGGAAATCAGCCCTGAGTGCTCACTGGAAGGACAGATCGTGAAGCTGAGGCTCCAATACTTTGGCCACCTCATGAGAAGAGAAGACTCCCTGGAAAAGACCCTGATGTTGGGAAAGATGGAGGGCACAAGGAGAAGGGGACGACAGAGGACGAGATGGTTGGACAGTGTTCTCGAAGCTACCAGCATGAGTTTGACCAAACTGTGGGAGGCAGTGGAAGACAGGAGTGCCTGGCGTGCTCTGGTCCAGGGGGTCACGAAGAGTTGGACACGACAACAACAACAGCAACATGGGATCAGGATTGCTCATATTGCTCCCAATGGGACAGAAGCAGGCTGTCTTTTTTTATTGCACTCCATACCCCTGATTCGGAGATCTGGAGGAGCCTTGATGCAGACATAAAGCTCTTGCCCCGTGGCTTTCTCTTTCACTTAAATGTAGGGAAGAGCGCCTTGCATTAGTCCAGATAAGAAGACTGGAAAACAGCCCAGTGTTTGAAACACTACAGATAGCTCCAGGTGAGCAACTTGCTCCTCCAAAGGCTGGAGGTGATCTAAGGTGACTTGTGAGTCTTGACCTCAAGTCCACCCCTTTTCAGGTTTAGCTTCCTCTTCTTATTATTTATTGACTTTATATACCGCCCTGTACCCAGAGGTCTCAGGGCGGTTCACATAAAAGATCAACAGAAAAACCACAATATATATAATCAAAATAAAAACAACTCAATAACACCCCCCCAAAAAAGAGCCACATTTTAAAAGGGCCTTGTGCACTTTTCCTTGCGCTGTGTTTTGTAAGGAGGTTTCTGGAATTGCACATGCTGTCTTTTTGTCACATCTGCCAGAAGCCACCTGCCTGAACAGCTAAAAGGTTCCTGAGAGACCACTGGGACATTGCTGCTGCCTTGAGCAGGCATCCCCAAACTTGGCCCTCCAGCTGTTTTGGGACTACAGCTCCCATCATCCCTAGCTAACAGGACCAGTAGTCAGGGATGATTGGAATTGTAGTCCCAAAACAGCTGGAGGGCCGAGTTTGGGGATGCCTGGCCTTGAGTGTTGGAACCTTTAGGCTCTTAAAGGGCCACCCACCTGGACTGGAGGAGAGTGCTTCTTCTCACCACTGCCCCTTGTCTGGTACACTCTCTGAGCCACTGGGCAAGCATGGTAGCACGGGAGGTACTTGGCTCCTTGAGGCTCAGGGGAAGGAGCTTCTGGGGGGGTCTTGGGCAGCTCTGGTCCAACTCTGGCTCTGTGCCCTGCGCCGGATCCGTCTCTTCAGCCAAAAGCACTGCAATCTCAGACGCAACTACACGAAGCAGGATAAAATAATTGTTGTCCTTTACTTCCATTCCTTAAATTTTGTATTTAGATTTAGTTTCTGAATCACCAGTAACTGAGCTAAATAAACAGTTCAATGATCTACCAAGCTGCTCACTTCTACAAATTAGTCTTTGTGTGGCAATTGATCTGGGTGATCATCAATGCAGCACAGGATCAGCAAACTCATGTGTGATCTCGTCTTCCATGAACTGGAAAACTGGGAGGGGGCAGTTCCCTCCAAAGGAAGGGCAGATTTTGCAAGAGTTTGTTTCTCTCAAGGCAAAAACAAGTGTGAGTTACCTGTCTATGTATTCCACAAACACACCACCACCTTTTAAATGCAGTTCCCATCAGTACTGCTCCATATAACACTGGTGGTCTTTTATACTGGTAACCCCAACTCTATTGGAATTCGACCAGCTCTTAAGACACATCTGTTTAGACAAGTGTTCTCCTAACCTGAACCTCCTGATGAAATAATTTTAATAGCTGTTTTAACTGTTATGCCATTTTAATGGCCTCATTTTATTTTAAAATGTTTTGCTGGAATTATTTTATTGGGTATTTCAATTATGCATATTTTTATACTTGTAAACCACTTAGAAGCCATTCTGGCATGTAAGCAGTATATAAATTTATAGATAATATTAACGGTATACATTCGGCACTGGTATGCCAGTGGCTTATCCACCTGGGTCACTGATTTGCTAATATGGCAACACTATCAACAAATGGTCTGGGCTTTGCATCACATGTAGTAAGTGTTCCCCATCATGCTTAAATACACTTGCCAAATGAGTTTATTTAAACATGATGGGGGGTAGAACATTTGCACAGGTAAATGATTTAGCTAAAGACCATGTAACAACTGTTTCATTTCCAAAATTACATGCTGCTCACACAATTAGATACTGCACTCAGAAATCATAACATTTAACTATAATATATTTCCCCCAATGGGTTTACATAATCCCTTTTTGCCATTTTCTCTTTGACAAGAAGCCATACACTTTTATTAAAGGCTTTTCCCTCCCAAAAATGTTAGAAATCTTAAGGGCCATAAATCATCTTAATTCTTACAATTAATAGAGGCAAGATTTATTCTTAAATCATGAATGCACCTTTCTAATTAAATTCAAATGAGTTTAATACCTCTCCAAAGTGTTCAGATAATAAGTAGTCCCTTTTTTTGGACCTTAACATCCTTGATCCCTGTCAATAATTAGATTGGGTGGCTTATAAAGCACAATGCTTGGCATTTTTAAAAATCTTTATCTTCCTCTTCTGTCTCATTAACAAAAATGAATAGGTTCACTCTTCTGGCAGAGGAAACCATGGGGATTCAATGTTGCTCAAGGACATGACAGATTCTAGGGATATTGAATTACGTCCTTCTGTCCTCCTTGGAAGAGCCACTGGTGAACAGGAGACCTAGATTTCCAAACTCATAATTATTTCTCAACCAGAAAACTCAAATTGTATGATGAAGAAAAATTATGCAGAAGTATAAACTGAGGTCATTTTCAGTATTTGTTCCAAAAAAAATTTTTAATTCTTGGCAGGATGTTGCAAATGGTCAGAGCCTGCATGAGACATTTTGCTGTTTCAAGCAGCTATGGTGCAGCCCATAATCTATTAGGGATGCTCTGAGTAGTGGTTTTCCTGCTTGGCAGGGGATTGGACTCGATGGCCCTTGTGGTCTACTCCAACTCTATGATTCTATGATTCTATGAGCAGGTGCTTGAATTGGATTACCTTTGAGGTCACTTCAACTCTATGATTCTAGGAGTATCTTGAGGGTCTCACTGTTGAGGGTCTTCTCGTGATATTCATAGCATGAATGCTTTTAAAACGTGGTCCGTTCAGAGAAGTGCTGGAGCAGATGATTCAACCTTAACCCCTAAACAAAATGCAAACTGCTTCAAAGCTGTTGGTGTTTGTTCAGATGTTTACATTCCCCGCATCGCAAGCCCTGCACTCACAGCTTCCTCTTCTGAAAGGTACAACTTTCTGCCAGGGCACATTTTGCGACTTTGCTAAAGGCAAAGGACAGGCTTGTGTGCCTCTTGTCAGATAGCTCTAAAAGTAGATCTGAATCACATTCTGACTCATTCCAAAGCACTCAGAAGAGCTATTGAAGGAGAAAGAGATGTGATGTGATTGTTGACCTCCTGGAAGTAGCTCAACAGCCTGGCTGTTTTCAGTGCCCTCACCAGCGTTAGGGGTAAAAATATATTTATGAGTGCAGCATAATTTAATATTTGTATGTTTCTTATTTTGCTCGTTACTGTGTGAGGTACTTGATTGATCATCGGCAGCCCTGTTCCTTTTCCAGAACGCAGAAAGTAATTATGTGAGCAGCAAATCTAACTGATCAGCTCTTCATATCGATAGTCAGGAGAACTTGACCCAAAATGAGGATAACAGCAGTTAGGACTGAGATTACCCAAAGTATAAAGGGGGGGGTTTAAAATCTCACACACAAATGCCATCTTCAGAATTTTATCTTCTGAACTATAGTCCTACAATTCTGATTCAAGGATAACCCTGCTCAAACCATCAAGGTCTCCTACTTCAAATGCAGCTTTAGAGAAAGCTGGTCCAAAAAGATGGGAATCCTATCATACACTGATAGAGGAGATGATGGTACCATATTCCAAACCTCAGTACAGTTCCTTAGAATGACCTGGAAGATGTGGCGCTGGGAGGCCCATATAGTATGGAATAAACTAGGACCCCAGTCCTGGAAGGAGCAACATCAGCTCTTCTGGAACAACTTCCTCTCCTGCGGCTATTACAGTCACTTACAGCCACTCCAGCAGACTGCCTCAAGAAGAAGAAGAGTTTGGATTTGATATCCCACTTTATCACTACCCGAAGGAGTCTCAAAGCGGCTAACATTCTCCTTTCCCTTCCTCCCCCACAACAAACACTCTGTGAGGTGAGTGAGGCTGAGAGACTTCAGAGAAGTGTGGTTGGCCCAAGGTCACCCAGCAGCTGCATGTGGAGGAGCGGAGACGCAAACCCAGTTCACCAGATTACGAATCTACCACTCTTAACCACTACACCACACTGGCTCTTCAATGGAAGAGATGGGAATCAGGACTCATTCCATCAGCCGTGCTGAAGAATCAGTGCCATCAGGGTACCCCTTCCCCTGAACTGCTTTCATTCCAGCTAGTCAACATAAGGAGTACTATTTAACTCCCCCCATCCATCCCTGTCCCTTTCTCCTTTTGCACCGTGTAGTTTTAGATTATAAGTCTGTGGGCAGGGACTGTCTTGTTTAACTGTATGTAAGACACTCTGGGAGCCTTTTGGCTGAAGAGCAGGATACTGGTGCAATAAATAAACTACTGAGGAAATGACACTCTCTGCTGAATACATGCCATGCGTTTAAAGCACATGGCTTCTGCCAAAGAATCCTGGGAACCATAGTTCCCCTCCTGCACAGTGCTACAATTCCCAGCACCCTTTAAAAACAATATTTCATCCCGCTCCCTTTAGCTTTCCTTTCCCATTTACCCCCAGCTACTAATCTCCATTGCTCTGAGCAACACCAGACTGTTCAGTCCCTTCTTTGTTTTTTAGAGTGTAGGATTTATAAACAATACAAAATGGAATAGCTTAGGTTGCGTTCTTCAAACCTTCCAGTCCTGTTACCAAAGTCATGCAGTGCAATCCTAAGCCTTCAGAGGGGCTTCCTCCCACACAAGTGTGCACAGGATTGCGCTCTTTGCATCTTCCCCATGATGAATCCATACTGAGAATCCCAAGCAGTAGATATTTGTAAGCCAGAGGATGCACTACGAGGCTGTGAGCTGCCTGTTCTAGAACTGTAAGTTCTGGGCCCGCAGCAGAGCATCCGTCACGCAATTGACAATGATTTCTCTACATGATCTCAGTTTAATCTGCATATGTTTATTGAAAGATGAGATTTAATGGGTGAGTCTAACCTTGCTGCCTAATTATGTTATTGCTGCTTTAATATTTCTCTTTAGAAAGTCTCCTGAAGGGAATTGGGCATCTCCCCAGAAGGGAAAAGGTTTTGTCTTACCGACCGGAAACATTTATATTGATGTCAGGAAGAATTATGGGTATGGGTAAGGTAAAATAAAGTCATTAAAAGTGAAAAATTTTGTTTATATGTAAATACATAAGCTACATTAACCAAAGCATTATGCTAATTATTTCTTTGCAACGATGCTAACCTTTTGCAGAATATACATGGGGACCAGAATGCCATACATTAACTGCCATTCCAATTAAAGTGTGCATTCAGAAACGAAGGTGCCCCTTAGGGCTAAACCACATGTTACATACTGCAGCTGTGTGTGTCTGCAACATAACCACAATGGCTAGTTCTTCACTGCAATGGACCTTCAGGACAGAGTGGTGACCTGACACACACACACACCAGTGCTTTTCTGCTTGTGGGGATTCCAGTCCCATGATTGTGAGGGAAGCCCTAGCCTGGAACCCCAGCAGGAGATGGCAGGGGGCCAGCAGGGGGTGGGATGGTGAATAAAGCACCCTACCCTGTTACTTCTTAGAATCATAGAAGAATAAGAGTTGGAGCTCATCTGGATCTACAATGCAGGAAACAACTACATCATCCCCAATACATGCCCATCCAGCCTCTGCTTAAATACCCCCAGCAAGGAAGGGCCCAGAGGCTCCCGCAACAGCATGTTCCACCCTCAATCAGCACATACTACGAAGAGATTTCTTCTAAGAATTAGCCAAAATCTATTTTGGTGCAATTTTCACCCATTGGTTCTAGTCCTGCCCACTGCAGCAACAGAGAGCACATCTGTTCCATTTTCCAGCTACTGCAGTCAGTGGAGGCTACACACTCTGATCATAGTTGGTGGAGGGAGGGAGGTTCCACCCACCTCAGGATCCTACCCATCTATGGAACTTTGTGTCCCTGTTCAGGTATTGTAACCACCCTCACAATCTGGGGATCACTGCTTACTCAATCTTACCAGCCATGCATAAACCATCAGTCCAGTTCAACTTAACAGGGCTTCATAACAAATACACTTGCCATGAAGGCAGCCTTCCCCAATCTAGTGTTCTCCAGATGTCATTGGACTATAACTCCCATCATCCCTGAGAATTGGCAGTGCCGGCTAAGAGCCCAACAACTTCTGGAGGGCATAACGTTGGGGAAGGTTGCATTTAGGCAACCAGCAAAGGCCACAAAATGGCAGTGGCCAAGGATGGAGCCAGATGGATAAGCGAGATCAGAAGTTTAAGCCATAAAGCCGTTGAATTCCCAGACTCAGACCCCAACACAGGAGCCCGTCAAGCCACTGACCCCTTAAACTTTTGCCCCAACTCCCAATATGCACCTTGAAAACCCAATTCTCATGAGGAACTAGCCCCTTTTTCACCACAAGCCTTGCCATCTCTAGGCAATAACAAGGCAACAAAGTGAGAGCTTTCTTGAGAAGTGACTGAGAACAAGGTTGCAGGCCAGAGGACTGCCCCTTTAAAGGTTCACACTGTTCAGCAAAAGCGTGGAGTCTGGGAAAGTTGATTTGGCTGAGAAGGATAAAGGGGCTCAGCTGAGCTTGAGATTTCCCTACAGCAAATTGGCAACAAGGAGCTATCCAAGGTCCTGCGACTCCAGCCTGATACTAGCTTCCTTGCTGACGAAATCACACCCAAGTGTCTATTGTGCCCTGTGGTCAAGGCAGGACACAGCTTCTGATGACAAGTCTTCAAAAGATGCCTAAGAACATCAAATATGTATTTACAGAGCAAATATAGAGGATTTACAGTAATTCCCATTTGTTTTCAAAAAAAACCTACATCCTCTTCTGTTTACATGAGCCATCAAATCCATATCTAGTCCCAATGAAGAGATTAAAACCTATAAATAGGGAAGGGGGTCACTGAGTTCATGGATGGTGACTTCAAGCCGACTTTCAGCAGGGATCAGTGGTAAGTTCCCCATGGAAAACTTGGGCATTTCTACATGTCCCACATCTGACATCACATATGATGTCAGGTGTGAGACAGATGGGTGTGGTTTGCAAAAACAGCCTTACAGGGCCCAGTTTGGCCTGCTGGATGCAGGTTCCCCCAGCACTGCTATAAATGAAGGATGCAGTCTTTGTAGCTTTGGGAATTAATTCACTGCTGTTTCTTCTACTTTGACTTTCTCTTCTCCCCACTGTGATCATACATAGTAACAGCTGCGTGAAAATGACAGGCATGGTTGTGGTTTAATGGGAATAACGACTGACATCAAGGGCTAGATCAGAAGGGACTGACATTTTTTTGAAGTTAAAAATAAAGCCATTAATTTAACAAATATGGAGAAAGGACAGAGGCAAAAGGAAATGTCCCCTTGTTAAATATTTACCACTTGAGCTTTGATGAAAACCACCCTATAAATGACAATATAATACAAGTAAGTGTTCCCAAGGTTAGGTCAACTTTCACGTTGAAGTTAAGTCTCTCATAGAGGGAAGAATTACATTTCTTGGCATGGACGCATTAATTATATAAATTTCATAAAGGAAATGCAAAGTCCTATAATGTGTGGCATTGATTAATGATGCTCTTCTGATTTATGGCTGTGTATTTTTGAACTGTGATATTTAACAAGCAGCTAATTTAAAAGCTAGGTTTCTGTCACAACTTTTTATGATGCTTCCAGCAATCCTATTGGTAGCTTGAAGATTATTGTGTTAACACTTTGGAAGGCCAATTTCTAAACCGACAGTTTTCCCACTGAGAAAATAAAATTATTGTGTACAGTGGTACCTCGGGTTAAGAACTTAATTCGTTCCGGAGGTCCGTTCTTAACCTGAAACTGTTCTTAACCTGAACCTGGCCGCACCGCCGGAGCACGATTTCTGTTCTCAATCTGAAGCAAAGTTCTTAACCCAAGGTACTATTTCTGAGTTAGCGGAGTCTGTAACCTGAAGCGTCTGTAACCTGAAGCGTCTGTAACCCGAGGTACCACTGTATTAAGAAATTGTGTTATATCTGTTTCTTCTGTCCCTTGCATATTTCAGAGGAAGTATCTCCCCCTGCTATGATCTTGACTGTTCTTTAAGCTTTGGCATACAGGCCAAGCGTAGGGAAGAACTTAAATGTTACACTGAATACATAGCTACCGCCAAAACCAGCAGC
This sequence comes from Podarcis muralis, assembly GCF_964188315.1. NCBI lineage: Eukaryota > Metazoa > Chordata > Lepidosauria > Squamata > Lacertidae > Podarcis > Podarcis muralis. Next base: position 13,770,065 of record NC_135666.1, read on the forward strand.
TGTACAGCTGCCTCCTACATGCCCAACAATAATGCTCAGCAGAACTTATCTATGCTGTGAAATCGTGAACCTCTGCGTTACCCTACCCTTCTTCGCATCATTGGCTGCAGGAGGAAGAAAATATACAATGCAACCCTATGTCACTGCCCTTAATGGAGAGGGTCTGCCACCCATCCACAGCCCGGCTGAGAGTGCTGTCTAGGAAGGAAGGTGAGGAGGGGGCAGGCAGATCACTGCACCAGCCTGGAGCTGGCACAGTGACTGGGCCCACATTGGGTTTGATGCCATCACGTGATGGCAGTAGGATTGGCTTAGTATCCAACAGATCCAAGGCCAGCTCAGTCATTATCCCTCACCCTACTGGAATACCCCCATTTGGGGGCTGTTGGCTCATTGCTTCTTGCAAGGAATGCGCTGGCAGCACTTCTACCTTCTGCTGAATCCAATCACACCCAGCCTATTGCAAAGAAGGTTGGCATTGCTTTTCCAGTTCTGTTAGATGTTATATAGGGAAAGGGAAGCAAGACACAGTTACCACTTTCAGTGGCAGCTGTGCTATTTGCATAAAAGCTGGAGGTTTTGTTGTCATTTAAAAAAAACACATGAAAATAAGTTCTGGATGCATGTGGAGAAAAGTCTTATATGAATTAACATCCACATTATTGTATTCTATTTTTATTGCATGAAATTTATATACTGCTTATTTAAAAAAACTAAACAAAACCTCACAGCAGCTATAATGGTTATCAATGTCTCCATGCTTTTTCAGAAGTTTCATATATTTGTACATCATCACAGACATACTGTAGATGTATTAGATACATTTGGCCACTAATGCTAATTTTCAGGTCTTTGAAAGCCATTCATCTTTGAAAGCATGACATCAAGTTTAAAAGCCCTCCTTTATTTGAAAGGTTAAGCCTATTAAACATTTTGGGGTTTTTTATAGAAAAACAGTGTATATTTAAAAGTCAGCACACTGCTGCTACAAAGAATTAAGTTATAGCAATTTTTCATGCTGTGGTTTTAAAAATTATTTTATTTACACAGTCATTTCAAAGCTATGTGCAATAAGAACAGCAAAGAAGCCGATATATTTAAAAGAAATCTAAAACAATGCAAAACAAGGAATCATGGCAAGGACTCATTTATCTAGCTGGAAAAGCCTGCCAGAACAAAAATGTCTTCAATTGTTTCCCCAAAGTGCAGATAGCGAGCACCTGTCATATCTTGACAGGAATGCAATTCCACAGAACAGGGGCAGCCAGGTTAAATCTCTGCTCCAAGTTACTGTGGAACAGGCTTCTGTGATATTTGGCACTTGCAGGAAAAAAAGTTACTGCAGATCCCAGGGATCTACTGGGTATTATTTTACACACACACACACACACACACACACACACACACACACTGTCATTCAGGTGGTTTCTCATGTAATCTGGTCCTGAGCTATGTAGGGTCTTACATATGAGTATGAACGCCTTGAATCTGGCCCAGTTGCAGACTGGCAGCTAAGTGTTATAAGCTGCTGATAGTTTGCCCCAAGCAAGCTAGCCACTGCATTCTGCCCTTGGACCAACCCCGAGGATAGCTCCACATATAAAGGTAAAGTGACCCCTGACCATTAGGTCCAGTCGTGACCGACTCTGGGGTTGCGGCGCTCATCTCGCTTTATTGGCCGAGGGAGCCGGCATACAGCTTCCGGGTCATGTAGCCAGCATGACTAACCCGCTTCTGGCGAACCAGAGCAGCACACGGAAACGCCGTTTACCTTCCCGACGGAGCGGTACCTATTTATCTACTTGCACTTTGACATGCTTTCAAACTGCTAGGTTGGCAGGAGCAGGGACCGAGCAACGGAAGCTCACCCTGTTGTGGGGATTCGAACTGCCGACCTTCTGATCGGCAAGTCCTAGGCTCTGTGGTTTAACCCACAGTGCCACCCGCGACCCCAGCCCCATATATAGCACATTGCAATAACTCAACTGCAAAGTTACCATTGCATGGACAACTGCAGTTAAGCTATCCTGATCCAGAAACAGCCAAAGCTGTCTTACCAACCACAGTTGGTGCATTCTCAGTTTATCAGCACCTTTCTTTACTCTGTATGTCGGGCTTTGTTTTCTCTCTTTCCCCCAAAGTTTCTCCAATTCACACTGGTGCAAAGGGCTTACTGCATACCTGGAAACCACGGAGCAAGCTCTGCAAAAGGGTGGGGACCAAAGGTGGACAAAGTATCCCAGAGGTACTACCCCTCTCCCAACACCCCACACACCCTGATGCTAGCAACAGAATATCCTCTGCAAAATACTAACCAAGTGTCAATTTCATAGGGGTTTTCCTATGCATGTGTAAAGTGCAATTTAACCTTGGAATCTTCATGGGGATAAATATATAGTTAGAAATATAACCTCTAAATACTTTGACAGATCAGCAGGACCTCCTGTGCCAACGAAGGAGAAATATCCATTAGGCATAAAGGACTTTTGTCTTGGAAGCGGAAAGCTGTCGTTCTGAGGCTCGTGCCACCTAAGATACATGATGTAATGACTGAAAATGGAGAAATGCATTGAAGGTAAAAAACCATCTTCTGAAAATTAATGAGTTATTAAAGTTTCCCAGCCAGAGCTGGATGCATATGCTCAGTACTTAGGAGGACGAGAAATGACGGCCTTGGGACTGCAGCCCGGGGACAGCAAGTCCAGGCTAGCTGGGCACTGCAGAGGATACAAATAAGTCAAAGCTGGCAAATTGGTTTCTTGCTGGCAATTATCAGTAATATGGCTGAAGGTTGGCCAGATGCAGCGACTCAGTTTCCTTTTCACCTTTAGGGTAAGAACAAAGCAATAAAATAAAAGGATCCTGGCTCCTTCTTCTCTCCTCACCCTCCCAATGTACTCTCTCACACACGCACATGTCTTTTGCTTGGCTGTGCTTTCATAAATCACTGTACTTTATCAAACACTGTGGTTGATGCTGTGGGAGATACTGATGACCTAGTTCCCTAAATGCCCCCGCACACACCCTGCACAGCTCTTACGAGGAAGCACAAGGAATAGTGGTGAGAGAAGGGTTGTAAATGGGCCGGCACAGGTTTGTAAAAGGTAAAGGGACCCCTGACCATTAGGTCCAGTCGTGGCCGACTCTGGGGTTGCGGCGCTCATCTCGCTTTATTGGCCGAGGGACAGTCATGGCCAGCATGACGAAGTCGCTTCTGGCGAACCAGAGCAGCACACGGAAATGCCATTTACCTTCCCGCCAGAGCGGTACCTATTTATCTCCTTGCACTTTGACATGCTTTCAAACTGCTAGGTTGGCAGGAGCAGGGACCGAACAACGGGAGCTCACCCCATTGCGGGGATTCGAACCGCTGACCTTCTGATCAGCAAGTCCCAGGCTCTGTGGTTTAACCCACAGCGCCACCCGCGTCCCACACAGGTTTGTAAGCCACCTCAAATATTCTACGGGAAAGGGTAGAAATGTTTTCAATAAGCAAATCCAATCCAGGTAAGAATTTATGAATAAAGCATGTATCATAAATATACATACCCAGGGAAGTGCGCCTAGCACTTACGCTGACCATTATGTGGGATAACCAGACTCATATAGCCAACATGCTTAAGTCTAAAGCATGAGGGGGCTAACCATAGAGTAAGCTGTCCTTAGTTCACCTTGAGAGGGACTGGGCAATCAAGCCTGTTCTTCATCCTCCAATGTACCTGAGCTCAGCATATGAAGAAGTTTGAGCTACTCGCTCCAAACTCTGACTACATGGCTCTCACAAGCCACTTTGGAGTTCCTATACCGATAATTTATGACCTTTCATCACTGTAACTAAGCAACGTTTTACTGCTTGTGCAACTTTTTCTCAATGCTGTATGGAAAGGCATAGGAATCTGACCATTGGAAAGTTTGTAAATAAACCATTTTTATCTTACCAAATATGTGGTCTTTTTCTATGCTAGAGGAAGAGGGAAGTTTTGGAACTCACAAGGGCATATTTTAAAGGTCTGTCTATATTTCCACGCTTTACCTTGCTGTATATTTTGTGATTTTAAATCTCTGCTGGGGTTCTGTCACCAAAGAGTACTTGACCCAAACCTGGATGTTGGCATCTAGGAATTCTTGCTCAGTACCTATTTTTTCTTTGCCACCAACACATTAAAGCCCTGAATAGCCAAATATCTGAAAGAACACCATCTCCCATTTCAACCCATCCAATCTTCTAAATAGCAGTTTCAAAACTTTGGGGTAATCTTCCAACCAAGGTGTACATCACCTCTATACTCCTTTAAGAGAAAGGTAGTTGGCTTTGGATTGTAGTCTTTGCTATTTTATGTATTTTTTATACTGTGTTTATTTTGTATTGGTGTTTAATTGGTTTGAGAATATGCAATGATGTGTTTTAATATGCTGTACAGCACCCTATGAACATATTGTCAAGGATGACATAAAGATGCTTAAGCAAATAAACAAACAGTTGCCCTGGCACCCTAGAAGGAAAAGGAAAGGACACTCTAGCCCAGGGGTCAGCAAACTTTTTCAGCAGGGGGCCGGTCCACTGTCCCGCAGGCGTTGTGGGGGGCCGGACTATATTTTGGAGGGGGGAAAGAGCGAATTCCTATGCCCGACAAATAACCCAGAGATGCATTTTAAATAAAAGGACACATTCTACTTATGTAAAAACATGCTGATTCCCGGACCATCCGCGGGCCAGATTTAGAAGGCGATTGGGCCACATCCAGGCCCCGGCCCTTACTTTGCCTACCCATGCTGTAGCCTAGCCCATGGGTAGGCAAACTAAGGCCCGGAGGCCTGATCTGGCCCAATCACCTTCTAAATCCGGCCTCAGCATGTTTTTACATGAGTAGAATGTGTCTTTTTATTTAAAATGCATCTCTGAGTTATTTGTGGGGCATAGGAATTCATTCATCCCCCCCAAAAAAAATACATAGTCTGGCCCCCCACAAGGTCTGAGGGACAGTGGACCGGCCCCCTGCTGAAAAAATTTGCTGACCCCTGTTCTAGCCCCATCCATGAGCCAAAGTAACAAAAGCCACCAAGTGTAATCAAGTAATAACATTTAATCATTTAATGTAGCAGCACCAATACTTTTGAACTCCCTGCCTATTGATATCAGGCAGGTGCCTTCACTGTATTCTTTTCAGCATCTGCTGATGACATTTTGACAAGCCTACCCAGACGTCTAAAAAGTTTGTACGAGTTTTAATTTAACTTTTTTATTATTCTACTGTGGTTTTAAATTAGGGTTGTGATTGCTTTAGTGATAATTTCGTTGTCTTATCTTTTTCTGTAAACTGATTTGAGGGGTTCTTTTCCACAATCAAATGGTATGTAAATTTTATGAAAGAAAGAATAACCAAACAAACGCCATAAAGGGAACATCAGCCTGACCTGAACCAGATCTATTAATGCTTATAGCTCAGCTGTTCTTTGCAGCCTTGAGGAGCTGATCTCCATACTCTTCCTTTTCTAGGAGCTGTCTTTTTAGTCTGAAGGCTGGGCCTCTTTCTTATTCTTAATTAGTAATTGCTTTGGGAGGCTGAAAATTTTGCCATTCGTTGATATTTTGTTGATATTATCTCATATGCAATGGATTGCTGAATTCTGTTTCCTTTCAGTTTATAGTCAGTTTATAGCCTTTGCTGAGAGTTACAACAAAGGGATGATGAACAGCGAAATGAAAACCGTCTGGAAAAGGAGCGCTAATAACTCTCTGAAAACCGGGGTAGGCGGGTGGGAAACAGTCACAAATAGAGAATTCCTGTATGGCTTTTGCGAAGAGGCTCCGTTCCCAGAGGGAACTACATTTCCCAGCGTCCCTTGCGGAGGACGAGTCAAACCGGCAAAGGGTCCCGAAGCTTGTGCAGGTTGCAACGAAGGTCCAGCAGGTGGCGCTGCCGTTTCTAAGGCCCGAAACAGCCGCCGCGCCAAGATGGCGGCGCCCATGAGGTGCAACGCTTGAGGGGGGAGAGAGGCCTGGTTTGTGTACACCGGCAGAGGCCATGAAGCGGGCGGCCCCAAATGTCCAGGCGCGCGGCAAGAGGCGAGGGCGGCAGAAGCAGAAGGCCGGGAATCTGCAGAAACTGGGGCTGGCGGTGCGGGAGTTCGTGGCGGCTGCCGGGGGACCCGAGGGCGGCCTCGGCCTCCCCTCGACGCCTCTGCAGGAGCCGCCGGGGTCGAGCAGCCGCAAGAACCGCCGGGAGCTGCGTCGAGAGAAGCGCAAGTTGAAACGGAGCCGGCGGCGGCGTCTCCTGAACGGCGGTGAGGCGGTGGAAAATCCCCGGCCTCCTCCTTCGGCAGCGCCAGCTGGGAAGAAAGAGGAGAAGAAGAAGAAGAAGAAGCAGGTTTCCTTGCCGGCCCCGGAGCCAGAGAAGCGCCTCCTCCCCGCCACTGCCGAGACCCCTCGAAAGAAACCCGGGAAGGCCTCTCCTTCGGCCTCGGCCCTGGCGCGCAAGCGAGCCTTGCTGGCGGCCAACGAGGAGGAGGAGCGGGAGATCCGGCGGCTGGAGCGGCAGCTGGGGCTCGGCAAGCGTCGCAAGAAGAAGAAGCAGCAGCCGCTGGAAGGGCTGGCGGAGGAGGCAGCGGCCTTGCCTCCCAGCTTCGCCAGGGACGGGTTGGGTTACGTGCTGGGAGCCCTGGAGACAGGGACCCCCTTCTCCGGCCTGTACGAGAGCAGCGAGGGGGAAGGAGAGGAAGAAGGAATGGGGCCGGAGGAAGAGGGAGGAGAGGGGCTGAGGGACGATGAGGAGGTGGGCCTGGAAGAAGAGGCCGAGGAGGAGGATTTCGCTCTGGAAGAAGACCCAAGAAGCTCAGGAGAATCCAGTGGCGAAGGAGAAAGCGAGAATGAAGAAGAAGAAAGGAGATGCCCTGGCCTAAGGAGCCCAGAGTCTGGAGCCGAGGAACCCACCTCTCCTGGAGAGCAGGATGAGGTCTGTTTAAAAAAAAAATTGGGAGGATGTTTAGGGGGTCTGTGTGTACCCATACTTAGTGAGATAGACATGGGTCATAGCTCAGTGGGAGTACATCTGCTTTACAATCAGAAGGTACTTGGTTAACTTCCCGGCATCTCCAGGTCAGGCTGAAAGAAACACCTGGAGGCCTGCCGCTATATGGCCCAATGTTCAAACTTGGTATCAGGCAACTCCCTGTGTTTCCTAAGACATACCTTTAACAAGTGCACAGCAACACGCTTTCCCCTTGGAGAGCAGCAGCTAATCTGAGCTTCCCAATGAGCGTACCTTTCCAACGTCCATAAGTTAGGAAACCTACATTTGTCACAGTCACCTTTTACATTTTTAGGTACAGATGCCAATGTTAAAATATGAAGATTTTTACCACGTTGGCTATCGCATTGTCACAGAGCATTTGTTCCCCACCTTTCGCAATATCAGTGTGCCAAACGTTCACATCAATGGTTTACATTATAGTAAAATATACAGAACAGGTTCCTTTTCATCCATAAATCACATGAGATCTCAATATTCAGCCATTTTCTCAAATATTAAATTATTTAATTAATACATTGTCTGTTTTTTTCTTTTCCTTCTTAAAGAATCCTTCCCAAGATGCTACAAAGTATATTCCCCCACATATGCGAAGGTCTGAAGAGACAATAGATGCCCCAAAAAGGGAAGAATTGGAAAGGCTGAGGAAAACACTGAAGGGCCTAATTAACAGGTAGTATTTTAATTTTGTTATTTTATTAAATGTCTCTAGCACCCTTCATCTGAGGATCACAAGCCGGTTTACAATGTAAAAATGCAGAAATATATAACATAGTAACAAACAAAAACAATACCCCCCCAAACACAGTTTAAAAGGCCAGAGATTGTTTTATTAGCCAAAGACCAGTGAGAAGAGGAATGTTTTTGCTTGGTGCCTAAAGGTATGTAATGAAGGCAAGCCTTCTTGGGGAGAGTATTCCACAAATGGGGAGCCACCTCAGAAAAGGCCTGTTGCCACCCTCTGGACCTCCAGACAAGAAGAAGTATCTCAAATGATGATTACAGGACAGTTTGTATGGGGAGTATTGAAATTTTCCTTACAGGAATCAGCCAAGACAGCACATTTAAGGACTTCTATCTTGCCCTACTGGGGACGCGGGTGGCGCTGTGGGTAAAAGCCTCAGTGCCTAGGGCTTGCCGATCGAAAGGTCAGCGGTTCGAATCCCCGCGGCGGGGTGAGCTCCCGCTGCTCGGTCCCAGCGCCTGCCAACCTAGCAGTTCAAAAGCACCCCCGGGTGCAAGTAGATAAATAGGGACCGCTTACTAGCGGGAAGGTAAACGGCGTTTCCGTGTGCTGCGCTGGCTCGCCAGATGCAGCTTTGTCACGCTGGCCACGTGACCCGGAAGTGTCTCTGGACAGCGCTGACCCCGGCCTCTTAAGTGAGATGGGCGCACAACCCTAGAGTCTGTCAAGACTGGCCCGTACGGGCAGGGGTACCTTTATCTTTACCTTTAACTTGCCCTACTGCAGTTTTTACTTGTTGCTCCAAGTATTATTGTCATCACTTTGTGTTCAGTTAGGGAAAGAAAGGCAGGAAATAAAGCAAGCAAATTGAGCTGAATGGCCTATCAGTTTTTCCTCAAATGGACAAAAGTGTTTTTATAAATATATACTTTAAGCACCCATGAACACACATTTTGAAATACATTTCATATGACTGGATGTTAAAATGAAACAGAACATTAAAGCTAACATTTAACTTTATTTCCATATGATTTATTTTCCGCTAGGTTGAGTGAACCAAATTTAGCCTCTATAAGTGGGCAGTTGGAGGAGCTCTACATGGTGAACAGTAGAAAAGATATGAATGAAACGTTGACAGATATCCTTATCAGTGCTTGCGTTACAGAATCCGCAATGCCTTCCAGGCTGGTGATGGAACATGTGCTTTTAGTTAGCATCCTTCATCGGACAGTGGGAATTGAGGTAATTTTTCTGAATCTTCCCCATTGTTGAGTAGCACAGTAATAAAGGAACTTTTCTACTATGCCTTTCCTTTGGAGTCTACTAATAATTTCATGATGCTTCGGTCATTTTAGATTTTATGATACTTGGTTTTTTAAAAAACAATGTCATACCAGGTGCTGTTAAGCAGAATGGTAGAATATGAATAAAGTCGTTATTTCAGAAAATATTCATTAAGTAGTACTTCACAACTTTGTGATGAAAAAGCCAAGGATCTTTGCATGTTGACCACAGAGAAAAGCAACGTTTGCAAATTTCACTCTGTGTGTTCTGTAGTAATGATTTGTTTGCCATAGTTCTATTAAAACTAATAGGAAGTTTGACACTGGTTTCTAGGAGCCTGGAGTGCATGTTCTGATTTCCAGCCATTTCTGAAAAGGGGCGTTTGTTATGAAGGACCACAGTTAATCACTTCTCTCTCTGGCCTTACTTTTTACAATTCTGCCCACCTCCCCACAAAAAGACTCACACATGTACACACACACACACACACACACACACACACCTGCAACTTCAGGAATATGCTTCATGAATCTGATGGTCAAGGAAAGCTTATGTCAAGGAAACAAATTTGTTGGTCTTTAAGGTGCCCCAAGGCTCTTTGTTGTTTTTGCTACACAATAGTATGTATAGCTACTTATTGTAGTATAGCTACTTACTGAAAAGGGGGCATTTGTTTAAACAAAGGAGCACTTCAGTTTTTCTGTAATCAACCAATACCCATAATTAATTGAATAATATTTGTAGAAAGAGAGGTTCATTAGTATTTCTTTGTTGAATCACATCTTTTCCCTCAGGAAAGCAAACTTGAAATGACCTCAAGGGCACTTACTATAACAAAACAATAAGCTGCTGTTGGCAGTCTGAAAGTCAGCACGGTGGCGTGGCTAAAATGTTGGACTAGGGATGGTGAGACCTGACAAGGCATAGGGGTGTGTGACTTGCTCCTTTGCATTAAAGGTAAAGGACCCCTGACAGTTAAGTCCAGTCGCGAACGACTCGGGGGTTGCATCACTCAACTCGCTTTATTGGCCAAGGGAGCCGATATTTGTCCGCAGACAGTTTTTTCCGGGTCATGTGGCCAGCATAACTAAGCTGCTTCTGTTGAAACCAGAGCAGTGCACGGAAATGCTGTTTACCTTCCTGCCGGGGTAGTACCTATTTATCTACTTTGACGTGCTTTCAAACTGCTAGGTTGGCAGGAGCTGGGACCAAACAACAAGAGCTCACCCCGTCGCAGGGATTTGAACCGCCAACCGTCTGATCAGCATGCCCAAGGCTCAGTGGTTTACACCACATTATCAGTGTGCAAATTTTCTGCAGTCACACATTCATTTTAATAACTGACCTGCCCTGTGTACAGGAGCATCACCATCCATTGCAATCTAAGGCTGTTTTCAAAAGTGGTGCTTAAGTGGACTTTGTGCTTCTCTGTGAATTATATTGAACAGCTACACTTGTTCTTTCTTAATCACCTTGATATAGCTCATTAGCATTTGCAAGGGTGTCCTGCCAAACTAAAATTCATTCAGATATCACTTGTGAAACAGTCTTGAGTGAAAGGACTTGTCTGTGTAATGCAGCCTAATGCAGTGATTAGTAATCTTATGCTAGCACAGCAGCTAATAATATATATTATTATATATGACTTTTAAATTGCTGGTCAGCAAATTTTAGGACTACAACATTAGTTATACATTGTTGGCTTTCTGTTTTAAAGTGTTTAAATGGTCAGCAGCTCATGGATCATGTTTGTGTGTTAAATGTTCCAGGTTGGTGCTCACTTTTTGGAAACTGTGGTGCGGAAATTTGATGAAGTCTACAAAAGTGAAGCTGAAGGGAAAGAATGCGAGAACCTCCTTATCTTAATTGCTCATTTGTATAACTTTTATGTAGTGCATTCACTGCTGATCTTCGACATCTTAAAGAAGCTTGTTAGCACTTTTTCTGAAAAGGATATTGAACTAATTCTGCTGCTGCTGAAAAATGTAGGCTTTTCCTTGAGGAAAGATGATGCTTTGGCCCTCAAAGAACTTATCACGGAGGCCCAGAAAAAAGCAAACGCAGTAGGAAAGCAATTCCAGGACCAGTCAAGGGTATGAATGCCTTTTTAAAGTACCTTTTTGGGGTAACTTTTTCATCAAAATGTGGTATCCCATGCTTTCTGGGATGGAAAGAATCTGTCAGCGGAACAAGGGGCGAGACATTTTTTGACAATTTTTTCTTCATCCTCTAGAGTAGATTTGGGGGGCACTGTGGGGGAAGGAATCCCTAAAAATCCTCTTCAACCAGCCCTTTGGCTGATTAACATGCAATTCTCTTTTAAATGTGTTGTGGGAAGGGGGGTTGTTGATTTGGTTTTTGTTCTTACATTTGTTATGTATTTTGTGTTTTTTATGTTGTGAACTGTGCCGAGATCTGCAGATGAAGGGCAGTATACAAATTTAATAAATAATAGTAATAATCACCTCCCTCTCCCTGTTCCATCAGCAGACAGGAAGCACTGAATACCACCCTAAATCAGAGTTTGGTAGGAACTTTAGTATCCCTATATTTTCCCAACACCACTTGCACTATGCTATGATGTGTTGGGCATTATCTGGAAAACTTACAAACTAGAGCTTCTTCAGTTCTAAATTAATCAGTCAAACATTTGATTTTGTTTGACACATTTAAAAATTGGTCTTAGCGCTGGGTATAAAACTTTGGTTCTAGTCCATTTTTTTATGCTACAGATCTTTGCCGTTTTAGGTACTGGAACAATAATGCAGACTTACTGTCTTTCTCTAAAGGTTTGTTTCATGTTGGAGACCATGCTGGCACTAAAAAACAATGACATGAGAAAAATCCCTGGGTACGATCCAGAGCCGGCTGAGAAACTAAGGAAGCTGCAGAGGACACTGGTAAACTCCATGAAAAACCATATTGCCATGTTTCTTCCATACACTGTGAACAAAGACTTGAGTATTAGCAAAAGCTGCTACTAACATCCTGGGGCTTAGGAGCTCCTTATGTAGAACAGTTGACTGTCTTAGCGCAACAAGGTTTGGTTTTCAGTATGAGCATTGGCTGCTGAGTTTACCAGTGGTTCAAAAAGAGGAGCACTTTCAGTTCAAGTAAGCCACAGCCTGGGTTTCCATCATATCTGCTGCCAGATGTAACTGGATGACATCTAATTAGGCTGACAACTAGGTACAAAACCCTTTATTTAAAAAATCTTCTGACATAGCATTCTTCCTTTCTGTAAGACTCATAATAGCAGTTCTGGAAAAGAAGCTCAACTTCGAGTGTCATTGGAATCTCTCCTAACTGCTGAACAAGTTGGTCGGTGGTGGATTGTTGGATCGTCATGGAGCGGAGCGCCAATGATTGACAGCACCAGCAACCAAATGCAACCAATGCTAACTGTGGGAAAGGTAAATGTGACCCTCCCTATTAACGTCACTCTGGAAGTGTGTCTTAAGACAGACTCCCAAAGAATAGTCTTGCTCTAGGGATTCTTAATGAGCATAAATGAAGGTATTTGTGGTTGTGCTTAGAAATTTATTCCTTTCAAAATCTGTTCAAAGGTACAGACAAAAATAATTTTATTTGTATGCCGCCTTTCCATAGTTAAAATCAAGCTCAAGGCGGCTTACAACATGAAAAAAAGTAGGAAAGGGGGCTTCACGTTGGAAAACTGGTGCTGGGCTGCGAGCAAGTTCCAGATCAAATCCTTGTTGCTGCTTTTTCTTCAAAACAATAATACAGTGGTACCTTGGTTTACGAACTTAATCCGTTCCAGAAGTCCGTTCTTAAACCAAAGCATTCTTAAACCAAGGCATGCTTTCCCATAGCAGCAGGGGACTCAATTTACAAACTGAACACACTCAACAGGAAACGGCACATGTTCTGCTTCCAAGTAAAAGTTCACAAACCAAAACACTTACTTCCGGGTTTGCAGTGTTCTTAATCCAAGTTGTTCATAAACTAAGCTGTTCTTAAACCAAGGTACCACTGTACCCATTTTAATCACACTTCAAAAAGTATGAATAACATACTATCTAGTTTGGCCCTGAGGATTACATTTTGAAAATACCTGGGTTTCTTCACTTCCTGAGAAAGTTATGTAGCTTGAAAGCGAAACATTTGACTTCGCCCATATTCCTGATGAAGTTGTTACCAGACTGTTTGAAATTACGAAATTCATCCGCGATATTAAGAGTTTGTGAAATGTTAAGTTTTCAACCCTTTCCCCTACTCAGGTGAGTTCGAAGATTCTGGAGCTTGCTCGTAAGCAAAGAATGAACACAGATATTAGGAGGAATATATTTTGTATCTTGATGACTAGCGAAGACTTTTTGGATGCCTTTGAAAAACTTTTAAAGTAAGTAGTCACCAGGGTAGGATGATTTCAGAAACTTAAGCCACTGTTTGGATGTGAAATACCTTTCTTGTGCATAAGAACTGGCAAAGTCACTAGCTGGAGCAAGTGTACATTCTGCCTGGTGCAAACCCGAAACAGTTAGAAACATTCTTACAATGCAATGCATTTTTATTCAGAAGTAAAATATTCAATGGATCTTACTTTCAAGTAATTGTGCATAGTATTGAAACCTAAGATATAATCCCATTTTTGAAAAAGAGCTTGCTTCATAGAGGGAGAAAATAATTTTTTTGCACCTTTTTGTGAATTTAGGCCTGTTAACTGAAATCAGATGGCCGGTCTTGATGGTTTGCTTAAAGTGTTGCCTGATGGATGTAAAAAAAAACACCTTAATGTTCCTTTAATGGCTGTGGATGTTCTCCTGAATGGGCAATCTATCTGCAGGGGGTGGGATCTCAAGCTAGTGCTCTGCAGGGTGAAGGGGACAGCATGAAAGTGAGAGGTTGAATTTGAAGAGGAGAGTTTTAGCTTGGGTGAGCTAAACTGGAGCAGCCTTGTGTGTGGCTGCGCTGACAGCTTTCTGAGGTCTGATGGACTTGCTGTCTGCCTGTTTCCCGTAAGCTCTTTTTGTAAACTTTAAATTAAATGATTTTTTAAAAATCACAAATTTCTCTCATCCAAAGGCAGGTGCCCACACTTGCTGGGTCAAGGATTCTTTATCCTTTATCAAGAAAGGCTAGCAGATGCCTTTAACAGGCTCCACTTGCTCAGCAGCTTGAATATAAATAAATAAATTTCTAAGTACATATCTGTGCAAGTGAGGGACCTGTCCCTCAAGCCTGGAAGAAGACTCGAGTACTTGATAGTGAGGACAAATAGGTTTCTCGGTAAGACAAACTGATTCTTGGACCCTGTCAAAATGAAATGAAACCCTATTGTGCCGCTCCTGGAAACTTTTGCCATGCGCAAAGCAGAGAGTGCATTAACACTGGGGTCTGGAATATGAGCTGTTATTACAAACTGGGACCTAGTGTAACTCAAACCAACATGAGAAGAACAAGACTCCCAAGGAATGTGAGGCAATCCTGAAAGTGAGCCTGGAGGTTGCATGGCAGGAGATGAGGGTCGTGAGTAATCATCAGCTGCAATGGGTCAAGGTTGACCCAGAAATCCAGCTTCTTAAAGCTCTTAGTCGTGGGTGGGATGAACGAGCAGCTGAGGGATTGTCTGCTCAGGAGCCTGTCAGCAGTGATGAGAATAAAAAAGCTGGAAACTTTTAGTAAAGCTGCTGGGGAAAAGCTCTGCCACAGTTGTGCAAGATAAAATGCTCTCCACACAGGAAGTGAGTGGTTTGCAGAGAAACCAGCAGGAGCCTTCAGCCATGAGCAAGAACAACCTCTTCTTAAGCCTCTTATCACCTCTTCTCTGTGCCATGAAAGTTTAAATGGGTTGGACCAGGCCCTTAAATTTGCACACCCCAGAGGCAACACCATACAGTGGGAATAATTCAGAAGCCTGAAAGTCAGGGAAGTAAACTGATGGAGAAGCTTAGTAAAGGTAAAGGGACACCTGACCATTAGGTCCAGTCGTGACCAACTCTGGGGTTGTGGCGCTCATCTCGCTTTATTGGCTGAGGGAGCCGGCGTACAGCTTCCGGGTCATGTGGCCAGCATGACTAAGCCACTTCTGGCGAACCAGAGCAGCGCACGGAAACGCCGTTTACCTTCCTGCCAGAGCGGTACTTATTTATCTACTTGCACTTTGACGTGCTTTCGAACTGCTAGGTTGGCAGGAGCAGGGACCGAGCAACAGGAGCTCACCCCGTCATGGGGATTCGAACTGCCGACCTTCTGATCGGCAAGTCCTAGGCTCTGTGGTTTAACCCACAGTGCCACCCGCGGTCCTCATGGAGAAGCTTATCTGCCTCTATTAGAGATCCTGTCCACTACCACTGGGGGCATGGGAGGAGAGGAAGATTTCATGGCAGCTCCCTGGAGCGAAGTCAGTCTTAGTGGAATATTGCTCCTAGATAAAGCCATATTGTAATGGAACAGGATTCAGTGCATGTGTAGTAAAAAGCGGAAGGGGTAACAAATCTGCAGGAGATTCATGAGCCTGGCCCATTACAATTCCTGCTGAACAACTCAGGGGTTTCTTGGCAAAGAACTATTCACTGCGAGACTGTTTGACATTCACATGTTCCTTATGGAAGCATGCTTAGAAATGGCTTGCCAAGCAGGCGTAAAAGCTACAGACATTTGAGTGCTATGGAGCCCTTGGGCAAGGTGTGTTGTGTCAGTAGAGTGGTGTGTTTGGAATCAGCTGTTTTAGTATCTTCCCTACTTCAGGGATTTGGGGTGCCTAGGTAGAAATGCTTTACAAATGTTAGCTGCCAAGCTGCTTGTTCAATTCGGGTGGGGAGGTAGGTATCACTTTTTGGTGCTTGAGTGCACTGACAAATTAGGTAAATAGCAAGAGTAAACCTCACCCTGCTTTTGTTGCTGAAATGCCATTCATCTCAGAAGTCTTCCTAATGTAATGGAGGACAGAGGAGGAACTGCTTATGATTAAGGATTTTATGATTCATGTTCTGAGAAACGGAGCCAAACGAGGGCCTGTGTAGGAATGCTCTGGGGGCCTTGTTACTGGTTGGAAATTCTTTTTTGTCTAGAGAAGTAAATATAATTGGTGTGGAAATATTCTGTTATGTAAATAACTAATCATGGTTCACTTGTATGTTTTTGGCTACTTGCTAACTTCTCCAGTTCTCTGTTCCCGAGAGAACTTTCAGCCAGGAGCTATTTAATGGTAGCTGAACCACTTTTGAGAGAGGGGATGGTATGAGTTTGTCCATCTATCTGATTACTGTAAATGGTCTGTCTTTATGGCTTTCCCTAAAGTGTCCCCTGATGGGATCTGACAAAAGCGCCTTAATGTTCCTATAATGGCTATGAATGTTCTCTTGAATGGGCAATCTACCTGCAGGGGGTGGGGTCCAAAACCAGGACTCCGCAGGGTGTATACATATGAGGGAGGGTGGGAGAGAAAAGGTCATTTGAATTTAGAGATGAGACCTGGGATTTTTAGCTAGAGTTGTCTAAATTGAGATAAAGCCTCAGAAGGAGGTGCTCTCTGGGATCTGATGCAACATTTGCAGGTTTGCTGCCCAGTGGACTGCCTGTTACTGTCCAATATGCTTTGCTTGTATATTAACTAAAACATATACTATAATGACACAACACAAGTCTCCAGTGCTCTTTCATATGTAATGTTGGTCCCAGAGTTTATCACTGCTCAAGAAAGCGGCAAGAATCTTCCATTTGAACAAGTAGGCAGCAACATTATTTAAGATTCTGATGTAGGAGTAGACCCTACGTCTGAAAAGATGAGAAACAATTGCCACTCAGAAAAGCAAAATATCTCTTTAAAGGGTGTGTGAGAGAGAGGCTGCTTTTTGCCTTAAATTATAGGCAAATAGCACACTTACCAAGTGAAGGAATCCTTTTCTGTTTAAACCCAATCAGAGAAAGCCCAAACAATGAAGCACTTGAAAGAGTGAATATGGAAGCTCAATCAAGTTTCTTAGTTGGAGAGTGCCTAGTAGGAACACATTTCTATGCACCCTTGTTGTGTGCTTGTGAGGTTTCTTGAAAATTTAAGACCCACTAACCATCTCAGCTGCAGGTGGCTTAAATTAAACTCAAATTTTTTTTACAAAAACATTATTACTGTAAGCAAGCATATGTGCACAAATGTAACGGGAGGTCCCATAGACCCCACTATCTAAAATTAAATTCAGCTATGAATCATTGTTGTGTATGAAATGTGAGGTACTCACTTCATGGATTTCAGTGGGCTTTCAGCTGCATCTTCAGGTTAAAGGCCACCTGTCATAAACATTTGAACAATGGTACTAAATCCTGTGGAATAAATATATGAGAACCTTAGTGTTCTGGCATCCACATATCTCCCTATGTTCATTCTCAGCTCTTAGGTCAGGAATTGCCAATATTTTATACTCTGTGGGCACACCTGCAAACTGAAGAAACTTGTGGGCACCTCAACCAAGCACAATTTATTATATTGGCTACAAAAGGATGCTTCTTTCAAGCATAATTTCAGCGGGGGAGTGGTGTGTGACAGGGAGGGTCTCATGTGATAGGGAGAGCACCATTGGTGACCCTTGCCGCTAGCTACAGAAATTAGTTGCATTACTTCTGATCCTCTTGACTAATAACATCTTGTGGGGCGATCAGTGGCATTGTTTGCTACAAATTGCACATTATTGTTCCATTGACTTCACTGAAAAGTGGCTTGGTGTAAAATGAAGCATTTTATCTATACCTTAGCAAAATCAGGCCATCCCAGCCATGTAGATGAAAGCCTCATTTTGAAAGGATGCAAATTTTGTGCTTGACACTCTCTGCATTATAATATTAAGCATTTTTCATTTTAATTGGCTTTAGTGCTGCCAAGCATTTGACAGCTCTGGAATCTAAATCAGACTTATTTGACAGAACAGGTACAGCACAAGTTAAGACTATTCCTTGCCAACAGCGTCTTAATCCTCTGCGTGGTCCAGCTCTGTGAGTAAGGAGGCCGTTCAGTCCTGCCAGACTTTTTGCTGAGACAGCCAGTGGGAACTCATTAATGCTGATTATATTTTTGTAATTAGGTTGGTTGAAATCCCCAACACCCTCAATTAGGAATTGGAAAAACTTGAGAGGGTAGTTTTTCCTTCGGTCACTCACTAGCAATTTCTTAATTCAGAATAGCTTGGCCTCCCCTCAGCCTGGTGCTTTGGGCTACAGCTCTCATCAGCCCCAGGAAGGACATCTGGTTGTAGATAACCCAGATTTTTGTAAAACAGAGGCCAAACATAAAATTGTAGAGTTGCTAGGGACCCTGAGCATCATCCAGTCCAAGCCCCTGCAATGCAGGAATTTGCAACTGTCCTATATGAGATTCAAACCTGCAACCTTGTTGTTAGCAGCACCACACTCCTATCTACAACTGAGCTATCTACATATTGTCATACAAAGGGATGCCCTCTCCCAATTCCTTTGCACACCACTGCATTCAAAGATGGATCGTAGTCCTACCTACCCTTCCTATCAAGACTTTTCTCTTTATAAAAAAATTAGTAATCGTTCCACAACTGTATGTTATGCAAAGCACACAGTCAAGAATGCTTTCTTTTCCAGAAACCCACGGTATGGATCTTGTTGTCCATATATTATTGAAATCATTATGCAGAATACACTGCAATGAAGAAACTGGTTTGGCATAAACTATTTAGATCCTTTTTTTTTTTTTTAACTTGATGCGTAATGGATTGAGTTCGAGTCAAGAATGAATTGGGTGGCAGTAACTCTTCCATTTTATGGTAGTTCAGCCTAAACATTCAGGAAATGGAATTTACATAATGGCAATTGATGTTTTAGGCTTAGGCTGAAAGATCAGCAGGAGAGAGAGATTGTCCATGTCCTCATAGACTGTTGCCTGCAAGAGAAGACTTATAACCCCTTCTATGCATATTTGTCTGCCAAGTTTTGCGAATATGAAAAGCGATTCCAGGTAAGCTGAGAACTTGTCTTTCTCTTTACTGGTTGCACCTTTTAAATTTCTGGGAATGAAAGTGGTGTTATCAAATGGTAATATATGGTAGTTAAATACATGACTGCTAAATGTAATAGCTGCATTTATGTAGAAAATACGTTTCGGGTAGGGGAGCCATAACCCTTCCATATTGCTTGTAAAGCCAAACAACAGCATTGTCTCAGAAAGGAACCACAGCTTAGTGATGGATTGTATGGGAAATATTTCAGAGTCATTCCCTGCCATATCCATTTAAATGATTTGGAACACATGAAAGTAGACAGAGAGCGAGAGAGCGCGCAAATACACATTCTGGGACCAGTGTGCTCCAGTGTTTAAATTAACCCTCAATTCTGTATTTAGTAAGGGACAGTCTCTCATGACAAGGGCACCATAAGGCAGGAACCTGTAGCTGGAGGCATAAGAGACGCTGTCTGCCCTTTCACACAAATTACCCTCCCTCTCCCCTCTGTCCTCTTTCTCCTTGAAGCAACTGCAAGGGAAGGAATGACTGATGATGCAAGCGTCAGGGAGAGGACAAATCCATTCTCTAGCAAAGCATGGTCTGCATGATCTCTCCTCCTTTCCAAGGAGGCCAGACCAGAAGAAAAAGCAAAAAAAAAAAAAAAAAGGGGGGGGGAGATAAAAAGGGAAGATCTATCTCCTGTACCCTACTCTCTTCCACTACTGATCCTCCAACTACTTTACGTCTAAAAGTTCCTCTCTGGAGTCAGAGGCTATCACTATTTGGCCTGTCAGAATGTACTGCACATAACTTACAATGCTGCAACAAGTAATTAACTGCACAAAGTGATCCTACCTTATATTGATGATTTGGGGTGGGGAGGGGGAGGTCAGCTGGTGAAGCTAGCACCATATCCTGTGACCTGCCATAATACCTTGGGGAAGGTGGGTAGCTTTGATTGCAGTGGAGGAGAATGAATTGTGCCAATCCCTGAGCTGGGATAGGGTTGTGCCAGTTTCTGGGACATGTCCAGGGGAAATAAAGAGGCTTAGATTTAGTGCCCCTGTGCCCACCCCAGCGTTCCCCGCTTTACCTCGTAAGCTTTCTGAAGGCAGGGCAGGGTCCTCCAGTGATACAAATGTCAACCTGCTAGTGTTACCTTCCTCTCTGCTTGCAGAGCAGCACTTAGATTGCCTTTTGAGGGCCCTCAAGCAGCTTACCTGTGAGAATAGGATTGTTAATAAACAGGCTTTTCTCTTTTTTATTTTTTTTAAACCAGATGACATTCCAGTTCAGTATGTGGGATAAAATAAGAGATTTGGGGAACCTGTCCACTACTGCTGTATCAAATTTAGTTAATCTCTTGGCTCATCTGTTGAAGACTAAGTCTCTGTCCCTCACTGTTTTCAAGGTAAGCAAAACTCTTCTTGTTGTTGTTGTTTTGAAAAACTCTACTTTTAGATCTCCTGATGGACTCGTGCATAATGTGCATGTTCTTTGGTATGTAACGTCACCTAACAAGCAAGGCAAAGCAAATGGTTATTCTATGGGGGGAAATCTCGGTTTGCAACAGTATCCATGCAGGAGTACCCAGGGTGATGCTGTTTCATGAAATCTTTCCCACTTCTTTGTTAATTGGCCAGTATGTGCAATAAACAGATGTCTTTTTGCGTTGAATTCACAATTAAGCTTTAGATCCCATTGTGAGCTGAGCTCTCTGGAATTATTAATGACTGTTCTTTTGGTAATAGTGTACAGGTGATTTATTTAATACTAATAACATTAGCATTTTCATGACAGCTTAATAGCTTGAGAGTGTCTTAAGAGTTTTTGACATTTCATTGCTTTTTAACTAGGTAATTGAATTCAGTGAATTAGACAAGCCAAAAGTCCACTTCTTACGACAAGTACTGTCTGCACTGTTCTTGAAAACAGATCCAGAAGAACTGAACCACATCTTTGGAAAGTAAGTCATCCTAGGGGTTCCAGGTGGAATTTGCCAAACCATCATTTTAATGATAAAAGGGGTTCTGTCTCAGATAGTGTTAGAAACTAAGATATGAAAGCTGGGAGCTAAACGGCACCTTATACCTAGGATATGAGCGCAACAACAGAATGTCTAGGTGCACTTTTTAAAAACAAGAATACAAAGCTGAAAGTGAATGAACTGCAGCTAAAATAGTATCTTCATTTTCCACATGGTCTAGTCCTTCACCTTCCCACCCCCCAATATTCTTAAGAGGGTCTCTTCTCCAGTCTTCAAAGAGTAGCTGGACGTGGGGATGCAGAAAAAGGTCCTCCTTTCCTTCCACTCTGCAGTTTTAATCTGAAATCTTAGGTGTAGTCCTGCTCCCAGAGCTCAGAAAACTGCTTGCGCTAATGAAATTCCCTGTCGCAAAATGCACCTTGAAGAATGGGAGTTTCAAACACTGGTATCAGGTAAAGGTAAAGGGATCCCTGACCATTAGGTCCAGTTGTGGCCGACTCTGGGGTTGCAGCACTCATCTCGCTTTATTGGCCGAGGGAGCCGGTGTACAGCTTCTGGGTCATGTGGCCAGCATGACTAAGCCACTTCTGGTGAACCAGAGCGGCGCACGGAAACGCCGTTTATCTTCCCACTGGAGCGGTACCTATTTATCTACTTGCACTTTGATGTGCTTTTGAACTGCTATGTGGGCAGGAGCAGGGACCGAGCAACGGGAGCTCACCCCGTCGCAGGGATTCGAACCTCCGACCTTCTGATTGGCAAGTCCTAGGCTCTGTGGTTTAACCCACAGCGCCACCCACATACCCTGGTCTCAGGTAGAATTTGTCAAACCATCACCTTACTGTCAAAAAGGGGTTCTGTCTTTTCTCCCCATTATTGTAGCTTAACTGGAACTAGAAGCTGGAACATTTCAGTTCTGCTGCAGAGCCCTAATGTGGTTTTCCTTATGGTGTCACCAGCCTAGCCATACAATGCCCCAGAATATTTTGTAAGGCTCTATCCTGCTTGCCTGGCTGTACCCTATTAGTGATGTAACATTGCCCTAAAGAAAACACAGGGTTGGTTAACTTGCAGTTCTTTGTGCTTTTCCAGGTTGGCTGACAACCCAAAATTGGGAATGCTGCATGAAGGCTTGAAGCTTTTCCTCACCCATTTCTTGCTGAAGAATAATCAAGCTCACAAAAATGTTGAAGAAGCCACTTTGCTAAAAGAGAGAATTGAACTATTGACTAGGACTTTGAAAGCAAAAGAATCTAAATTAAAATTATAGTGTTAGGTCCAATAATTTTTATTTATGGGAAATGCAGACTTAATGGGGGCTGGGAATGACTTGAATTGGATGGTCTTTCATAAACAGCAGACTTCATGTTCTGATCAGTTCCTTCACAATAATGTGGAGCTGGACGAGGTTTGATATTCAAACTGGCTAGTATTTATTATCCTTCTGTTAAAAGACAAAACACAGTCACTAGTGAAGTCTATTATTATCTATACAGTGTATTTTTGAAAATAAAAGTTTTGTACCCTTGCATTTTAATGTAGCATTTGAACTTCTTTTTAAAAATTCAGCTATGCGGGTGGTATTGCCACATCATGTTTATAGTGCTAATTTAAATTCTTCATTCTCATGCCAGTCGGTTGTCACTCCCCACTCCCCCAATTCATTCTACTAAAATTTTGATAGCTAATGCAAACAGTACATTGAATGTCTCTCTGACAGTCCATTCACTATTGTTATTGAAATCAGTGCAGAAACTAACATTGCTACTCCATGTTACCCACTCCAAATACTTTGGAAGTCCCCCCCCCCTTGAAAGTTCCTTTCTATGTAGTCAAACACTTTTTATACATACAAAAAAACCCCATTACTTTCCCTTACTAAATTCCATAGAAGCCAAATGTAAGATGAGGGCAAATGTCGGCTGTCACCTTATGGATTACATTTGCTTAAACTGAAGTTTTTGCTAGGGCGTCACAGTTCTCAGGTCCATTTGCTGCATTTTCTTCTGCCTGTGCTTACACAGAAGCTGATCAAGAGTAGCTTCTTAAGGACAAAAATCAAAATGGTAGCCACACTTTCCCCATGCAGCAAAAGCAACAGAAACATGTGCCTCCTTAAAGACTATGAAATTCATTGTGTGTGCAAAACAAAAGCTTTTTGCTGCAGTAGCTTTATTAGTTTTAAAGTGCCACTAATTATTGATTTTGGTTACTGTCCACAAATCTATGACCTCATCAAATCGAGCTGAGTAAAATAATAATAAGCAAGCCAAGTGGATTTTTTACTTTACAGCAGGGGTTCTTAACCTGTGGTCCATGGATCTCTAGGGGTTCATATACCAGGTGCAAAAAAATGACTTTTCCATTGGGATTAAATAAATTGTATACAGAATTTTATGTGCATATGCATTTTTCTGGGGTCCATAGCTTTCATCAGATTCTCAAAAGGGGTTTGTGACCCAAAAAGAACCAATGCTTTACATTGTCACTTAAGTTTCATGAGTCAGTGTATCTTGCCAGACCTTCCAAACACAGGATAAGAAAAGGCAATACATTGTTTGGAGTATTTGTGAAAGAATCGCTCAACCAGTTCATTTGGTAAATTGAATGTCCATGTAACAAAAATTAGGTCTTCGCTTGTCTTGTGTATACTATGAAACAAGTGTGTGGAACTTCTAACCCTTTAGATGTCATTGAACTGCAACTCATTTATGAATCTCTTTCAATGAGGCATGCCAAAGTACGCTAATCTTGAAATACAATAAAAACCATCTACAAAACAACTATGCATATAAAAACAATTTCAAATAAATTCAGATACTGACAAGATAAGATTCAGTACTTAGAAGTCTTGTTGAAGGACAGGTCTTGTTAAAGAAGCAAGTATTCAGCAGGCACCAAAAATAAAAGATGGAATTAAATATAGAATTGCAGTACGACTTCAGTTTTATATTTCCTATTGTGGGGTGAAGAGATGGGTTGTAACTGTTTTGGGCTGTAACTGTCATCCCTGACCATCAACCATGCTGCCTGGGACCCTGGGACTTGTTCTCCAACAGCATATGGAGAACATCAGGTTGGCTCTCCCTATGGATAAGAATTCCCTGTGGCCAAGGGAAATGTGGCTTCAAATCCCTGTATGTTTGTAAAGCTTGCTATATGTCCCTGGACCCAACAGTCTATCCTGTCTCAGAGACTTATTGTAAGAATAATGAGGAGCTAACTACCAGAGTTGCACAACACATTTAAAGCAGTATCGTACCACCCTAAATAGCTATGGCTTCTCCCAAATAATCCTGGGAACTGTATTTTGTCAAGGGTGCCGAAGGTTTTCAGTACACCCTTATTCCCATCTCAGAGCTCCAGTTTCCAGAGTGGTTTAACAGTCAATCTCTCTTTCCAGGGTATTTATTGTGGGATAGCCAGCCTCACATAACCAACATGCTTAAGTCTAATTAATGTATGAAGGGGTTAAAACCATAGAGTAAGCTGTCATGCCAGGCTTAGCTCACCTTGGGAGGGACTAGGTAGTCAAGCCTTTATTCACCCTCCCATCTAAAAGAGAAGCTCAAGGTGTGAGGAGGCCTTGACTGCCTGCTGCAACTTAAGACTGCTTGGCTCTTACAAGACACTCTTCAGTTCCTATACCAAGGGTCAGCACACTACGGCCTGGGGACCAGATATGGCCCCCCAGGCTCATAAATCTGACCCTGCCACCCACTTGGTCAGTCCCCTCATGCTGCAGACGCCTCACCGCATGGGGACTGACTTCCACAATGCTGGCACGGCTTCTGTGTGGGCGGCAACACTGGCGCAGCTTCGGATTGGCTGCAGGAAGCTCCTGCAGCCAATCTGAAGCGTGGATGCCTCTGGGCAGGTGCCACTGCTAACATGGCTTCAGATTGGCTGCAGGAAGTTCCTGCAGCCAATCCGAAGCCTCGCCACCCGCGCACTGAGGTAAACCCAGCATGGCCATGGACAGGGAGGCCGGCGGGCGGGTGGCAGGTCTGGGCCGTGCCATGGGCATCGTGACGGGCATGTCATGGGGCTTCAGCCGGGGCTTGGCACGCCTGCTGGCCCTGCGCCTGGCACCCACCTCGGAGCTGCTGCTGGTGGCGCGCTCGGTGGCCGCGCTGGAGCAGCTGGAGGGACTACAACTGCCCTGCCCAGCACGGGGTCAGCAGGCACAACCTGCCCGCCAACCTGGCCGTGGACAGCGGGCTGCAGCAGTACACGTTGCCTGGGAGCTCCGTGAGGACTGGCCAATGGAGCAGCTGCTGCTTGTCAACAACGCCAGTGAGTGGGCAGCGCCAAGACGCATTCCTGAGCATGTGCAGAGTGCATTCCTCCTCCAGGTCCTGAGGCAGCTGCGGGACCAGTTTGCAGGGTATTTATATTTTTCAAAATATAGTCCGGCCCCCAACAAGGTCTGAGGGACAGTGGACCAGCCCTCTGATGAAAAAGTTTGCTGACCCCTGTCCTTTACCAATAATTTAGGAACTTGCACCACTGTAACTAAGGCCCAGTGATGGCCAAACATGGCCCTCCTGCTGTTTTGGGACTACAACTCCCATCATCCCTAGCTAACAGGGCCAGTGGTCAGGGATGATGGGAACTGTTGTCCCAAAACAGCTGGAGGGCCAAGTTTGGCTATCACTGAACTAAGCCAAGTTTTACTGCCTCTGCAACTTTTTCTGAATCCTTCATGGGAAGGCACATGAATTTGACCGTTGGAGAGTTTGTAAGTAAACCACTTTTAACTTACCCAAAGTGTGGTCTTTTTTTCTATGCTAGAGGAAGGGGGGAACTAGTTTTTATACCGCCCTTCATCATAAAATCTCAGGGTGGTTCACAGAATAAAATATTTTGTGATTTTAAATCTGCTGGGGTTTCCTCACCAAAGAGTACTTGCCCCAAGCTGGATCTTGGCATCCAGGAATTATTCTTCCTATATTTTATTTTTTACTTGCACCAACATTTATTAATTGTCTTTGACCGTGGAGGCAGATCATAGCCATCGTGGCTAGTAGCCATTGGTAGCATTATCTTCCATGAAATAAAAGGTTCCAAACGTTTGCTTTTGGATGTTGTGCCACCATGCATTTATTTGCCTTTATACCTTGATACTTTGGAGGACACAAGTGAACGGAGACTCAGGCTGAAGCACAACAGTTGTCCTCCTCTGTGAAACTAACCTTTTGGGAAGCAAGGGCCATATTTTATGCTACCCATTTTAATTCAAATAATAAGTGTCCCTCAGACCTGGTCCAGGATGTAAGCATAATGTTTGATTAAAGACATAGTGCAGCTGTCAGTCGTACATTCCACACAGAGCTATTGTCGTGGATTGTAGCTTTTTTTAAAAGTCGGGGCAATGAGATGTTAAACCCACCATTCTGGTTTTTGGATCAGCGTTAACAGGAGAACACAAAGAAGTCTGTTTTGTAGCTTGAGAGAAAGTGTTACGTGGATAAATCACACACAATCCCCTTTGGCAGAGCTTTAACGCTGCAGCACCTGAAAAGAGCTGAGTTTCTGCAGAACTCTTTAGCATTATATTTTTTCCATTGTGCTGCATGAAAGGGGGAGGATGAGTTCGATATCAGCACTTCTCCACAAATGTGCAAGTGCGTCGGCGTGACAGCCAGGCTTTGCCTTGGCAACTTAATATTGTCCTCGAAACATCTGGAATCGTTTGATTTGCATTGTTCAAGAGAACTTGATCTGTTAAACTGTCAGAGGCTGGGAGTCCAAACAGTGCCAATCAAATACATATTGTCAGGGAAGATGCATGTGTTCAGTTTAACGCTAACATTCCCTATATCTCAATCCCACACTGGATTCCAGAACGTATATAGTTCTTTCCGCAAAAGCCCTCATTCGTGACATGGTATCCGAATGGACTTTGCCACAACTCTGCGACTGCTTTCTGTATAGAAGTAACGCTAAGGGCTGAAAGTATTTAATATTTTTACAAAATGTCAAAAGTGCTTAGTAACAGAAGGCTACAATTAGATTGTTGTTGTTGTTTAGTCGTTAAGTCGTGTCCGACTCTTCGTGACCCCATGGACCAGAGCACGCCAGGCACTTCTGTCCTCCACTGCCTCCCGCAGTTTGGTCAAACTCATGCTGGTAGCTTTGAGAACACTGTCCAACCAACTTGTCCTCTGTCGTCCCCTTCTCCTTGTGCCCTCCATCTTTCCTAACATCAGGGTCTTTTCCAGGGAGTCTTCTCTTCTCATGAGGTGGCCAAAGCCTTAGCTTCAGGATCTGTCCTTCCAGTGAGTACTCAGGGCTGATTTCCTTAAAAATGGATAGGTTTGATCTTCTTGCAGTCCATGGGACTCTCAAGAGTCTCCTCCAGCAGCATAATTCAAAAGCATCAATTCTTCGGCGATCAGCCTTCTTTATGGTCCAGCTTTCACTTCCATTCATCACTACTGGGAAAACCATAGCTTTTACTGTACTATACGGACCTTTACAATTAGGTAATTATTAGCTAATAGGTACATTAAAAACCAGGATGCACACAGCAGAAATAATGGCCTCTGGCTTAGATGGGGGAACCTCTGGCCTTCCCAGCATTGTTGGACTATAATTCCCATCATCTCTGGTCATTGACCAAGGCTGGTGAGAGTTGAGAGTCCAACAAGTTCTGGAGGGGGCACAGATCCCACACCACCAGACTTGGTTCATCTTTGATCTGATCCTGCAAAGTTCTTCTTTATGTTCTTAAGTCCAAAATAGCAGAGGTCACCAGAGCCCAGCATGAATAATGGCTGCACTGTTGACTTCAGACCACAAGCATTTGCCCTTACCACTGCGTGGCATATTATTTCTAAGAGGCCTTTGACAGTCTCCCAGTTTGTATGGTTTGTGATCAAGCATTTGCCCTGAGCCCACAGAGAACAAAGGTATGGGTGTTTTGTTTTTTATTTTAATATAGTATTGTTGATTTACAGGGTCCCAAAGGGGGCGTGGCCTGGTTGTAATCAAGTCACCGGTTCTAAAAGGTGGCTTTGAAATGGTGTTCCTATTATTGCACTTGACTGTATTTTCGTTTTTGTAGTGTAAAACAAACCAAGCAACATCTGGCAAGTGGGGAGGTCATGGTCTAAAATCACATTATTATTGTTCAATGTTGTGACATCAGATAGGTTTGTGGATATTTCAAATACAGATGCAACCACCTTTTTGCCCCAATAGATGGGGCTTACCATTTGTAGGGGACTCTTTTACCAGCTGTCACTTCTCACAATTTCAGATCTCCTAAACCTAAAGGCCCTTCTTTCCCATAAAGCTTAATTTACCTCTCGCCCCAGAGGCATATGAATCACACCTGCTTCTATAAAAACAGTTACTCTGCCACCAAAACCTGCTAGGATCTGCATTCTCACTTAAGTGAAACTGCAAGTATGCCACAGTAGCCTCCCTCTAGCATCGATCTGGGTGCTTACCCCCAAGAGTTGCCAACTTTTCAGTAAGCTTCTGCTACAATGACTTAAATGCCATTTTAATCTACAAAAACTAGCAGGTGATGTTTGTATCTATTAAGTGAACAGCTTTGCCCGCTAATTCCTGCAGATAAAGTGCTCTGTTAAAAAAGGAGCCTGCGGTTAGCCCAGGTACAGCAGACCTTTGGCCCTCCAGTTGTTGTTGGACTACAACTCCCATCATCCCTGACCATTGGCCATGCTGACTGGCACTGATGGGAGTTGGAGTGCAGCAATGTCTGGAGGGCCAAAGGTTCCCCGCCTTTGCCCTATCCTGTCCACAGAGAATATCTGTGCTGTGAATAGCTCATGTTTTGAATCATACTGAAACACATAAATAAAATATACATTAGGGCCAAGGCTGGCTGCTCTAGCTGATAACCAAACTGACTTACTTTATCAGCAAAATAGATGGTTAGAAGGACTAACGTACCATAATGACCACAGTTCCAGTCCAGCATCAAAACTTGATTATACTTTGGGTCTGTGATAGTCAGTGACTGGTTGTGGACAGGGTGGACCTGCAAGTAATGTAATTTCCTTTGGTTTGGGAAGGAGAGCTTGTTCTCAAGTTCAAATGCGGTCTGATTTCGATAACGGAAGACATGGAAAGATTTTGCTGTATACGTAAAAGAAGTTAATAGAAACCTGGTTGCTTGTCCCTTGTTCTTCAGTCATCACTAAAGATGAATGGGTATTTGTTTGTTGGCATCCTTCTGTCTTGAGAGACAATGGATTGCACTTCCGGGGATGAAGTCATACCGTTGGAGAATCACAGCACCTGCTGTGGCTGCAGAGACCAATAACTCGTAACTGCTGCCTCCTGTGGTGTTTTTGTGGTGTTAGCAGCACCAAAGCGACCTCTATGGGGTACAAGCCTGGCCAGTGTGTCTGGAGGTCCTGGGCTGCCCAGACCACAAGACCCCCCCTCTCAACCTTGCTGATGTAGTCCAAAGGAAAGCAGAGTAATACATTTGGCAAAAGCTGGGCTGCAGGAGTTGCCAGAAGGAGGCGTACAAGGCTCCACCTTAGGGACTCTACTCTGGATTTGTGTAGTGTTTACTCCTTAGCTTTTTCTTCTCCTAAAGATGTCCTGCAATGCAGCAGTTATGGGTTTTTCCTCAGAGTTTACTCCTGAAGCCTTCCTGGTAATCACAAATGTGGGAAGTTCTATTGCACTCAGGTTCTGCTTCACATTTCCTAGAGACAGCTAACTGGCCACTGAGAGAAGAGTATGCTGGATCCCGTGGCCTGATCTAGCAGGACTTTTATTAAGTTCTCAGCAGACTGGTTAATACCGCTGGACGTGGCTACTTCACCCATTGGTGAGTACACTAGCTGCCTCCTCCAGAGGCCAAAACACAAGAAGAGAAGTGCTTGAATACATGTGTCTATCTTGTTAAGGAGGCAGGGCCAACCTAAGAAGCTAACTGAGCAGGCAAATAAATCTGACTAGTGATGATGAGGACAGCATCTACCACTCAACCTGAGGGTAGCAGGTTAACTTAGGAGCCACCCCTTGTGACCACAAGTGTGAAAAGTGCTAAGCTAGATGGATCAATGGTCTGATGGTATAGGACAGCCAGGTGGCTGCTGCCCACATAAACACACAAACACACAGCATGGACCTCCTAGCAGCGGTCCAGCTCTGTTGGGCATATTCTGGCAGAACGTGTGGCTTTGGATAGCTGGCTGCTGGCTGGCTGCCACCCTTTCCCATATAGGAGCCAAAGGTAACTGTAACTGCATTTGAATTCTTCTTGACCTCCTTGACCATGAAAGGTCTTGTATCCTGTTACTAATCATTTGAAAAAGTAGCCCACACCACCCATCCAAAGGCCAGCAGGAGTCTAGGGTTAAACTCCATCCATTTTATTGTCTCATGATATAGCCCTGAAGGAATTCATATATCCTGGTCAAAAGAGAAACCAGATGTTCTGCAACTTGGCATCAGCTAACAAGTAAATATGGGATCTGGGGGCTTAGGCCACAATCGTGACCCCACTTACCTGGGAGTGAGCTGCACTGAATTCTATAGGATTTGCTTCTGAGTAAAGGGTAAAGGTAAAGGGGACCCCTGACCATTAGGTCCAGTCGTGTCCGACTCTGGGGTTGCGGCGCTCATCTCGCTTTATTGGCCGAGGGAGCCGGCGTACAGCTTCCGGGTCGTGTGGCCAGCAGGACTAAGCCGCTTCTGGCAGACCAGAGCAGCGCACGGAAACGCCGTTTACCTTCCCGCCAGAGCAGTACCTTTTAACTACTTGCACTTTGACGTGCTTTCGAACTGCTAGGTTGACAGGAGCAGGGACCGAGCAACGGGAGCTCACCCCGTCATGGGGATTCGAACCGCTGACCTTCTGATCAGCAAGCCCTAGGCTCTGTGGTTTAACCCACAGCGCCACCCACGTCCCCTTGCTTCTGAGCAGACATGGTTAAAATGTAAGAAGAGCCCTGCTGGATTAGACTAAAGATCCATCTAGTCCAGTGTTTCCCAAACTTGGGTCTCCAGTTGTTTTTGGACTACAACTCCCATCATTCCTTGCTAACAGGACCTGTGGTCAGGGATGATGGGAACTGTAGTCCAAAAAAACAGCTGGTACCCAAGTTTGGGAAACACTGATCTAGTCCAAGATCCTTATCTCACATTGGGCAAACAGATGCCTCTGAGAAGCCCACAAGCAGGACCTGAGAACCACAGCATCACTCTCCCCAGTTGTGATTCCCAGCAACTGACATACTGCCTCCAACAGTGGAGAGAGCACATTGCCATCCTGGCTAGTAACCACTGACACAGCCATGAGTTTGTCTTTGTTGTTTAGTCGTTTAGTCGTGTCTGACTCTTCGTGACCCCATGGACCAGAGCATGCCAGGCACTCCTGTCTTCCACTGCCTCCTGCAGTTTGGTCAAACTCAGGCTGGTAGCTTCGAGAACACTGTCCAACCATCTCGTCCTCTGTCGTCCCCTTCTCCTTGTGCCCTCCATCTTTCCCAACATCAGGGTCTTTTCCAGGGAGTCTTCTCTTCTCATGAGGTAGCCAAAGTATTGGAGCCTCAGCTTCAGGATCTGTCCTTCCAGTGAGCACTCAGGGCTGATTTCCTTAAGAATGGATAGGTTTGATCTTCTTGCAGTCCATGGGACTCTCAAGAGTCTCCTCCAGCACCATAATTCAAAAGCATCAATTCTTCAGCAATCAGCCTTGTAATCCTCTTCAAAAACCATCCTGGTCGGAGGCCATCACTGCTCCTTGTGGGAGCAAATCCCACAGTTAGGACTGCGGTGTTAGGCAGTAGGTGCCAGACAAATGGAGCAGACCTACAGCACGAAACAAGGAGCCTTCCAGGATGGAGCTGGCTCTGTGATGATCCCTTCATTTATGAAGACTGTCTGTTCACAGGGCTTCCAAGACAGAAGGGTCTAGCGCTTATGTGTTAGGGTTTTCTCATCAGTGAACAGTTTTCCTTAGAACACATGGATCCTATTTGGGCTTATTTGTTATAGCCCTTAATCTTTATGAGACTGTTCATAATGACATTCATCTGGTGGTGTTAAGGGCCACACTATATCCTTGTTCCTACTCACTGCCTCTCCAGCAGAGTGCCAAAAAACTTTTTTTAAAGGCTTTGTTATCTATTGACTTTTAGATAAGTCTTTGGATCATGAACATTAAAAACAAAAGTGTAAGGTTACAGGCACGGACTTATGTATGCATGTTAACGTTACAAGACCAAAGAAGAGACAGAAATGTTGTTGTTCAGCATTTTTATTTAACACTAATAAATCACCCACAAACTTTTTATAGCCGTGTGTAGCCCACAAACTGGCTGCTCTGGAGCAGCTCAAAGTGCATGCAGGCTTTAGAGCTGCACAGGTCACTTTGTCATGCCAAATTATGAAGGGGGGGATTTGAAGCTTCTGATCTTAGGCTACAGTTCTCTAACCAATGGGCTGCAAACCCAAGCCTTTAAGGGTTATCAGTATTCTGTGGTGCCTAATGAAGAAGCCTGTGCAACAGGAAAGCTCACACACTTTCACACCAAGGAAAGCTAAATAAAGGGGCTTTGCTTTCTTCCTGGGCATGCAAGCTCCCCTGTGACCCCTCTGAGCCAGGCTCTTTCCCAGACCCAGCTGTTTCCTTGCTGTCTCCAGAACCTCTAGCTTGAACCAGTGTTGACTCTGCCCTATTGGCCCCAAGAAGGTAGTTGGCAGGACTCAGCTGGGGGCTATAGCAAGATAAGGACCTTTGTTCCCCTCCAGCTGAGTAAACCAAAATAAGTTGCAAGGGCAGTGCTAAATCTCATATAAACCAGGCCTGTGTTTTAGTTGGGTGGCCACTACTGAACAATCCCAGTCTGAGAGGGAACCTCCACCCCCCTCCCCTGCTTCTTGTTTGACTTCAAGGCAAGCCGAGGCTACTGAGGGGTTAAATGTACCTTAAGCAAATAGGAAAGGAAAATGAATGGATGCAGGTGGTGGAGCGCCCCCTCCCCAGGTGGAAGTGTGCCTCATGCATTAACTTTTGATTAGAGCAGAGGATGCACATGACAAGAGTTTCATGCAGACTAAGGGACCGCTTGGTTAAGCCGCCCACCTTGCAATACTGTCTGCTATGCTTTGCTCAGCTTTTGGCAGGACCCTAGTCCCCTCCCAGAGCTACAATTCCCAGAGTTCCCTGTGAAGAGGGATTGGCTGTTAAGCCACTCTGGGAACTGTAGTTCTACGTAGGGGCATAGAGGTCTCCTAACACCTCTAAGCACCCTTAACAGATGTCAGGAAAATAAATAACTCTCTTAGATATAGAAGACAATTGAAGATATAAAGGTAAAGGGACCCCTGACCATTAGGTCCAGTCGTGGATGACTCTGGGGTTGCAGCGCTCATCTCTCTTTACTGGCCGAGGGAGCCAGCATACAGCTTCCGGGTCATGTGGTCAGCATGACTAAGCCGCTTCTGGCGAACCAAAGCAGCGCATGGAAACGCCTTTTACCTTCCCACCGGAGCGGTACCTATTTATCTACTTGCACTGCGTGCTTTCGAACTGCTAGGTTGGCAGAAGCAGGGAACGAGCAACAGGAGCTCACCCCATCACGGGGATTCGAACCGCTGACCTTCTGATCGGCAAGCCCAAGAGGCTCAGTGGTTTAACCCACAGCACCACCCGCATCCCTAATTGTCCCTAAGTATAGGGAAGTTTTTAATGTTTGTTGTTGTATTTGTTGGGAGCTACCCAGAGTGGCTGGTGTAGTCCAGGACTCAGCTACATTAGTAAAACAACAACAGTGTTTTGAATGAGTTGTAAACATGCAACACCAGATGGCGCAAGAGAGCAAATAAAAATCTATGAGATTTTTACACAGCGCTTTTTTAATAATGATTTAATTTCTGACTTATTAATAGTTGGGGGGGGGTTCCCTGTGTGTAGATCCACCCCGGTCAGATGGGTGGCATCTGAATAAATTAGCATTAGCATTAGTATATTACAAACTGCAGCTCCCAGAATTCTTTGGCTGCAGACGTGACTATTTAAAGTGGTATCATACTGCTCCAATTGTATAATGCAGCTGTATGGAACCTGCAGCCCGACAGATGCTGCTGAACTTCACCAACCCCCCCCCACGCCCAACCTGGCTGGGGTAGAGGGGAGTTGGACTCCACCAACATCCAGAGGGCCACAGATTCTCTATCCCTGGCCTCAATATCAAATGCTGGTGGCAGCGAGGAGTCTGTGGATATTCAGGAGAGTAGAACTTCTGAGTGTTTGACACACAATCAAACTCACAGCAGCAGCTGCAGCCTGTGTGCCTTCTGCAAGGGTCTATCATCATCTACAAGCAAGTACCCTCCAATGTACATTTGTTAATAGGATCCCTTGTAATCACTCCCTTGTAATCACTTTAATTTCTGCGCCAGAAGTGAAAAGTATGTTCCATGGCTTCCTTCCAGGGATGGAAATCTTATCTAAAAAGCTACACATTCCGTTTTCTAGCAGCCCCCTTGGTGACCTTTTCTCTCTCTCCCTCTCTCTCCTGCATAGTTTGC
The DNA here is from genome assembly GCF_964188315.1 of Podarcis muralis. Taxonomy (NCBI): domain Eukaryota; kingdom Metazoa; phylum Chordata; class Lepidosauria; order Squamata; family Lacertidae; genus Podarcis; species Podarcis muralis. The sequence continues at coordinate 13,804,505 of NC_135666.1, forward strand.
ACACCCACAAACCAAATAAACCTCCTTTTTACATCTTTATCAACCAGGATCAACTTTTTTTCATTTGCGGGAGGGGGGTAGTATTTGTTTACTTCCCACTTTCTGGAAACACCTGGAGAGCCATGCAATGATTTATGAAGTGAAAGTGTTAAATGAGGCCGCCAGCTGCTAAGACTGACAGCGCTTTATACGTTTTTATGAGGTGCCCTATTATGGAAAATGAACTTTAATCCGCCCATAAAAAGTGGGATCTGAAAACCATATTTACCCTAGTAATCTGGCATGCTGAAAGCATTCTTGGGACACGCAGGGAAGGCTTTAAAGGGATAAAGGTTATACAAAAGGCACAATACACTGGTAGGCTTTTGCCATTGCAGCCTGTGGCCTGCTGCTACAAGTCTTATTTACAGTCTTATTTACAGTCCTGAATCACACGTGAATACACACACCTCTTGAGACACACAGGAGAATTGCATCATAAGAAGACTGGTGCTCCAGCTTGCTGGAACCTTATTTACATTTTAAAACTACATTGGTGTAGCACTTTTTTTTGTATTGCAACCCTCAAATCCCTCCCTTATTCCAAGGGTTCCCAACTGACCAGAACAATCCAAGGACAAACACACACACAGACAGACAGACACAGATTATATTCTGTTGACTTTGATGCAAGGTTCAAGGTTGACAACTTTTCCCATTGTTCCTTTGCCTGATGTTACAGATGTTAAAACTCCTGGCACTTTTCCCCACCCCCTTTTGTTCTATGCCATTAAAAAGTTCATTTGGCTCTTTTTCTAATAATAATAATTTTTATTATTCATACCCTGCCCATCTGGCTGGGTTTCCCCAGCCACTCTGGGCAGCTTGCAGCACATATTAAGACATAATAAGATATCAAACATTTAAAACATTTTTTTCATTTTTTTAAATGAATCTAAGTGCTGTTAAAAGCACAGGAGCAGAGTATTTTAAAAAGTTGGCAACTAAAAGTTTAGGAGACTATTAATGCCAAACAGAGTGGATACAGGCTTGTGACATATGCAATGGCTAAGGACAGAAAATCAGTCTGTAGAGACTTTCTCTCTACATTTGTATTTGTAAGGTGTTGTTTGTATGGTTAGCAAGCAAAAAAAGAACAACCTTACTTCTGAGAGGGAAGTACTGACACCTCACTGCTTGCGACCATCTGTGTTTATTCACCAGATCTCCTCCTTATTGCACATTCATGATGATTTGCACTCACGATGCTATCAGGGCAGCCACATACGAACCCATTTTCAACACTGTTTTCAACACTGTTTTGCCTGCAAAAGCTTCATTTCCTAGGAGAGCACATCCCATAACTTCCTGCTGAGATCCTGTAACTTTTCATGCCACAAATGCTCTATTTCCCCCCTATTTCTATTGTAATAATGTGGCTGCATTAGGAAAGCATCGCAGAACAAACTAAATACAGACACATCCATCTCAGTGCACTATTACTATGTCAAAAACACATTGCAGGAATATATCTGCAATAAAACACCAGTCTGGAGGTTCTCTCAGCAGTAAAGCCAGCATGGTGTAGTGGCTAGAGTGTTGAACTAAGACCTGGGAGACCAGGGTTCGAATCCCCACTCAGCCATGAAGCTCACTGGTTGGCCTTGGGCCTCTCAGTCTAACCTTTACAGGGTTGTTGTTGTTGTAGAGAATAAATGAAGAGAAGGAGAATCATGTATTGAGTTCTCTTAAGAGAAAGGTGGTATGTGTGCAATAAATAAATAAATTGAATTCAATCACGTCCTTGCAGACTGCCTCTCTGTGTGTGCTTACTCAGGGGTAAGCCCCATTCATTTCAATGGGGCTTACCCCAAGTAAGTGTGCGTCTTTTGCCTCTTTGGTTTACAACAACTCCGCAAGTGAGTCCACTTTTGTCCCTCTTTTACATCACTGCTGTTATCCATTTTTAAAAGGGATAATTGAACGGGGTTGTAGAAGAGAAACAACAACCTGGGGGGGGGGGGAGAGTTCCCTCATTCACACACCTGGAGTCAATCCGGAGATCCGGAGTCACTCCGCTACGTTCAGGGAGGCGGGGCCCTCTTTCCGTCGCCTCTTCGGTGGCAGTGGCTCCGGCTCGTTTGAACCCAGAAGCGCCTTGTGAAGGATGGCGGGAGACCGAGGCCAGATCGCCGACCGGCAGTAATTCACGGCACGGGCAATGAATGGCGAGCGGCGGCCCAGAGTTAGCATCGATGAGCCGGTGATGATATTTGAATCTGCCATAATTGATTTGGGGAAGCGCCTCGCTGACAAGGAGGAATTGATCATTCAATTTATTAGCCAGATAAATCCCAAGGCTGCTAAGGGGCTGGAGCGGGGATGCTTTTGCTGACTAAGACGTTTAATTTAAATATATATATAAATTAAGACAGGGGCGGGGGAGCCAGCAACCCTGTGCTTGACTGCACTTGGGAAGCCTGAGGCCGATCCATCAAGAACTTGAGCCGGAATGCCAGGGAAGATTGTTTGGGTTTTGCACAAATCCGAGTCCTTTGTCCAGCAGTTGGCAACGTGGCGCCTTCCAGATGTTTGGGACTACAACTCCCGTCAGCGCCAGCCGACAGATGAGAGTTGTAGTAGCGTCTGGAGGGCGCCACGTTGCCAAGGGCTGCCGCTGACCAAGGTGCTGAAGACGCTCGCTCCTTTTTGAGATCCACTGCATGCATGTTTGATAGGAAGCAAATACCTATTGATTTCTATGGCGCGACGAAGGGAGTTTTAGGATCGGAGATTGACCCGAGAGGAGAAAGAAGATGCTTTTAATTAGCCTGAAGTCGTTTACTCCAGAGGCGTTCTACTGATTTCAGCGGTATTTTTCTAGCGTGGTGGGAAGAGTTGGGTTGTTTATTCGGATCAGGGTGCATATTAACTCAGAACAAAGCTTCCATTCTTAACCCCACTTACCGGAAAGCAAGTGCTCTTGAATTCAATAGGACTTACTTCTGAGTAGACATTGTTAGGATTGCACTGGGGCTTCCTCCTTCCAGTGTTTAGGATTGCAAGCTTAATATTACAGTGTAGGCACCTGGTGCTTCAGAAAGTAAAAGGCAAGTATTTCTATCCCCTTTTCCAGGTTTTCCATTTTTCTTTTCCAACTGACACACAGCAGTCCTCAGCTATGGACTTCTAACCTCACTGAGTTGCTTGGGGGGCTGACCCCTGAGGTCTTGGTGTTGCGAAAAAGTTTGTTGTATTTCTGTAAACCTGAGGGTTCCCCCTGTCCGTCCCCTGACATTATTCTCTTATTTCTCAATGACCTCGTTGTTTTTGCTTCAAAGCTATGGACAATTACCACCTAACCCCGCTATTAAAGGGAATGATTTTTAATTATTTACCCAAACGTACTTCTTAAAGAATATGAAATATGTTCTGCACACAACTTGTCACATACAACTTGTACTGCTTGGTCCATTTATGACATTCTTTCTGTGTGTGTGTGGGGGGGGGGTTAGAGCATGGTGCTGATAACACCAAGGTTACAGGTTCAATCCCCATATGGGACAGTTGCATATTCCTGCACTTTGGGGAGTGGGACTAGATGATCCTCAGGGTCCCTTCCATCTCTACATTTCTGTGTTTCTATATCCAGTGTTACACAGTGCAGCAAAATCCTGAATCCTACATCTACTTCAATATTTCTTTTTCCATTTGGTAATACAGAAAGAAAATACAAGTTTAGAATGCAGCAGAGAGAGCTGGGAAGGGTTTTTTTTTATTATCTGGGCTCAGAAACAGAATCTGAATGGGGAAGGACAGTCAAGTGTGCTGAAAGTAGTGCAGCATCAGCATTTGGGCATATATTTGATCTACGCCTGCAGTTCCTGATCCAGCTAGTGAGATGCGCAGAGATCAGTTTTCTCTGCTCCCTTGGCCTCTGGTGTGGGGTGGAATGGCAAGTTTCCTGCTAGTTCAAAATATCCACACATTAGTTTTACACTCTGTTTTCTCTCCAGACGGCTCCCAGGCTGTACAGTGAGCAACACAGTTCAGTGCACAGGAAATAAACACAGTCTGTTGTAACTGGTTGCAGTTGCAAAATTAAAGGCCTGCATACAGCCCTCTAACACTGAAATACTATAAAAACATAGATTTTATGTATCTCAGAAGTTTGGAGTTGCATTTTCGGTGCACACTCAGTATATGTATGCATTTAATTTGAGGCATTTATGCAATGTTTGATCAATATTGATCAATGCCCCCATTTTAAAATGCAGTATGAAAGAAAGCAGCATTAAAATCAATGGGCCTGATCCAGCTAAAAATCAAACACAAAGGGACATTTAGTCTGATCCAGCTAGAGTTAAGAATTGTGTGTTTATAATAGGGAAAATTCCTTACTTAAGGTTCTCAGCCTTCTGTGATATGAAGCCGTTTAGCAACCCTCAACCTCTGCACTAGGAATGTCATCGCTGGTTGACGTTATACCTGACCTACGGTTCTTAAGGCACAGGATCATGCACAAAAAACCTGGAAATCCTAATTCTATCTGCTTCATTTTAATTGAGTTGTGAATTGGTTTTGTTGAGCATAAAGCCTAGGAAAAATTGACACACAGAGCCTTAAAGCCAACTCTTTGGTTCAAGGAATCCATGCAGATCTCAAGTACAAAACCGTTTTATTTTACATAACCTTTGGGACATTGGGAGAAGCCGATTAATAACTTAGCATGCATAAGTAGAGGTATTTCTCTTTAACTCTTTTTATAAATACAATGTACAAAAATAAAGACAATACAGTCCTCCCAAGATTCCCAGCAGTTCCAAGCTTCGTGGTCGTAGGTTTCCCAGATTGCTTCTTATAAAGCATAAAAACTCTCAATACTGTCGAAGAGAAGAGGCAAAGTGTCCAAAGAGCCACATGTCCAGTGTCAGCTTTCAACACGGTGGCACTGACATAATAGAAGAGGGAATCATTAATCAGGGATGCAGAAAGGAGACAACTCTAGCTTTCGGTACTATCTGTACTGGGTTGTGTACTGGGCCCATCAGCTGTGCCTTGCGAACTGAATTTTTTCACTGAGACACATTACCAGGTCTGGAGGTTGGCTCTTCTGACAAAGAGCTGGCGACTTAACATTCCCAACCAACCACTAGAGGACAATGTGGTTTTACACTCCTGATCATTGAGCATTGCTGAGGAGGAGCTAAAGGAGTGAATAGTGCAGGGCAAAAATGGGGAGGTCAAGCCACAGGCTGATTAAGCAGGAGTGAACTGTCAACCCTTTTCCTTAAAGGCCCAGAAGCTTCTAGCCAGTGTGGTTAAGAGTGGTAGCCTCGTAATCTGGTGAACCGGGTTCGCTTCTCCGCTCCTCCACATGCAGCTGCTGGGTGACCTTGGGCCAGTCACACTTCTCTGAAGTCTCTCAGCCTCACTCACCTCACAGAGTGTTTGTTATGGGGGAGGAAGGAGAATGTTAGCCCCTTTGAGACTCCTTCGGGTAGTGATAAAGTGAGATATAAAATCCAAACTCTTCTTCTTCTTCTATACTATTTATACAACCATGCTGGGCCTTTGATTCTTTTAAAAAATATGTTTCATTGCTGGCTGTTGGAATTATTTAGCGTGGTCACGGAAGGGTTTTATTTATTATATATTGCAATGTTGTTGTGACTTAATACTGTTTGCAAGATGTGTCGGGGGAAGCTCTCAAAGAGCAGCCCGTACAATTATTAAAAGTCAATTTTAAACAATACCAATTAGATTAAGAGAACTCTCATGTGCTAAGTGTCAAGGACTGGCTGGGCGAAGAGGAATGGTGGAAGGCACCAGCCAAGAATCCTCAAGGGAAACCCCAGAAGAGGAAGGCTCAGAGCCCAGGAATCCGTGATGGAACACTGAAGAGAGGTCAGAGGGGCTGGATGCTGAAGGGGCAACAGGGTAAAGTGATCAGGAAGAGCCTGTGACTAGGAGCAGTTCAGACTCCGAGACTGAAGCAGTGGAGGGGGGGTCAAGAGGTTGTTGAAGACTCCAGGGAGTCTCCCTCTCCTGTTGCGCCAACCTCCCCTCCCCATTGGTCCCCAAGAATGCACAGATAAATGAGGAGAGCAGGAAAGAGGCCACAGGTGTGTAGACGCAGCTTGAGACTGTTTGTGAAACATCTGGGAGAGGAGAAAGACTGGAAGGCAGAGAACCTTCAGTTCTGCCTACTGTTCCATAGGGGCAAGACCTACTGGGCAGTGTTGCTGAGTTGTATGCCATTTCCTTGAATTGTTAACTGCACAGACATGCTAACCCACATTTGACTCGAGCCCTGACACTAAGCCTGAGCCCATGGGGGGGGGGGAGGCAGGACACTGAGGAACATGACTGTGTAAACTGGGAAGAGTAGGGTTAGTTGCACATGGAGCGCCATTGGGGCCAGTAAAGTCAGTTGCATGGAGGACAATGAGAGCATTTTACTTTAGACCAGCCTTCGCCAACCTGCCACCCTCCAGATGTGTTGGACTACAACTCCCATCAGCCCCAGCCAGCATCACCATGGTCTCATATGGCCATGCTGGCTGGGGCTGATGGGAATTGTGGTCCAAAAACACCTGCAGGGCACCAGCTTACACACAGAGCAACAAACACACGTGGGGTTGGGAAAGGATTTTCTCCTGAACCAGTGCAAGGAAGGCAGCTCTTGGCTCTGGGATCCAAGTGTTCAGGGAGCCGAGGTGGGGGGCAATTGTGGGTGGGCTCCCCCATGCCGTCCATGGGGCTGCCTCCCATCCTCATCCCCGTCAGAGCAGTCGGGAGACCCATAGGGGCAGCAGTGTCCGGCCCTATCTTCCTCCTCCTCCTCTTCTTCGTCATCCTCTTCCTCATCGTCCTCTTCCTCCCGGTCACTGTCCCTGAGTTCCTGCAAGCGGCGCCCTCCATTGTTTTTCTCTGGGGCCCCTGCAGGCAGCACCTCATCCCCCACTTTGTCCTCCCCAACACTGCCTCCTTTCTGCTTCTCCGCCTCCTGAGCCGCCTGCTCCTTGGCCTTCTTGCTCCGCTTCCACTTCATACGCCGGTTCTGGAACCAGATCTTCACCTGGAGAGGAGAGGGTGGAAATAACACACAATGTGATCAGGCGACATACATGGGATCAGACCTATAGCATGAGGAACAAGGTCTGTCATAGAATGAGCTGGCAGTAAATCACACCGTTCAAAGTTGGAGTCAACTCTTTCTTAGCAAAAACACAATCTCCACAGACTTGGTTGAGGGTCAGGCCTGACAAGCACAGAAGCTAATTCCCGGTGGCCTTACTGCATGAAAATCAGCTGCTGAGACTGAAAGTCCCTGGTACCCTACAGCCATCTAAGTCCCCTCCTCTCCAGGGCTTTTCCCAAGCAATCAGAGACTATGCCTGCATACAGCCTGTCACTGCTCTGCCCGTTTCAACCCCATTCTGGTTCTGGGAGACAAATGGGGAGAGGAGTTGGTTGCAGCAGGAGGGAGAGACACCCAGGACTCTTCACCAGCCTGACTCATCTCTGCCTCTTGACCTCCATCCTCTCCCGCTTCAGCTTCTGCCTTTGATTCTGAATTTCTCTCTGCCAGCTTTGACTGTTTGAAGAATGAAAAAACTGGAAAGATAATTTGTAAATATTTTAATAAATCTATCAAGTGAAGGCTCCCACACGGCATCTGCATTTACCAAGACAGCATGAGTTTGGGCACTTTACTAATCAAGAGACTAGTGGCAGTAGTGGGATTACCTCTCAAGTGTCCCAAGTCACTCACAAACATGATGTCAGCAATCCTTACACCAGCCCTAGAAGTAGAGCCATTTTTATCACCCCTGGGCTAAAGCAGAGTGTGGCTTCCCAAAGGCCACCTGGAAAATTTATGATAGAACTTAGATCTGAGCCAGGGCATTCCTGGTTCACAGCGCCCCAGACTCCTAAAGATGGGGTAGGAAGAGCACCACCTCGCACGCTGCAAATGGCACAACTAATCAGTCGGCTGTTGTGTGTTTTAACAACAGCTGGCAATAAGAAAAACCAAAAGGCAAAGATCTCTAGCATGATGTGTTGTGGATAGTCACAAGTGTATCTAGAAGAGAGAGATCTGGGTCTAAGTCCTTGCTAATCCAGGAAGTTCACTGGGTGACCTTGGGGTAGTTCACCACCTCCACCCACAGGGAGAAAATGGAGTAACTCCATATAGGCCACCTTCAGCAATTTATGAGAGTGGGAATGAGAAACCTATGAGATACGTGCCCCCCCCCCCCAATGTTGCTGGACTCTTGATTCCCATAATCTCCAATTACAGGTTATGTTGGTCATGGCCAGTGCCAGATTTAGGTATGAGCTAAACAAGCTGTAGCTTAGGGCCCCCACTCTCTTGGGGGGCCTCCACAAAACATACTTCTTCTTAATTGTATTTCACTATTAATATACTACTTCTTAATTGTATCTCAGTTCAACAATTACTTTGATAAAATACATATTTTGTTATGCGCAAATGGCTTTAGATACCTATTCGGTCCATAAATTACAATATAGCATATATTTCACACAAAAAACAGCGACAATTTGTTGTTGACAAAGGACAGATGGACATATAAAAGGCCTCATTACCTTCAGTAGCTTAGGGCCTCATCAAACCTAAATCCAGCCCTGGTCGTGGCTGGGGGAGTTGAAGTTCAACAACTGCTAGGGGGGCACAGACTCCCATTCCCCCCCCCATATTTTTTATTGTTTTCCATTCAAATAAACAACATATAACTACAGTAACTTGTCCAGTGATACATCATTAAGCTTCATATGCAGTACATAGTACACAAGCAATGTGTTTGTTTGTTTATGTATTATCAATTCAAGTAGCCTCCCCATAGATTTTCTTGTGTTGAGGGTGGAATAACAGTATCTTCAGTCTCATTTATAAAGGAAAAGAAAAGAAACCGAATCTCACCAAAAGGGTCTGTCCTTGAAGTGCTTCTAAGTCTTTTGTGGCAAGTAAGTCATTTAACGCTGTATTGTTTTTAATACTTGATTGGGAGCGGCCCAGAGTGGCTGGTGAAACTCAGCCAGATGGGCGGGGTATAAATAATAAATTTATTATTATTATTATTATTATTATTATTATTATTATTATTATTCCAACTGAGCCACATTCCAAATACTATTTAACCAGATTTCATTGGGGATTTCTATAGGTTGTTTCCAATATTGGGCTATTGTTAATAGGGCTCCTAGTAACCGGGGGGGGGGGGGATACTAAATTTCAGCATCTAAGGTTATTTTTTAAATTTGAGTCTAATGATAACAAGGCAAGAGCCAACTTGGGTGGGAGGCGTTGCTGTGTAATTGTGGAAATTATGTGAAAACGGAGTATACCAACGCAACGTACAACTCCACAAATGCATGAAAACATGAGCCTATCTCTCCACAGCCTTTCCAGCACAGCAGGGAGATGCTGTTTTTTTATTTTGGCTAGACATGATGGAGCCCAGTGCCAGCAAAACATAATTTTGAGAGAAGCCTCCTGCAGACAGGCAGAAATTGTTCATAGGGATGGGTGGTGCCAAACTGATTCCCATTTATGATCTGCAACTATAATCCCTATGCCTTCCCCCCCTCCCATAATGTCCAGAGGCTTCCTATATTGCCTGTGTGTTGTTCTAAAAGAATCCTTTAAATTAAACCCACCCTAGATTTAAAGAAGGAAGGGAGACACAGAGAAACATAGTAAGCTACACCGAGTCAGACTATTGGTCCATTTCATTCAGTAATGTCTACAGTGATTGGCTGCAGTGCTCCAGGATTTTAGATGGTGCCAGGGATTGATCTGAGGACCATCTGCATGAAAAGCAGCTGCTCCACCACTGACTCAAGGCCTTCCCCCCACAAAATAGCACCCAGTACAATACTACACATTCCCCCTAAGAAGTAAACCCTGTTGAATTCAGTGGACTCAGTGCCAGATAAGTGACAATAGGATTGCAGCCTTTATTGAGATAGATAGATAGATAGATAGATAGATAATTTATTACGGTCAAAGACCAGCTTGCATAACACAATAAAAACAGCGTTCATAAAGATAAAATATACAATCAGAGCAGATTGCAGCAATAGCTCATAAGTTAAAATTGAGATATATACATACACCCGTACAACTGAGATTTGGGCTGCCATAAAAATTGACCCTGAGGCGCCCCAAATGGCGACTTCAGCATTTCCCTAGTAAGCTATTTTATTCTGTGCCTACAAATCTGGGTGCAGAATCTGGCTACCAGCCAGGAACCTTTATTGCATTTCCAAGTTTCGAAAAGGGCCTGGAGCACTGGAATGGCAGGGTGGGGGGTTTGTAATGTAAACAGAAACGAAACGAAGCACTATTCTGCTCCCCCATGTTAATATTTTGGCTGAAATGAGAAAGGAAAGCCGTGGACTCAAAAATGCGGACCCGAGCGCTAACTTGGTGGTGAGCGGATTGGACCTCAAGGGGGCTTGCTTCTTTACGCAGGTTCCTCCTGCCTGCGGAAGATGCGCAGCGAACCCAGCAAGGCAAAAGCCCCTTCCTCTGCAGGTGATCCCCCTCCTGTGCTGAATCCAGCTCCCTCCTCTCTTCCTCCTCCTCCTCCTCCCTTCCCCAGCAAGACACTCACCTGCGTCTCGGTGAGCATGAGAGACGTGGCCACCTCGAAGCGCTTCGGCCGGGACAGGTACTTGTTCAGCTTGAACTGATGCTCCAGTTCCAGCAGCTGCTGGCTGGTGAAGGCCGTGCGGGGCCGCCGGCACTTGCCCAGCAGGTTGGACTGTGCTTGGGCTGAGGAGGGAGAGAGGAAAGGAGAAGGCGTGAGAGAGGACGAGGAGCGAGGAGCGCGCCACCCACTACATCCCTCCAACCGCGCTCCGTTGCGCAAGGGCTTCCTTCGTCCTGGGAACAGCGTCGGAGCTCAGGCCCTCCTGGAGAAACTGATTAAGGGGGAAAGAAAGGCGGTCTAGAAAGACGCACAGCAACAAGATCGGGGGCGAGAGGACAGACTTCCTGCATCTTCTGTTTATGTAAATCAAGCTGGGAATTGTGATGGAAACTCCTCAAAATAACTAACCCTATGGACACCCTCTCTCTGGGGTTATTTCCGTGCTGTTCAAGTCCCCCTCCTCCTGTCTCTTCCTTTGTTGTCGCCCGAGTCGAATTTTGGACTGTAAGCTCCGCGGGGCGGAGACATGGTCGCCTGGACTCGACGGTATCTTATTTTGCTTTAGGAACAAGAAAATGAACAGTCCCCACCTCCGCTGGATCTCAGGTCCCACGGAGAGCTTAGAGCTTTGCCCCGCTAGCCTCCCCTCAGTTTCTTGCTATCCGGAGATATGCTGCCTCGGTCAATGGGGGCTGAGGACACACCATATATTTAAATCTCATGACTACCTGCCAAAGAATCATTTTGCTCTTATGGCTGTCCTAATATCCATTAATCCGTCTAAATTCTCCTCTCTCTCTTTTTCCAAGTCATCTGCCCTAGTTGCAATCACTGCAGCTTGTAGTTCCGCCGGTTAGCGATGCCTTGTTATTTTACATTTATTGCATCTATATAGCATTTATTGCATTTATGATTAGTCTTTCCAGAACCTAACTCTCTTAGCATTTTTGAATGTGCCTCCTGTATCAGTGTACACACACACACACACACACACACACACACACAATGCCCCTTTCCACAGCACAATCGTATACATCTTTACTCAAACGCAAGTCCCTTCGAGTTCAGTAGTGGGTATAAGATTGCAGCCGCAATCAATGCATGAACGAGTTGCCCTGCGCAGGAAAGTATGGAGAGCGCGGACCGGGCTAGGAGCAGCGGAGGCTGAGACATTTGTGCGGATCAAAGCGGATTATCTCACACCCAGCTGCTCCTCATCATAACATCTTTCAGATTCATGATGCCATCTCACATCTAGGAAAGAGGGGAAGTGATTTAGCTGTATAGCTTTGGGCTCAATAATTTAATTCTATTTTTAAGAACTGTTTTTTAAAGGATTCCTTAAAAAATATTCCGGCAGAAGCACAGTATTGGTCGCGGAAGGATGGAGCCAGAAAGGGGAGCCGTCCTGCTACGGCTTCCTCTGAGCCTGTAGCCTCGGTCTGAAGTCATGCTCTGATGTCAAGCGGTGGGTGATTCATGGACGCGGAAGAAGAAAGTCCAAGGGAGAGATGTGCGTAAGAGAAGCCGGCTGGATCAGGCCAATGGCCCATCGAGTCCAGATGCCTGCGAGAAGCCCCAAAACAGGACATGAGCGCAACAGCCCCCTCCTCCTCTTCCTTAGGATCCCGACCAACTCATAGGCAGAGACACATATGCGGACACGCGAAACCTTTAAAGCGCATTCTTTCCTTCAAAGGATTCTGGGCACTGTAGATCATCCTTCGTAGAGTTACAATTCCCTGCATTCTTTAGCCAACTGCAAGTGCCCAGAATTCTCTGGATGCGCCTTGAAGGTCTGGTGGAAGAAAAGAGTGGCCTGCGCGGCGTTGCTAGCCTTCTCCTCCGTGAATTGGCCCGATCCTCTTCTGCTCGCCTTGCATATCGCGAGGCGGGGACTGGACCGTCGCAAAAGCGCTACGGCGAACGCCAAGGAAGGCAGCGGACAAACTCGTCGCCCTTCCGACGGCCCTTGGCTTGGCAAATCCTAAGAAGCCCCAACCGGGAGAAGTTTGCAAACGGGGCTTCCTTCTCAGTTTCTCCTCCGCCTCCAAATCCTGGGCTTCACCTGGAAGGGTGATCCGTCCGAGGAGAGGCCTCGCTTCCCCAGATTGCTCTCGCTGACCCCGCACCCTGGTGGGTCTCTAGAAATCTCCTTTCTCACCGAGGGAGCCTACCTCTCTGCCACGTCAAGAGCCGCGGGAGAAGCGAGCCTTCCCTCTACCCAGCCAGCCAGCCAGCCCTGTCCCCTCTCCGGGCCTTGCTCGCCCCCGAAGAGCTGCTGGCCGCGGCAAAGCCCGCAGAGCGCCGGGAGATGGAAGCGCGGCGCTCCGACGGGGCGCCCTGGACCGAGGGAAGCGCTTCGCACAATCCCAGCCGGAGAAGTCGAACGATGGGGCGGCCTCGGGGCGGGGTCACCAAGCCCATTCTCTGATTTCCCAAGAGATAATAATTGGGAGAAAGTGAAAGGGGCGCGATCCGAGGGCTCAGGAGAGCTCGCCCCCCCCCCACCGCCCTTAGGGAGAAGGGTAAGGGGCAAACCGTTGGCGGGTTTCATCTAACGCCCCCTTTTAAGCAATGGTGCCCCCTCTATTCTCAAACTGACCCTCGAACCGGACTTTTTAATTAAAAGGAGGACTCTTGGGGAATCGATCTGAGAAGAAAAGGCCACAGAGAGCAGACTCCGAAATGACATTCCCCCCCCCCCCTTCCTTGACTAGACTTAATATAGAACCAAAACATACCCCGCTACCAATTCCAAAAGACTTTTGGAAATAAACGGGGGCTCTTCTGCAAGCGCGTGGAAAACGAGAGATGTTTTCCTCGACGCAGTACGAATTAAAAGTCCTGTTTTCTAGGCTAGGGCACTGTCTGGCAGCCAAACGAATGGTCTACATTTGGGTGTGTTCTGTTCCGCCCGGATTAGGGTCGTCAGTTTCCATCAACTGATATCAGAGATATCAATGTAACTCTCCTCTTGTTAATATTGCCCTGTAAATACACCATGGAATTAAAATCCTGCTATCCATGGTGGGCTTTGAGGGAACAAGCGCTCAGTCTTGAGAGGTTTCATCAGTCTTCTGCGACTTGTTTGTTGTTAAAAATGTGGAAGGCTTATTATGCTAAATAAACTAAATAATTTTAGGAAAAACGTGGTAATTTTAGGAGAAAAGTGGCAAGCTGAATAATTTTAGAAAAAAACGTGTAAAAGAAAAATGTAACAGAAATAAATCCTGAGGATGTTCCGCTTTCTTGTCGCGTCAAAAAGAGGGAGCTAAACGCTGATATTTAGCTGCAACCCGGTTTTTTGCTAGAAAGCAAATCCGCGTTGCCTAAATCTGTTATCTAACAACCAGGGCTTTTGTGATCGCCTTCAAAACTTCAAAGCCCTGTTTTTCTAACCGGAATCGAACATAGGAAGATACAGGCCACCTTTAACCCTCGTCGATTTCAATATCAATGCTTAATTTTTATTTATTTGTTGATGTACTGAACCCGCTGTTTATCAGCCCCACCACCGCTTTGGGTACTTTAAGAAGATTCCTTTCAACAGAACAATTAGTTTTATTTGCAGGAAACCTCTTAAAATATTAGAATAGTAGTAGGCATTTTTTCTTTCTCCCTTAAATTCCCAGAGCCTCCTGCCACGTGCAAACAGCACCGCCGAGGCGGTTTTCGCACCCCGGCGCGATTTCCCCAAGCCTCCCGTTATGGTCTTTCTTCGGGCTGTTTGTTCACACGTGCGTTTTATTTGCGGGAGCAGGAATTTTGACAGCTTCCCTAATTATTACTTTTTCCTGTCGGAAGGGCCTCTTCTTTTCTTCTCCTACAAAAAGGGACGGGGGGGGGGGGGAGATAAGAAACAAGTAACTCCCCCCCTTTGACTATTTATCAAGAAAAGTAAGCCTAACTGAGCTGCACTGCTTTTATAGCAAAGTTAACATCAAGTAGCCAACACGCCATTATATCTGCGAGGTCGCTTGTCTCGAGTTATTCTTAAAATGGAATAATAATAATAATAATAATAATAATAATAATAAGGATTTACTGAATGATTATTGCACAGGGAGGGGGGAATACAAGAAATAGCCTCACCTAGGCCTAGCTGAAATTTTACCCAATAAAAATCTTGGTAGGGAATATTAAGAGGTCAGTCTTTTGGAGACACACCAGCCCGTGCGTGCAAAAACAGCTAATGGTTTGGCTTCGCTATTCCAGTGCTCCCCATACAATTAAGAACACCTATTAGGGATATTATAGGAGGGATGTCGGGCGCACACCCAGGGCGAAAAGTATTTTAAGATCCCGACATTCTCAAGGGAAGTCAGTCCAAACAAAGCACAAGGTTAACCCTTCCGTTGAAATAAATGGGACTTAATAGGGACTGGATCACCCCCATCGCCTTTTTTTAAAAAAACGAAGCTCTGAAATTGTCCCCATGAAACCCTAAATCAGTTGCTAGGTAGGGCGAGGGACAACCACCGGACTGGCTAATCCGATGGATTCGCGGTTTAGGCTCCTGCCGCTGCCCTGTGCACAATATTTGGCCTTTTACGCGTCACCCAACCCTTCCCACTGCTTCTCCTCTTCGTCTGTGTTTGATTCCCCAACGAATGAACCCCCAAAGCACGCGTTTTGCAGGTTTAAAGACCTCCCTGCTGGAAAAGGGCCTTTTCCTTCCTTGTTGAGAGGAGCCGCTCCTCCCCAAGGCCACCTCGGCTTTCCCAAGGGCGACATTCCTTTTAGCGGGGGTTTCCCTCGCTCACCCCCCAAACCCCATCCAAATACACCATCCTCGGTCAGCCAGGGAGCGTCTTTCTATCGCAAAGGAGGCAGGGCGAGGAACAGAATCAAGGCAGGCGCCATCGGCCGCATTTAGGCCCCAGCTACTGCCTGGCAGCGAGAAAAACGGATAACAAAGGAAAGATCGCGGCTCCCTTGTCCTTAAATTACATATTCCAGAGGGACAGAGTCTATATCTTAGGTGTGTGAGCGTTCACACAATCGTATCCGTGCTGCTTAGGTATGCATCTCTCCCCCCCACCCGGGAAACCCAGCCAGATGGGTGGGGTATAAATAATAAAAATAAAATTAAATATAAAACACAGACACAGCAAGAGCAGCACGCATCCAGCGGTGCGCACGCAAGCTCACACACATTATTATTATTATGGATCTTTTGTCCGATCTCTCTCTCGGTGCTACTCACAGTTGAAGTCGGGCATCTTGGGCAGGATCATGCCGGCGGTGGAGGCCCGCAGCCACTGGTCCAGCTGGAAAGTGCCGGCGCTCAGCTTGATGGGGTCGGCGGCCGGGTGCGACGGCTGCACCTGCGAGTAGGAGTAGGAGAGCGCCGGGTGCTGCGAGGCCAGCGCGGCCGCCGCCGCCGGGTAGCCGTACATGGGGTGGCCGTAGAGGGCGGCTTGCGGGTGGAGGCCGGCGCCGCCTTGCGGGTGCAGCCCCAGGGCGGCGTGGGGGTGCGCGTGGGGGTGGGCATGGGGGTGAGGGTGGGCGTGGGGACCCCCCGCCGCGCCTCCCCCGCCGCCCAGGAAGCCCGGCTTGGGCACCAGCCCGCAGTGCGCGCCCAGGAGCCGAGGCGGCGACGGGCTGTCGGTGCGCAGGCCCTCGACGGACGAGGGCGGAGGCTCCGCCGAGGAGGGCGGGCTGCAGCTGGAGCTGGAGCTGGCGCTGGAGCTGCTGGATCGCGAGCTGGCGTGGCCCGACAGCGAGGTGACCAGCGCCAGAGGCGACGTCTGAGCCGTCGAGGCCGCCGCCTTGGGAGGATCCACGGCCAGCAGCGCGTCGATGCGGAAATTCTTGGATTTCTCCATCCCGGCGGCGCGGGCTTAGACGGCTTCGGAGAGGCTCATGGGGTCGCCTTGCAAGCAGCAGCTCCGGAGGAGGAGGAAGGGGAGAGAACCCAAGGCGGCGGCGGATCAGCCCCAGCCCGCAGCAGCCCCACCATCCGCGCAACTTGCGCCCCCGCGGGAGATTGCACGGATGCAGCGAATGTCTCCCCCACCCCTCCAGGGGAAAGCGCTCCTTCTCTCACCGCTCTGGCGAAAGCGCTCCGGACCTGCTGGCTGGGCTCACTTGAAGGCTCGGGAGAGGCTCCCATAGGCTCTCCGGAGAGGCAGGGCACCATTGGTGGCCGGAGAGGCGATCCGGAGCAGCCGATTGGCCTCGGCACACAGCTGTCAAGGATGCTGGGATGCTAGGTCCCGCCCACCTGAGGGGGAGCTTCCTGCTCTTTTTGGCCGGGGGGGGGGGCTGGAGGGAGAAGGAGAGAGAGCGCTGACGGTTTACGCAAAACGCTTCATCAGACGGATTTCCCATAGAAGGGAAAGGATTTTTCCCCCCTGCCTTCAACAACAGCGAAGGAATCGCGTCTCTAAGTTTCTTTCCTAAGTTATGATGCTCCGTCTGGCTTCGAGAGCGACATGCTCTAACCTTAATTAGTGGGGGAGAAGTAGCTTTTCTCAGCTACTGAAAGTTATTTGGGCAACTCACGCAGCTAGGCGAGGGCTGAGGCTGTGTGTGTGTGTGTGTGTGTGTGTGTGAGTGAGTGAGTGAGTGAGTGAGAGAGAGAGAGAGAGAGAGAGATTGAATCTGAAATAATTAATAGTAGCACGGGGAGGTTCTGCTCTATTTAGAGGCTGTCTGTCCCGGGTGCTGAGTTCACAAATGTCCCCTTTGCTTTTCTGGGATCCCGTGTGGATATTATTACAGTAGGAGATACATAATTTGCACAGAAGGGAACTCCCGGTTATTCTTGTATTTTACTTTTCTTCTGTAGGTAGCATAATTAGGATAGGACGAGGTGTATCACATCTGAAGCCTGATTATTTTGGGTCGGCGTAAAAGATTTCCCTCGCCCTCTTTTTAAAACCTTTCTTTTACAGCGGTCAACAGCCGACCTTTCAGGGATGCTTAGCAGTAGCACCCGAAGAAGACCTTTGTGAATTAAGAAGGGACAACAAATACATAAACCCCAGTTGTTCTTTTGTTTGTCTTCCCACCCTCCTCGCATCTTGACCTGGATATGGAGCGGACGTCCAGTGTTTGAAATAGCGAATGCTGCCATTTCTGGAACCTGGAGAGACTTCAGCGTTCTACTCCCCGGGAATGAAACGCGGATGCATTTTCCTCCAAGGATGATATCAAAAGAGCATCAACTCCTTGCTAAGGTGCTATGTTTACTTACTTATGGATCAATGTTTAAAAATCGCATCCTTCGTAACAGAGTTGCAGGTGCAAAAATAAAAATGAGGTGAGAGTAATAAACTCCCAGTGTGTCCGTCTTTTAGAAAAGTTTTATTCGCGCTCGTTCTGCTTTTCAGGTTGTCGCAACTGAGGACCAGTTTGAGCCCATGGTTGCTTACTTGGAAGTAAGCTCCTATCAGTTCAATGGGGCTTCTCCCACATGCATGGGACTAGAATCTCGGTATTATTATTTTCTAATCCTTTTCATCATTAAAATAAAAAGGATGCCAAAGTCCTGAAGTGATATTTCAGTCCGTTGTTAACCAAACATACAGGAAAAAACCTCAGAACTTCCTTGGGCGTCATAGCCTTTACGCGAAACGATGCACGATCCTGGTTTTGAAGGGAATGAAAAAGAGTCTTTTAAAATCCCATTAAAATTAGCGTCAATGATGTTCTCCGTTTCCTCTTCAACAAAGATTCTTGTTTTTCTCGCCTCCACCAACTGCAAATTCTGTTGTCCTTGCCTATCGTGAAAATGCGGTCCTTTTATTTCTCCTCTCCTGCCTGTTAAATGTATTTAATGTGGATAAGTTCTTGCCTTCCAGCTTCTCCTCCGATTCCTGGACACCTGAAATTAAATATTCCCCGCCTCGACGGTGCCAACAGCTTTTTAACGAGCTGGAAAGAATAAACACGGCGAGGTCAAAGACGTCAGGTCCGCCGCCAACGCATGTTTAGTCGATGGTGTTATTAAACCCACTTATCTTACACAAACACGGCTAAATGCATATATATATATATATAGACGCATATAGGAGGCGTTAAGAAAGCGAGCGGGAAGAGTTTGGGGTTCATTTGCTTTGGGGGGGGGGGGGAAATCAGAAACTGCCAAGGCGGCTGCAGCAAGTTAGAGAAAGACAGAGCCGCCGGCGGGGATGTGAACGGAAGGTCACGTAACGTCGATACAAGGCTGGCAGAGAGAGAGCAAACATCGGGTCCTTTGCCTCTCTCTGCACCCCTTTTCTTGTCCCTCCCTTTCTTCAGAAGCTCTTTGTGAAAGAGACCAAGTTCGGCTGACTTTGTACCGGGAAGGCGTCCAGACCATGCTTGGTTTTGCTGCAGCCTCCGGGGGTCAAAGAGGTTTATGAAAATGGGTTTCACCTTTGGGTGCCTTCGGGCGCTTCTGGGGAAATAGGAGATCTCGTCCCAAGGAAAGCGAAGCGTGTGAAGAAGAACTCCTGACCCTCAAAAGCATTGGAGGATATCACGACAAATAAACCTGTTGTTGGGCCTTAGTTTTTGGGACGTTAGTTGGACGGCGGCTGATGATGAGACTGTTTCACGGACAGCATCGTGATAATCTCTCGGCCACGTCCAACTAGGCACCGTGTTTCGTTCCTACACCGCTTAGCAAATAGTCTTCCTTGTAGATTTGCTTGATGATTACTTACTCGTTTATGAATACAGGGCAGGGAACTTGGGGCTCACGTGCCTTAGAGCATGTGCAGAGGGTCTCTCCCCTTCTCACCAGGTTTCCCAGGCGTTGAGGAAGGCTTCCCCAAAACACAACGACTTTGAGGGTGGCACCTGCCCCTATATGGCAGATATCCCCATGAATTCAAGAGACCACGTTCATGGGCCTATGCTGCGCTCCTGTGAGCCTTGTGTTTCTCCAGATGATTTTAAGACAGGGAACCTGATGGACTCCAACTCCCATCAGCCCCGGCCAGTACAGCCAATGGGCAAGAATGATGGGAGTCGAGTCCAAGAACATCTGGAAGGTCACAGCAAAGGTTTCCCATCCCACGAAGCTGTTCAATATTATGTCCGCTAACAATTTGTCCCTCTGACCTATTATTGTCGAAGGGTTCAAGGGCTCTCCATCTCTTCAAGCAGAGGTCTTTCGCATCTCTCCTGGAGATGCCAAAATTAAACCTGGGACCTTCTGCCACTGAGTCACGGCGGCCGCAGGTCCCCACCCATGTCTTCTTGAAGGGCTTTCATTAACTAGTTCTGTGTCTTCAAGGTTGGCTGCAAACGCACCGCACAATTAAAGCCGACCCAATAATCTTGGGAACTGTAGAATCTTGGGGACTTGTTAGGGGTGCTGGGGATAGTAGCTCTGTCAGGGATAAACTCCAGTTCCCAGTATTTGGGGGGTGGGGGTGGGAAATGTGCTTTAACTGTATGGTGTGTACGCAGCTCTGTTATGGCGCCTCTCACACCTTGGTGACGCGACTTGTAGGAACGATCTGGAAACAGGTAAACGTTGTTCTCATAAGACGCTCCTTCAGCCAACCCATTGATAAAGGCGGAGCAGCAAGGCCCGACTGAAAAGTTGGCAGCCCAATTCTCTGGCTCTGTTCAACATACCAGGATGGGGGGAAAGTCCTAGAACGGTTGAAAGTCTCCTTCTGGAGCACTGAATGGCACTGAGGCGCAAATAACACAACAGCAATATATTGTGTGATCATTCGTTTTGATTACTTCTAATATTTTGTAAATATCCAAAGATATAGACCAGTGGTTCCCAATTAGCTAATTGCTGAGGATCCCCTATTTTTCGAAAGCCAAACCAGGGACACCCTACTTTTGAAGAAATTTATAACTCTATGGTAGTTACCTCTGCAAAGCAGTTTTCTGAACAAAATGTGGGGTAGCCTTTAATAAGCAAAGGATTTTAGGTATACTAAAATAAGACTATAAAATTTGTGATATTACCCTGCAAAAATGACCCCCCCAAAATTAGTTGGGGGCAGGCAAGGGATGAGGCTGCGGACCACACACCCCCCCGGTGCGTTCCGCGGACCCCTAATAGGAAACCACTGATATAGA
This sequence comes from Podarcis muralis, assembly GCF_964188315.1. NCBI lineage: Eukaryota > Metazoa > Chordata > Lepidosauria > Squamata > Lacertidae > Podarcis > Podarcis muralis. Next base: position 13,825,210 of record NC_135666.1, read on the forward strand.
CTGTTCCTTCTCGAGGAATTATGACGCGTGTGAAACAAAGGAGGCAGTGTGCCCTTCCTGCAGCCAAGAGATCAGGCCATTGCACTGGGTTTTTTATTCGCTAACTTAAGTGGGGACGGAGGGAGCCGAGTCCCACCGAACCTTCTCGCGTGGAAATCGGCGGAGAAAGCAGGGATCGGCCCAGCCTTTCTAAGTGGGCGAAAACTTCCAGGTTTGTGACCTCACCATCAAGCTCTGGTGGGAGTCACTCAGGATTCTTCTCGGGTCTCTCTCTCCCCTCCCCCTCCCCGCCCACCCCCGGCCTATAAATTATGGGCCTGTAAAACACACCGCTTTCATTTGTATAATGCACTCTTCCCCACCCCATCTCTCAGAGGCCATAATTTATCCATCAATCCCCCTCGCCTCCCGGCGCTTTTAAAGACGTCTCTGATAGAACGGGGAAGATGGGCTTTTGCGAAGGTCCCAGCAGGGACGCAAGGAAACCTCAGCAAATCACCGATTAACACTGGAGGGCTGATTCTCCCCCCTTAATCTTTTTAAGTCGTAGTAGTGGCAACGCAGGTCCGTGAAGCCAAAACTTCGAGGACAATTTGGAAGCCACGCGATGATGAAGGAGGTCAAGTTCGCAAGCTGGTTCTCGCTGCGTTTAGACTTGGCCGCTGTTATTTATGATTGTTGCACCCGCCGACAAAGCAAAGCAAAGATACCTTAAATGCAGGCTTCTTGCAGCGTTGCTCCAGGGTCTTTCTCCTCCTATGGAAGGGAGGGGCGGTTGCCAGATTTTTAACTGGGCTCTGCAGCTGTGCCTTTAACTGAGAGGCTATTAAGGTGCAGGAATTGGCTGTCGGAGCTTTTCTCAAAGTGGAGATAAATGTCACCCGCCATCTGATACCTCCTGCAAAAGAAGACTCCGAGTTAAAGGCACAGGCACCGATTTTAACCCCGGCAGCCCCCTGACAACGATCGCCATCCGTCCACCATGGGGTCTTTAGGGGAAAGGAGTGGCGTGACTGGCAAGCGGGCCCCCATCCACCCCGCCTCTCCGTTTTTTATAAATGAAGCACATCTCCCAAACTCATCAGTTAAGACTGAACTGAGATCGGCCGTGCCTCCTTCGGTTGAGCAGTCGCGACTCCGGATTTACAGCCGGAGCCGCTAATGGGGGAAAGTCGGAAGCCTTCTAATAGGAAGTCGTTCATGTTCTCATTGCCTTTCCTTTAATCTGCTTTCCGTGCGGAAAGCCGGGAGATTAGCAGTTTGATCTGATTAGATCCCTGTTAAAGTTGTCCTTCTGAGTTACAGACCCTGTCGGCAGGCTAAAGTAGAGGGGCAGGGAAGCCAGGCAAACACCTCGATCTTATTCCTTCTTTTTTGTTTCAATACTTTCACATCACGAGCAATTTGTTTTCTGCAAAGAGGGAGACGCGTAGGGTGGGGATTGTTGTTTTAAATCCCTGCCCCACCCCCAGCCTTTAACATAAACCCGACATGCAGTTAGCGTGCCAGGGCTCAATGGCACAGCAGCAGAGGCCGGCGGAGAAGGTGGCAACCCGTTTGTGCGCACTAGGTTGCTGTTAAAGGCACAGAAGCAGAGTCAGGGGGAAAAGTTGGCAACCCAGGCAGCATCTTCGTAGCCTAGGCTCCTAGGGTGACTCCATGTTTCTGACAAACCTGCTGGGCCTCTAAGAGATTGTTAGGTGAAGCTTCTATTAAAATTGAAGCGGAAGCAGGAAAAATATCTGAATCTATCCCTTGGCCGTCGCGAGGATGTTGAAGGCACCGACGCCCTGATAGTGGAGTTTTTTCCCCCTGTATGAGAGATCAGATGCCCTTTGTGGTGCAGAGGAAAAAATGTTTGGATTCACAGTCTAATCCTATGCATATTTCTTCAAGATGTTCGCCATCCTGAACAGGGGAGAGTTGGGTTCAATCCTCTACTCCTCCATGAAGCTATTCTGTAGTCTTGGGCAAATCTGATAGCATAATGCGTTTATATGCATCAACGGGAGTTTGAATTTCTGCACTGAAATACCTTGGAGGAACGGGCTTTCCCCTCCAAGGAATCGCACTGAGACCTTTAACTGGAAAATCAGAAAGCTTATTTTTATTATGGGACAAGCACACTTGGATAGCAAAGAGTCTGTCTATCTAGTTGGCAATCCAAGAGAGCCACGCGTGCCTCTATATTCTCAGCAGAGAAAGATCCGTAGGATCCTATGAGGCTCGGAATAAGTGAGGAGCAAAACAAGAAGTGAAAGTTGCAACTAAGAATATTAGTCTAAAATCAAAGAAGAGGTCAGTCCAAAGAACCTCCTCATTCCTAAACTGTCACACGCACAACGTGACAGTTTAGGAATGGGGAGGGAGGTTCCCTTCTCTATCCGTTTTAACTCCGTGCAAACTTCTCGGCAAATTGGGTTGCATCCCCACACTTCCAACATTACATTATCACTATTTTTCAACCTAACTAACTTCGCAGGCTGCTTGTGAGGCTAAGCTAAATAAATCCTAGACCCGAATCCTATTTCCAGAGCCAGGAGCATGAGTGTCCCATCAGCCCCAGAACGGACAGCATGTCCAGTGGTCAGGGAGTTGTAATCCAGTAATTTATAAAGGACCATCTCGGCACTCGCGAGTGGTTCAAGTTGCTTGGAGCGTCTGCCACGCGCAGTAGTCCTTCCCGCTGGCTACCTGAACTACTTCTATGCCAGCCGGTCGCTAAGAACTAGGGCTGCGTTTGCTTCTTGCTTCTCCGTTCCCCATCCCCTTTTCCTTACATGTTGTGCCCTTCAGATTGGGAGGAGCATCACCCTTCTTCACGGCTGATCCCCGGTAACCTGCTGTTGCGAGGCATTCTGTCCCTGATCCTAAAAATCGGATATAGCCATCTTGACTAGCGGTCAAGGGCTTGCGGATTTCATCAAAGCCTCTCTCTCTCTCTTTCTCCCACCCTCCTCTCCACAGCTCCTCTCCCAATCACTAGGCTGGATTGCCAGGGATACTAGAAGGAGCAGGGATTATTTTTCCGTCCGGGGTGGGGCGCATTTCCTCCTGAGCGACCTTCTGGGGTAGGAAGTACATGCCAATTGGTAGGTAGGAGTAGAGGCAAAAGTGAACAGAGCAATGGATGCCAGGACCAAGCACAGAAATGGGCATGCCTTGGTGCATGTGCAGAGTGCATTTCCCTCTGCAACCGCATTTCGTCCGGGATTTATATGCTGTATGAATATATGAACTGGAATACGATTGTGCCTGAAAGTTCTGGCCCATTTCATGTGCTCGGGGATCCATCAATTGACATTGCAGTCATCTCGTGAAGGTGATACAGCCCAGGGGGGCTTTGACGTCTGCGTAAGCTTCAGACCCAGCACCGAACGTGAAAGCCCTGTACCCTGAGGACATGGCAGGCAGGCTGTCCAACAGGTAAAGCATTTCTGTTAAGAGCTCCCGTGGGCTGTAGTGGTTAGTGTGTCGGACTAGGATGAGGGAGATCCAGCTTCAAATCTCCACTCAGCCAGGAAACTCGCTTGGGCATCTCTCATCCTTTATACAAACAGACAAGCAAACCTTGCCTTGACTCGCTTGCCCTGTTGATTTCAATGCAAGAGCTGCCCGATCCTATTCACGTTTCCTGCGAGGTAAATCCCACTGAGTTCAACAGTGCTTGCTCCCAAGTAAGTGCGCCTATTGGACTGCAGCCTCAAGCGCAATTAGCTGTAGCTGGGTCGACCAGGGGCCAGGTCTCTCCCCCTGCCAGCCGGCCTGGGAATCAGAGAGATAATCTAGCTAATGAACTCGTTTAAACGCTCCCAGGTGACCCTCTCCCTCTCAGCCGGACTGATCCTTGCTGTGCAGGAAAGCACCGCACTGTCCCCAGGGCGCATGCGCCCTCCTCACACCATTTAATCAATCTTACAAAGGGGAACTTAAATCTCTCGTTTCTGCCTTCTGTTTAGAGATTCTTCACATTGACCGTTTTCTCGGAGAAGAAATAACGCGCGCAATTTTTTTTTGCCCATTTCGATCGTGTAAATTTCTCATCGCCTTTGAAATTGAGTGCCTCTTGAAAGGTTTAGGCGTTCAAGACATTTTTCTTCTGTTGAATCCTAAGTTTTATTAATTCGGGGAGTGGAGGTGGGGGCTTGATAGATGACCCCCTCCTATTTCATCGTAATTTCATTATGTGGGTTAATCATGGGAAGGGTTGCTGCTGTCACTGATATTTTATATATATATAATCTTCATACTGGGCCCCTGGTTCTCTCACAGGTCCGATCCTAAACCCATTATTAATTTGACGGAGGAGAGAGCATTGATTTAAGTGGAAATGAACCTGAGAGACCTGTAATGAATTCTGCGTAACGAAGGTTGCCAACTTTTCAAGCGGGCCCTGATGCTGGGCCTTTAAGGGCACCACGATTGCAACAGTTGGCAGCTAGTAAGGGTTTTGATTTCCGTGCCATGCAAACCGTCCTCTTGCAGATCAAGTGTCTGTTAAAAATACAGCAGCTGAGAAGTTGGCAACATGCAATAATTGCCCGGGTGAATGGATGGCTAGATCTCAGTCTGTCGCAGAAAAATCAGTAAGAGTCTTGCAGCATCTTAAAGCCTAATTTTATTTATTTTAGTATCGCTTAATAAGCATGGTAGCATGCAATTATAATTTGCTCCACACTAATGTCAATGGGCTTAGCTCTGAAGCAGCAATTAAAGTGTATTGGGAAGGCGTAGCGACTGCCTGCAAAATAGGATCCCCATCAGCATACTGTGGTAGAAAGAAATGCATCCGATCTCATTAAGTTCAACAAAAAATATAAGATTCCAAGTTCTTTGGGGGATCGGATTCGCTTCAGCCGCTTTGCCAAGAGAGCACGAGGAATCGTTGGCCGTGGGAGCTTCAAAGACCTGCCACTGACCCCTTTAGATCTGACCGATGCACCTGTGTTGATCCAGCATTTTGAGCCTTGTTCTGGGGGCGGGGGAAGCGGGACTGCTTTATCTCTTCCGAGATAGCTTTCTACATCCTAGGTGGTCCTCCCATTCAGGAAAAAGTTCCCAGGGCTGGCCTGAAGTTCTCTGGGAAGCTTCGAAACAAGGAATAAAGTCAACAATCCTTCTCTGATATCACTGCCTCCCCCCGCACCTATTGGTATTCAACGGTAGACCGTGGGGGCTCCATTTCACAGAGTTGGAAGGGTCCACAAGGGTACAACCGCCTGCGATGCAGGGATCTTTCACCCCAATTTGTCTGTTACAGGGAATAGCCGATGGTAGACATGCCCGGCACGAATTTATTATTCATTCTTTTGAAAAAGAGAAAAGAAGCATCTTCTAAGAGAGTCGCTCACCTAAGGTGACTGCAAACCGCACAATAAAAGCTTCACCCGCTGCTTCCTAAAGATCCACCCCCCTGTGAATGGCACATTGTGCTGGGTTTTGTTTTACCCTTTTTTCCTGGCCAGTTGGCAACCCTAAACCAGAATGGATAATTCTAGGCTCAGGAGAGTCGAGCGCTCTTCATCACACGATGGTTTTGATGCTGTTGATATTGGGGGGGAGGAGGAGGGGGGGGGATTCAATCTGCGGCCCGAGGAGAAAAAAGAGTACTTAGTTTTTAAATTGAACGTAATCGGTGGCTTCAGCTTCTCCATATGGCTCCTCTTCTGCCTTATCCGCTTCCGTGACTTTGATCTGGCTTGTCGGCGGCCATCTTGTCGGCCCCAGAGACGCCTATTGTGCGCGACATTTTGCCGACGCGGCCTACGGAGCGGCCTGGTCGCGAGGCGCCTCCGCTAGATTAGCTGCGGGAGGGAGGCCGAGAAGCGGCGTTTCCAGCGGGAGGGAGGCCCCTTTCGTCGCCTCGCCTGGGGGCTGGGGCTCCGCTGCCCTCCCCGAATGGGCGACGAGGGTCAGGCGGAGGCGCAGCGTCGCTCGGCGGCTGCCCTGAACCCAATAAAGCTGATGCGTTTGGGCCGATCCATCACCCGCCAGCCACGCGCCGCGCGGGCCCTCCCGGCCGGGGCCTCTGCGCCGTCGAGGCTTCGCTTCGCTCGGGGGAAATCAAGCCGGCCTCTCGCCCCCCAGGGGAGGCTGCCGAAGGGGCTCCACCGGCGCAGCAGGGGACGGAGGGGTGGGCAGCTTCTCAACCATCCCTGTCGACGCGCCATTAAGAGCAGCTTGATCAGAAGCAGCAGAGGGTGAAACCGCATGGACTCACGATTCACGCTGGCATGAAAGGGATAAAGTCGCTTTAGGAAATAGCTGGGACTTGGGAGACGTGGCTTTGGGTTGTGCGGGGAGAAATGGAGAAACCCACGTCGTCTGGGCCCTCTTTGAAGACACAGTGAATATAGAGTAGAACAGAAGGGATATATCATCAACCATCTTTGCTGATAGCCTCTTGCATTTAGAAGAAGAATCATCTTTATTTGCATCAGTCACTAGCCATAGCAATAAAATAAAATGTGCTGAAGACAGAGGTAAAAACTATAGAAAATACATTTTTGGGGTTTACATAATCAAATAATAGATCTTATTCTAATTGCCCCTGCTAAAAACCTTGCATTTATTTTAGAGTGACCTAAAATGCTAAACACAGGTGACACATTCCACCCCACCCTCAGCTCCGGGCTCGTTTGCATCGTTTTATATATAGGTACAAAGAATGTTTTTGTATTTATAATTATTTAGGTAGGTAAGGTGCTAAATGGCCCTTGCAGCCTGCATTTGCACAACAGCTAGCAGGGTGAGAATGTCACCCCAATAATTGTCCACCTATCCTCTCGTTTGACTGGCAGTCCTATGCATTCAGATGAAACTGCAAAGGAGCAGATTGTATGACATAATAAGTCTCATTGCAATCTGCTTTCCCCTTTTCTCCCAGGCACACTTTCATCGCATTATCTGTAGCTGCCTGTTTTTGGTCTAGCACTGTAATAGTTCACATGCACACATGGGTCCTTGAGTGTGCACCAAAAAGCAGGGTAAACAAAAACAAATAGGCAGCAATCCAGCTGGTGACAATTTGCCCATCACTAGAACTCCAGAGGAAACAAGACCCCTTTGATTATTTGTTCTGATGCAGCAATTAAAGAAGATAAGGTATGGAGGAGAAAGGTGGGAACCATGTGTCGCAAGCTGAAACGTTTCCTTGAAGCAATTCCTTTTGTTTTCAGTTGAATTTAGGAGTACTTCAGGTGTACACTCAAAACATTCCTAGACTCCTTCAATGCTAGGAGAGGCCTGTTTACATTGAATAAATTTAAAGCAAGAATCTAAATGCTATGAACTAATCAACACCATGTCACACTAGCAGCCACTGCAAATAAATCAAATGGAGAGTGGGTGAGGGATAGCCTGTTAGTCCCTGCAGGAAAAAAACAATGATGAGTTATCTACAGTAAAGCTTTAGGCTGAAATCCTGACCTGGGATCAACCCCACTGAACACAATGAGACTTACCGTAGTTTTGCAGTTACTGTATTATCATCAGTTGGCAGAGCACCCATACTGTACTTAGATGTATACTGGGAGGCTATAAACATTGGTACCAGATGGCCTTGAAATGCAATAAATATCTAGCCATCGGTGTCAGTCTAAGACATTTTGCTGCCTGAAGCAGAGAGGCAAAAGTCTCCTCCCACTCAGTCAAGTTAGGGTGCTTAGTAGCCAAGGCCAGTCCAAATTCTGGCCTCAGCCACTGAAAGTCTGATTAGTGTGTTGCCTCTTCCCATCCTCTTCCCTTTTGTTGCAACCCAAATCCTCACCTCGCTCCAATTAGGACAGACTGCTGTTCAAGATACAGTACAGTACAGCTGAGATGTATGCAAGAGGAAGAGGGCATTCACATTTAACATTTCTCTATGCCCGACAGCTCAACCGCAGGGAGATAAAGTGGGAGGCTGGGGAGAGCTTCAGTCGTCCCATTTCTCTGTGTGAAACAGGTGCAGTGAAAGAACATGGCATTGTCAGTGACACTGTCCCTGCCTGCAGTGCTTGTGGCCAGGTTTACAAGTGACTCTGAAAATCGGGCCACTTAGCTGGAGAGAGACCATCCTTTGATTACATTATTACCCTCTCCTGCTTTCCGCCTTCTGCAACATCCCCAGTGTAAAGCAATGCAGATTAAGAGGTGTTCATACGTGCCAATATGTTCAAATTCGCTTGCAGAAATCTGTTTAAATTATACTGTGGACTTTCAGGATTTTTGTGGACAAGGGATACATATAATTCGTACTGAACGGTCTAAATCTTCAAGCCTATTTTCACTTTTCAGGAAGCAACTGAACACAGCACCACTTCCTTCCGAGTAAACATAGACAGGATTAAGGTGTAAAAAAGAGGGAAACTGCTAAATATTACATAACCTATTTTCTTCTTCAAATAGGGAGGCTTAAGATCATTTTCATTCTTCTCCTTGTATATTTCAAAATAATAGTAATAGAAATTGTGTTCCTATTTAAAAGAAGATGAGTATCTGGAAAAGTCATGGCTTGGCAAAATCCGTAGAAGAGAATTGAGCATAGAAAGCAAAGCTGTGTGACCCAGAGCAGCGTCCGTAAGCCTTCTAATGGAGGAACAGCAGCCAAATTCACATTGGCAGATGGCAACAACGGTGTACGAATATTGCATCTTGCAAGTGCTCGACATCTTGCTTTTGACACCTAATTTTTAATCAATGAAAGAGAAGCGTGGCTTTGCGTTATGCTGTTTACTGGCAGGTACTTGGATAAATACGGATGTGCTTGCTTGGTTCTCTTCCTTGAAACTGACAGGCATAGATCCCCATTCCACCAACACAGAAATGCCCATCTGCTCTCATAGATGTTTAGACCAGTGAGTTTAAACAGCTTTTAACCCCCAACTATTTGTACAGTATATGATTGCCATGTTTTCAGCTGGCTTCTGCAGCAATGCTTTTAACGTCTGCTGAACCTGCAGTGTCCAGAATTCCAGGCGGAATCTCAGTCCAAATTTCTCGCTGGAGATGCGGGGTCTGAACCGAGGCTGCACATGCTGTCCTCAAGAGCTTTCTGAGGAGAAGCTGCCTTAACTTTCTGCAGCGAAGCAACACAAGAGTCTTGTGGCACCATTCAAGCCAACACATTTATTGGGGCAAAAGCTTTCGCGCACGAGGGTCTATTTCCTTGCTAATCTTTAAGGTACCACAATGCTCTGCTGTTCTTGCTGGAATGAATTGAAAACCAGAGGACCACAATCGCCTTTCCTACAGTTACCCATTTTGCTGACCACCGTGGTCTCACTTCCTTTCAGCGTGTTGCTTTCATCTGTTGCAAGAACCCTCCAGCAATGCAAAATACACCGGGAGGTCCGGATTGGAAGCCCCCCGCCGCCCTAAGGACGTTTGCAGTGTGGATACGGGCTTCCAAGTAACTTCTCAACAGGAATGTGCGTAGGAAGGCTCCCTCCCGACACCACCAGATTTTGCGCCCAGTGCACGGCGGTGGGGTCGGGTGGGTGGTTGGGCCCAGCCTGCCTGTTCTTCTGAGCAGCAAATAAATCACGGAATTGCAGAGTTGGAAGGGACCTTACGACCATCTAGCCCACCCTCTCCTTGCAATGCAGAAATCTCAACTAAAGCATCTTTGTCAGATGGCCGCCCGAGCTCTGTTTTAGGACCTCAATCGGTTGCGCGTTGCTTCAAAGCAAAGCCCAGGATTTCAAGTTAGCACAACTTTTCTCCTTACTCTGCTTTCGGTTCCAAGGGTGTTGCGAATGGAAAATGGGGTTTTGCTTGATTCTGATCGTCTTGGTTTTGCTTGCATTTTATTGCCACCCTCTTTAAAGAAAGACCCACTTCCATCTTGCTCGCGAGTTTTCTGTGTGGAAATACTTTTTGGAGAGGGGCACATCGCAAGGCCTAAGTGGGGAGGGGCCATAACCATGGGCGAAGCCAGGATTCATGTTGTGGGGGGGGGCAGGCTCCATGTTAGGGGGCAGAACCTCAGTTAAGTATTTTTATTGATTTTATTGATCTGGGGGTGGAGGGAGCTGCCGCCCTGCCCCCCTTGGCTGTTCCCATGACCGTAGTTCCGTGGGAGCCACTTCGGCTTTGCAGGCTCCAGGTAGGGCTTGGGAGAGACACCCCTTGTCTGATGAAAGCCTGGGATGCCGCTGCCAAGGAAACGGTCCAAATGGTTTCGCATCGACCACCTCTGTTTTTCTAGCGAGCGAGCGCCTCTTACAATTGCACTGTGGGGGAAAGCCCTACGTGGCTTTGAGCTGACGGATAAGCTGTTAGAGGGGCTATGTTATGCAATGGAAATTATTCTGCTTGCCTTAGCGAGTTTAAAATCCCGGTCATTATTTCTGAATCTGCACACAAGCATGTAAATTAGCGTGTGCAACTTGTGCGCAATTTCGTGCTCCTGGGGGCCCTTGCCCGGGATATTTTGAGTTCCCATCGATGGACACCCCTTGGAATGAATCCTCTTTTGTTCCCCAGGAAGGGCTTCTGAGATCTCATATACTGTGCGCAGAATTTCAGAGAAATCGCCGCTTGCACGACCTTTCGGGAAACACCTTTTGGAATTTTAGCAGCGAAACTGTCAACAACTTAAACACTCTTCCGAAAACGTGGGCAAACCATGTCGATGTCCCTTTAAGCTCATTCCCCTCCCTTTAAGCTCATTCCCCTCGGCTATTCCCATCCCCCCCCCCCCGATTTAATTTCATTAAAACGGAGCATGAATATTTCTATTAAACCCAAAATGAAATATGAAGCCATTTAGACTTTGCCTGCACCAATCATCCAGATTTATGACTTTTATTCATCACATCAGGAGCTGGGGGGGTGAAAATGAATTTTCTTCACCCAGGAAGGAAATAAAAACCCAGCCTCGGTCATTTCCAGAAAGCTGTTAATTTGCCCGTGTGGTAATTACTTTCACAATTAACTAAAATACAAATCAACTTGACAAATTGGGTTAGTTTAGATATTAATTAGCCCTCTTAAATTTATTCATTATGAAAAGACAATTTAAGAGGACCCCGGGTGTCTGTTTTATTGCAATAAATTATGGGTAGGAAATGGGGCTCTAATAAAAGAGCAACGCGCGGCGAAGCGGGGCCCCGTGGAAACCTCCGGAGGAGGGGCTCTTGCGATTTCACCCACTCCACTTTGCAACTGACAAGGCCCGGCGCATTGTTGCAGCTCCGGCTCCTGCGCTTGGAGACATGCAAGATTCCACCGACGAGGTGTTTGCCTGTGAAAACGTCCCTTTAGAAAGGTTGGGCGTGAAAGGGCGGGTGGGAAAGCACTGATTACACGTGTCAAAATAATAAAAGCGGGAGAGAGTGCTAATGGGGGAGGCAGCATCCTCGGATTGGGTCTCAACGCCACCCAAGATGAGTAGCCAAAGCGCCCTTCCATCTCCCTCCCTCCCTCCCGCGCCAAGTTAGATCTTTCTGATTTAACACCATGTCGATAGAATCATTCCATGCCTTTTAGCTTGTGATCTTTATAAATGTCCCTCTATTAAATTAGAAAATGATTCTCTGCTCGTTTAATTGTATTCTTTCGTTTTCTTATTTCCAATTAATTAGTCCTATCGACGTTGCAGTATTTTAAACGACTGGAGTCCGTTTGCAATCTTAAAATATATGGGTCAGCACACGTAATTTGGTGCTAGACAGAACTATATAATGTGGGTTTTAACTACTGTTCTCTCATTCGTCTTCAACGGCTGTTTGAAGGCATCAAAGTCTTTATTGGGGGGGGGGGGTGCGATGAGCTCTGTCTTTTCCAGCACCCTTCGAACGAGTGGTTTTGAGATATAATACATTTTTTGGCCATACATCTACCGGGGGCGGGGAGGAATGGAGGTGGGGGAGGAAGCATTTTGCAAAAGGGTGAAAGGAAAAAAACCCCCACCCACTGCTACTTGCTTCTTACAATCTGTATGTAAAGTAGGATGAAATTACACCATTGAGTAGGATAGTCTTGTTCATTGTTCGAAAGTCTTGTTTTAAAAACACAATGAAATCCTGATAGGCAGATACTAATTTTAAGCAACGACCAATCTGGCAAAAAAACACCCTACTGAATAAGGGACAGGCAGTATCGGGGAAATTGATATTCAATGCATTGTTTACTGAATATACATGCATTGGCTTGCAGGTTTTACATTGGTATAAGTATGAGAACACAAATATGCTGGAATACATACATGACAGCCGCCCAGAGTAGCTGGGGAAACCCAACCAGATAGGCGGGGTATATTATTATTATTATTATTATTATTATTATTATTATTATTATTATTATTATTATTATTTTTCTGTACACCCATGTCATCTAGCAATTTTGCATATACTTATTTTTACACGTTTAAGCTATGCGTTGTGCTCCTTTCTTCCCAGAAAAAGGATTCCTCTGATTTCATGGGAACCATGACTTCCGTGTAAGCGGCTCAAAAACACACACCTGTGGATACAAGTTCAATTATTTTCAATACTTTCAAATAAATTTATTTAGGGACTGGGTGGAATGATAACTTTGTGCGTTAATGGTTTAGATATCCCGTTTGGTCGTAACGTCCTTTCCATTGGGAGTTTCAAGCCGATTCTTTTATCCCGCGATTCTAAATGGTAATTACTTGCAAGTAAACGCCATGGATTTGGAAATAAGCTCCATAGATTTCAGCGTGACTCACGTCCAAATTAAATATGGTTGGGTCTGAATCTGAAAAAGCATCTGTTTAAGACTGCGATTCTATACATAGGCACTTCTGAGTACTGAACTGTATGCCGGAGACTTTGATTTTAAAAAGCAGACATGATCATATTATATTTAAAGGTTGAGCACAGAGAGACTGACCCGCGCGATTGTCAGGAATAATTAATTGGGGAAAGGGCGACAATCTTGTCTTGTTCCAAATGCGTTTCTATCCTGATTTCTGGGGAAACAATCGTCTTGAAAGCTGTGCCACAAGCGAGGACCCGTTTTCCTGAAGGACTGCTATAATCGAAAGCTCAAATGACAAAAAAGAGCAACGTGCCGTTTCGATACCAATCCGATCCAATTGGCTGCTGTGACCTTTTAATTAAAAAGGAAAAAAAAAATCCTGCTATCGCGAGGAGGCAAATAGAATCCCAAATTTGACAAGGCGCCTTTTTGCAGGCAAAAAAAAAAAAAAAAAAACCCATCAAACCTACCACATTTTAAAAACACTCATAAAAAACAACCGAGTTTAAATCCCAATTGACCTAACGTAGCTGTTTACAATGAAAGGAAAGGAAGAACCCATTCCTGTAAACTCGACGGAGGTCAAAGGGCCCGTATGATTTTTGAGGAATTATTCAGCCATTCAAACACATGAGATTCTAGGATGCCTTAAAAACGTTTAGGTCACAATGTGGGAGGGGACTACGGTATGTTATTTTAAGTTCCTGTATTTCAGTGGCAGAGATTTAAGCCAATGCTTAAATCAGGGGTGGGGTGTTGGCATTTTGGAGTTAAAATGCTCAGCGGAAGTTGAACTTGAAACTGAATCCCTGTTGGAGAAGCACACTGAAACTCTTGAGCATGGGAAAATGAAGAAGCCACTACATGCTTGATAGGAAATACCCTAGTTCTGTCTGACTACCTAAGTAGAGATACCCTAAGCTGTGCTTGGTCTTGCATCTCAGCAGGAGAAACACAATGAGGTCCCAAGGTGAGAAGGATGAAGAAGAAAGTAGGAAATGAGGTCAGAAACTCTAAGAGTACAGTGGTACCTTGGGTTACAGATGCTTCAGGTTACAGACTCCGCTAACCCAGAAATAGTACTTCGGGTTAAGAACTTTGCTTCAGGATGAGAATAGAAACCGTGCAGTGGCAGCAGGAGGCCCCATTAGCTAAAGTGGTAAGGTAAAGGTACAGGGACCCCTGACCATTAGGTCCAGTCATGGCTGACTCTGGTGTTGCGGCGCTCATCTCGCTTTATTGATGTGCTTTCAAACTGCTAGGTTGGCAGGAGCAGGGACCAAGCAACCGGAGCTCACCACGTTGCGGGGATTCAAACCGCTGACCTTCTGATCGGCAAGTCCTAGGCTCTGTGGTTTAACCCACAGCGCCACCCGCATCCCTAGCTAAAGTGGTACCTCAACTTAATAACAGTTTCAGGTTAAGAACAGACCTCCGGAACGAATTAAGTTCTTAACCAGAGGTACCGCTGTATCAGTCTTGCACCTGAGTGAAACTCAGCACAGGTTATTACATGGTCCCTTCCACTCTACAATTTTATGAGTCTATGAGAAAGGACAGTCTAGGAAATGTGGAGGTTGCTCTCTCTATCTACTGTTTTAAATGTCCCTCTCATGCACACCCCACCACCCACCACTGGAGATGAATTCCTCATACTGTCTAGGAACATAGGAAGTTGCCTTTTATAGAGATAGACTGTTGATCCATCTAACTCAGGATTGTCAATAGTGACTGGCAGAATCTCTCCAGATTATTTCTCAGCACCAGTGGCGTAGCGTGGGGGGTGCAGGGGGGGCCGGCCGCACCGGGCGCAACATCTGGGGTTAGAGCAAATCCACAGGTTAGGGGGCGCAAATCCACGGGTTAGGGGGGCGCAAATCCACGGGTTAGGGGGCGCAAATTACTTGCCTTGCCCCGGGTGCTGACAACCCACGCTACGCCACTGCTCAGCACTACCAAGGATGGAGCCTGGGACCTTTTGCTTTGCTCTACCACTGATCCATGACCCTTTCACACGCTGCTCAATGGTTGGGCTGGCCCTACAAAGTTTATGTTGTGATGGGGCTGAGACAAATTCCACATGGAAATACTTTTAATTTATCATTACAGAACAGCAAAAATATGTGCATTTTTAAAAAAGGTAAAGGTAAAGGACCCCTGACAGTTAAGTCCATTCATGAATGACTCTGGGGTTGTGGCGCTCATCTCGCTTTAAGGGTGAGGGAGCTGGTGTTTGTCCGCAGACAGTTTTTCCAGGTCATGTGGCCTGGTCATGTGGCCAGCATGACTAAGCCGCTTCTGGCGCAATGGAACACGGAAACCAGAGCAGCACACGGAAACACCGTTTACCTTCCTGCTGGAGCGGTACCTATCTACTTGCACTTTTTGGGGTGCTTTCATCAGTGGTTTAGACCACAGAGCCGCCTGCATCCCATGTTGAAATTTAGGAAGCCTCAAATGGCTGAATGACCATAGCAGATACCCAAAGAGAACACGTTAGACCTGAAAGAACAATAGTAAATCACTGGGATGCTGTTTTCCCAGGATAGAAACTCTATATGAGTGACAGGTCATAGGAGCTGGCTCCTATGCGAGGAGGTGAAGATGCAGTATGTGACAGTGAGAGCAAAAGACATCCCATACATTGGATATCTTTTGATGAAACATACATCTCAAGAAGCACCATCCATAGACATCCCAGCTCATTGAACTGGAATATCATAGGAAGACTGTGCAGCTGCAGCACATGTATTCTGGTTAGGGTCAGAGGAATTCTTGCGGTGGACTCTAATCTGTAACACATGTGTGCTTGTCAGCGGCCAGTCATGTCATCAAAGTGAATCCACATGGTCAGGAAAAAAATGCATGATAAATTGTTCTATTAATATATTGCTTCAGCATACTGAATGCTTCCCCACATTAAAAAAATACACAAAACCCTTAGCCCTAGAAGGCTAGTGGGTTAGAAACAACGACTGTTGTCCTGGTGTACTGACTTTCTATGTACTTGGCCATTTCAGTAGTGACATCATTTATGACCATTTAGTTGAATGAGATCTATGTTGCTAGAGAGTTCCCGGAACCATTTCACACATGATCACAGGGACAACTCTGGTATTGCCACCTACTGTGCATTCAGAATTAAGCTTTTATGATCCACTGCTCTCTGATGAGAGTTCCCATGATACATGTTTCACCTAAAAATGCACCTAAACATGTAATATGTGGCTGCCTTTGGTGTAATTCAGTTGTGCTTAGTCTCTTTCTCCGTTTGTGCTCTGCTAGCTAGATTCATGGGACACTGGTAGCGCTGTGGTCTTGGGCTTACCGATCAGGAGGTCGGCGGTTCGAATCCCCACGATGGGGTGAGCTCCTGTTGCTCGATCCCTGCTCCTGCCAACCTAGCAGTTTGAAAGCACTTCAAAGTACAAGTAGTTATCTAGGTACCGCTCCGGCAGGAAGGTAAACAGCATTTCTGTGCGCTGCTCTGGTTTGCCAGAAGCAGCTTAGTCATGCTGGCCACATGACCTGGAAGCTGTCTGCAGACCAACGCCGGCTCCCTCGGCCAGTAAAGCGAGATGAGCGCCACAACCCCAGAGTTGTTCGCGACTGGACTTAACTGTCACGGGTCCTTTACCTTTACCTTTTAGCTAGATTCATATCATGCCAACACCAAGGACACGGGGCAGGCAGCAGTATGCACACAGATAAAAATGAAGATCATTAACTGCTCCACAAATTGTTAATGTAAGAAAGGAATGTGGGGTAGGAAAAAACCCCCACAACCTTTAACACTGCAATTCTAAACATGTCTGCTGACTTACTCTCAGCTAAGCACAAATAAGATTTTAGGCTAGCTCTCTCTCTCTGACTCCCCTCTACCTACCCCAAATCTCTTATGCTCAAATTATGTTCTCTTCTAAAGCATCAAGGTGCGCCACCCACTTTCCATGCAGAGCAGACGTCTCTCTAAAACTGAGAAGTAAAACAGACTGTTTCCAATGAGGAAAGTCTTAGAGAGTTGATTTATTTCACAGGGTTATTCTGGCACCTGCCACTTAATTTTGTCTCTTTCACTCTTTCAGAATGGTGGTGAGGGGGTCATTTTCTGGCTGCCAATTATATAGGGTGCCATGATTTCGTGAGATTTATAATCAAATATGATTTGCTCCTTTCTCACAAGAAAAGCATGCAAATAAATATCTTTGAATTTAATGCAACTCCCCATGGGATTTATTTTAAGCATGCACTTAAATGTTCAATAACGTGTGTGAAGTGCATTGAACACTATAAAAGTGCTAAAGAAATGCTCGGCATTATTATTATTCTGCTTGGCAAATGTAGGAATGAATTGTCTCATTGTGCTCTGTTTCTCCCCCACGGATCAATGCAACAAGAGTCACGGCACCTTAAATCTAACTTTTATTGTGGCAGAAGATTTTCTGGGCTAGAACCCACTTTTTCATGTGTACGAAGTATTAGCTTTTGTTAGAAGATATATACACCCATGCACTGGCAAATGAAAAATATATAAATGTAAACAGAAAGGTCAAAAGACCATGAAATTTGTGGTTTTGTGAAATTTCTACAAATAACTCACACTCAAGGTGGGAAAAGACCGATCCATTCATAACTGTGGTTGTGATAATACTGTATTTCTAGTTATGCTATGTATATTAACACCTGTAGTAGGAAAGAAGCCTGTTGCTCTGATTAAGCATAAGATTTGCTTATAAATTCTAGTTCAGCCAAACTGAGTCTATTCATTTCAGTCTCTCTTTTTTTAGCAGCCTTTACCGGTTCCCATCTGTTAATATTTGGTCCGGTTGAAAACTTAGGATTCTTAAGACATGGACACAGATCCTTGGACTCATAAATGAATATACTACCATACAGTGCTTTTTTGTGTGGTGAAAATCTGAGATGCCTCTACCCATATCTTGATATAAGGGCTGTGGGGTGTCAGCACAAAATGGCTGCCATGGGCAGCAAAAGAGGCGATGGTAGAGTTCATGCCATTGAGTACAGTCACAAAACAAGCACAGCCATTATGACATAGCACAATTGGGTTAGGCTACAGTTTGAGGACTAATATGGTCATCTCTCACTACAGAAGTGATCAATAACCAAGGAAGGGGCAGTTTAATTGTCCTAATTTCGCTGCTCAGACATCATTCTGCTGAGGGCTGGAGGTTGACACTGCTGGATAGGAAACAATATTTAATAGGTGGAGGAGCAGCTGGCCTGCTAATATAGCAATAGATAATAGGTGGCGAGTTCACAGGAGCATATGATGGGAAATATATTGATAATGCCATTTTTCTTAAACTTTTGAAAATGTATGTAATGAATGTAATTTCGGGTTGAAAATTAATTTAAGGTATAAGAATCATTGGATTCAAACTCATGCTTTTTCCGCCCTAATGGCACTCGGTGCTAATAATATCTGTCTAGCCAGCTAAAGAGGTTTTAAAAGAGTAGGCCATTAGAGTAGCCATCTGACCTTGATTAAAACTGCATTAACCTTTACATTAAAATGCATTTAAAATGCAGACATGCTGAAAATATCAAACACAAATAACATAAATCTCAGAGATTCTGTGGCTTTACTAGCTTATTTGTGTGAACAGCAGCAATTTGTTGCCGTGACATCTACAATTTCCCAGGGAGGAGGTAGCAATTTTTTGTCGCATTAATTTCCGTGCTGTGAGTTGGCATTGCTCTGGATGGTAATTGGGAGGAAGCAACGGAATTAATGGCCATTCTGATGAAGTTTCACAGGACACAATCTTCGCTGGAGATGGTCCGGAAGATCGTTTAGAGTTCATTTTAATACTTTCCAAGTCAGCGGCATCATTTTGAAGGGCAAATCCCAGTTGTCAGGGTCTAAAATTATATAAGGTTGGACTGTAACGGTGTATCACAGGATTTACACACAGAAGGTCTCAAATTCAACCCCCAGGATCTCCAGTTGACAGACAGCCCTGCCTGAAACTCTGGAAAGCCATTGCCAGTTGTCAGGGAATGGTCTGAATCAGAGGATTGGGAAATGCATTCTCAGCCAAATCAGCTCCTCTTTGAAGAGGAGGAGAAGGAGGAGGGGGAGGAGGGGGAAGATCCAGCGGTTTCAGAAGCAGAGGGAGATATAAGCACTGAGCAGCTTAGACAGGAGTTGCCTAGCTACGAGATAACTGACAGGGAAATAGAAGGGAGGGAACAGCCAGCAGAGACGTCATTAGAGTTTTGTGGGGCCCTCCCTCCCCAGGAACTAAGAGGTCCATCCGTATTAGAGAACAAAGAATGCAGAGCAGAAGAGGAACTTTCCGTTGGCGCCCAGGATGTTGTGGGAGATAGAAGGGAGAGGATTTAGAGTAGCCAACTGCTCTCCTTCTGGAGAGATGTGGATTTTTGCTTGCAACCAGATGATTGGATAAAAAGGACTATAAAATGTAAACTGCTTGTTAATTCTTATCTGTGAAGTTACCGAAGGGAGGGCAGGACTCTCCACGCCTGACACCAGTCAGCCCAGTTGATATGGAGATGGACAGACCAAATGGTCTGACTTGGTATAAAGTACCTTCCTGTTTGCCTAATTGTACCACTACTCTTCATTCTGGAGCCAAAGGACAAGTGGCAATTGGAGCTGAGTATTTGGCCAATGGATGGGACCAGGTAGGTCTTCTGGTTGCTGTGATGTTCTCCCTGGGAGGTAGGAGGTGCAGCCACGCACCCAGTGACCCTTATTCCCTGAAGGCAGAGGCCAGAGGCAGCTTCCCTTCAGGGGCGACAAACGCATCATGCTATTTATTGTAAAGAATTGAAAGTGATGTAACTTTATGTTGGTTCTCACAAGCAGCAGGTGAGGGTTCTACAACTGTGACTGGGCTGCACCACTTCAGGTGGGAAGTCGTGCAATGGACTGCTCCTCCATACAAAGAGGCGCGTATGACTGATGCCACAAGCAACTCTGAGTTCATACCATTCACCTGGCTGGCATATTTGCACAGGTTTGGCGCTGTGTTCACTCAGGTCAGCTCCTTGGAAATGTTATCTCAGCATAAATATCTCAGTCTCCTTTTAAAGAACTCTAAGCTGCTGAATTACAGAGTGTGATTAGCATAATGAAGGGAAAGACAATATTGACATTTCCTATGTCTGCACTCAGATAATGCTATATGAAAAGAGATATCTGAAATGCTAATGGAAATGTAATTGATGTAGCCTGGGCACTTACATTACCACCCACTGGAAAGGTTAGGAGCAAGCTTGTGAGGTAGATAAGATTAAAAAGCATTACTATTGCATTAACGCAAAACATATTTAGATTGCCAAATTTGGTGTGAGATGGGGTGCTAAGAATTGCCTTCTGAATTGGAGGCCTTCAGCAGGCAAATGGTGTTCTTTGAATGAGGCTAACGCTATGACTAACAGAGGGCAGTACTATTTTGGAGATTTGTTTTAGAAAAGAGAAGGAGAAAGAAAGAGAGAGAGATAAGGAAGGTGAGCAGAAAAGGAGAAGAAACACCAACCGTGCCAATTTTGTGGGAAGTTTGTGGGAGTGGCAAAGCACATCCTGAGCATGTGTAGAGTGCATTTCACAATTGAGGGGAGCCTAGCAAGCTACATTAAGTTATACCAGGTCAGCCACTATTGGTCCACCTTGCCCAGGATGAGGTCATTCTGACTGACAGCTGGTCTCCAGGGTCTCAGGCAGAGACAAAGTTCTTCCTTGTCATCTGTTACCTGAACTTTTAACTGGGGAGGCCCAAAATAATACCAACAGGGGGTGGGTGGATATAAATGCAGTAAACAATAATAAAGTTATAATCATGGGTCTCCCAATGTCAGGTCTAATTTGACTTTCCACAGCTGCTACCCCTCACTCAATAATCACCCACCTACTCAACCTGTACGGTAACATGACAGTTAGGTTCAGAGGCAAAAATGCCATTCATGCAAGTTGCTGGGCAGGGACTGAATCTACAAGCCAGATTCAAAGGTTATGTGGGTCGCATTGGCATGTAGGCTACTATTTTCCCACCCATGCGTAAAAGCATTGTTCTTCAACCTTGGGCTGCCAGATGTGGTTGGACTACAACTCCCATCATCCACGGTCAGCTTAACCAATGGTCAGGGCTGATGGGAGTTGTAGTCCAACAATGCCTGGGCACCCAAGACTGAAGAACACTGCTTATAGAGTAAAGGTAAAGGGACCCCTGACTGTTAAGTCCAGTCGCGGACGACTCTGGGGTTGTGGCGCTCATCTTGCTCTATAGGCTGAGGAAGCCGACGTTTGCCCGCAGACAGCTTCCGGGTCATGTGGCCAGCATGACTAAACCGTTTCTGGCAAACCAGAGCAGCGCACGGAAACGCCATTTACCTTCCCACTGGAGCAGTACCTATTTATCTACTTACACTTGATGTGCTTTCAAACTGCTAGGTTGGCAGGAGCTGGGACAGAGCAACAGGAGCTCACCCCGTTGCGGGGATTCGAACCGCCAACCTTCTGATCAGCAAGCCCTAGGCTCTGTGGTTTAGACCACAGCACCACTCGCATCCCATGCTTATAGAGTAGTTCTGTTCTAATTCTTACTGCCTGGTTCAGAGTACTGGCATTTCATTTAAAAATAAATAGGAATGGCTTCCTTTTTCTTGATGCACCTAAACGCATTATCAGCCAAGGTTGTTTATTCCCCCAGGCAACCAGGCTATTGTTTCAAAGGATGGCAGAGATCCAGTGTTCTCTTGGTTCACAGTGCAGCTCCAGACCAATCAACCTTAAGTTGTTTAAGGCTGCTGTGTACTTTAAGTGTCTATAAATCAGCCTAATGAATAAAACAGCACATGCAGAAATTCATTACATATCGGATACACTGGGGTGCGATTTTATAATTTGATGCATGCTTGTTTTGCAGCATAACGTCCAGCATATGGAGGCAAAATTACAAAAGGCTGACATTTCTTTCCCTGTAAGTGGGAGGCATTTCCAAAATAAATGAAAGGAGAAAACCCAGCTAAATGTTTTATTATAATAAAGTTACTTGAGGCCAGAAGTTCAATAAGGAGGATTTATAAACGTATCATTCCAGTTCTTGGAAGGATTTCAACATAATTTGCTCGTGGCGTAGCAAAGTGAGGTGAAATCCATCTATGGTCCCTGCGGAGCAATAAATACACAAAAATGTCTATTTAGATTTGCCATTTGAGTTTACTGTGTCACACACACAAAAATTGCTCTAGATCATCCCGACCAAATATTTCTGACTCTTGGGTCAGTAAGGAATCATTTTACAGTGTGCACTTTTAAAGTAACAAATGCCACTTTAACTGTAAGCACAGTGTTCATGTATGCCTGCAAAACAAAATCTGGTCCTTGTAAATCCTTGCACTCAAATTGGTCTACTTGGATGTGTAAGGACTACCAATGTGATGGATGGTTTGCAGAGGTGGGCTCCAAGGTTTCCACTTTCACAATAATGTTGCATACCCTTTTAGGCTGAGTTGACAGTGTAAATACATTACAATAATGGAGGCTTCATTTGATGCCCATTTGTAAAGGCACATAGATTTTTCAGTTTATCCAGGTAATTAGGTTTCTCTATTTTCTTCCCTTCTTTCTGCTGTGAGACCACAATCATTTTATTTACAACCTGAAGCATCCTTACAACAACCATCTGCTGCTGATAAATTTCAACACATACAGTACTATGGTAATTCAGACAAACAACGATTTGTTTCAGTAATATGAATAATAAAACTGCATTTCAAATTCTTTTCAACTAACAATGCTTCACTTGTATCAGCAATTCTAAAAATCAGATAATCATGTGCTTGACTCTACAGCTTTTCATATAGGATTTTTACCCGTTAGGTTTACAAACCCTAAATTTGTCTTTGTCAGATGAAGCAGGTCATATCCTTAAACATTTCTCCGCTGAAAATATCCTGTGAACTGCCCCTGAGACCTGTGGGTATAGGGTGGTATATAAATTCAACAACAACAGGGACATCCTATTTCTTCTTCTTCTTCTTCTTCTTCTTCTTCTTCATCATCATCATCATCATCATCATCATTTTATTATTTATACTCCATCCATCTGACTGGGTTGCCCCAGTCACTCTGGAAGGCTTCCAACACATATAAAAACATAATAAAACTATACAGGGCTGTCTTTAGGTGTCTTCTAAAGGTTGTGTAGTTACTTATCTCTTTCGTTCGGGGGTTGCATCTCCATACATTCCATCATTTCTCTGATGAAAACAGGGACATCCTACCACATCCTCCAATGTTTCTCATTTATTTATTTATTTATTCTGCATTTTCAAAAACAGGAACAGAGAGCATATTTAACCCCGCTCCCCCTCCTCCCCCCCCGTTCCACTTTCAACTTTGTACCAAATACAGCATGTGTACTTATACCATATGACTTCCCTTCCACACTTTACCTGGTTCCTTTGCTTTTCTACTACTCCATACAATCCACATCTTTTTAATCATCCAATTTGTTATCTATTAAAAACTCTTATATATTTCAACTCTGCTGGATTCACTCGAAACCTGCCAAGCTGTGTATTTGTTTTTACTGGTTTTTAAAATATTCAATGAACATTATCCATTCCTCCTTGTATTCCTTATCATCATTTGTAATAAATAGTGAAAGGGATTAAGGTAAAGGTAAAGGGACCCCTGACCATTAGGTCCAGTTGCGAATGAAAGGGATTAGTTTGTAATAAATAGTAAACTTCGTTGGACTAGTCATGTTGTGCGGATGCCTGATTATCATCTTCCAAAGCAACTACTCTATTCCGAACTTATAAACGGAAAGCGGAATGCTGGTGGTCAACAAAAGAGGTTCAAAGACTCTCTCAAGGAAAATCTTTAAAAATGTATTATAAACACCAACAACTGGGAAACACTTGCCTGTGAGGGCTCCAATTGGAAAACAGCCTTTGCCAAAGGTGTCAGGGGCTTTGAAGACACCCGAACTCAGGACGCAAGGGAGAAATGCGCTAAGAGGAAGGCATGGATGGCAAACCCTCACCATGATCAACTCCCGCCTGGAAACCAATGTCCCTACTGTGGAAGGACGTGAGGATCCAGAATTGGCCTCCAGGGTCACTTACGGACTCACTGTTAAAACCATGTTTCTGGAAGACAATCTTACTCGGCTATGAGTGATTGCCAAAGAAGAATAAATAGTGAAAGAGGTGAAGAGAGACTTGGGATCAGGAAGTATGGCTGGGCTCCAGAACGGGTGGCAGAGGGAGACATGTGAGATTGTGGGAAAGATACTGCCGTGCTCCCTGGATGACTGGTGGACATCACAGGTGCATCTTGAGGAAAACCTTTGCAGTTTTTCAGACAGCTGGGGAGCTTGTGCCACTTAGTATCACACAGACACAGAAGTGGGAAGAGAAGGACACAGAAACCACACACATCAATATTGCCAAGCAGAACCCCTACAACTCATGGGAGCCTTCATGAAAATTCAGATGATGGCATTAATGCAGAACACCCTCCTTGCGTTTCCTTGCCATGGAGGGAATTATTGCCAGGATGGACTCAAGAATCCAAAATATCTTCCCAATTGCTTTCAGAATACCAATGGAGATTAATTGAATCAATGTCCTACAAACACAGTCATCAAATGTCCTACATAGACATTAATCAAAAGTGTGTATCACTTACTGTGTGATAGCTTTCCAATAGTGTCTCAAAGGTAATGAGAACGTATTTTCTTCCCTTGCCAAGACTCAATAGGTTTTTAGAGGCACATACCGCTTTTTATCCTAGGGTTGCAGGGTGGTTTACAGTATGAAAACACAAAAATACATAATATTATGAGTTTTTTTGAGGGTGGCGGTGGTAGCCTGTATGCCAAGACCCTTCCAATTCCGGGATCCAGTAAGTGTTAAAATCTATTCAAGGATTCAAATGATTGGAAGAGACAGGCTCGCTTCCCTGTGAGGTAATGGGTCTTTAAGGTAACAAAGGAAGTGGACCTGTGCCAGAAGGATGATGGGTGGAGCCTTCTCCCCCAACTTGCTGGTAGTTAGAAAAACAAAGGCCAGAGCTGAGAGTTGAGTAATGTGAGCTAGAAGCTGAAAGCAAAGCTGTAGGCTGTGAAGCCAGAAACATGCCTGATTTCTGTTGGAATCCAAGGCTCTGGCTATGGGGGAAGCAAGGCCCTTTTGAGTTTTTAATGCTGTAACCCCCGCTCACAAGAGACCAGGGCCCTGTGGGATTTGACATCTTTCCACAGGGCCTGAAAGACCAGAGCTGTTTTGCCAGGCCTTTGGTCAGGGTTCAGTCTGATTCTTTTCTTTCTGTATAAGAACAAGCATTAAAAAGGCCTCCTAGCCTGCTCACAGGTCCTTTATAAGACCAGTGGTAACAGTTGGCCCTGGAGAATATTAACCACTCTCAATTTTACCCTGTCCAGATTTTAATTTGCTCTGAACTAATTTTAAGATGTATTTTAATTAATTGATTGCCCGTTTTTATGTTCTTATGTTCTTTGTATACTGTGTTAGTTTTGTGATGTTAGCCGCCCTGAGCCCGGCTCTGGCCGGGGACGGCGGGGTACAAATAAAAATATATTATTATTATTAATTATTGTAGACTCAGGTTGTATATATGTGTAAATAAACCATATATCATAAAGACACCACAGTCTCTGCTGTCCTTCATGCCAAAGGAAACCTGAACCCTCGGGGAATGCCTGGACTCTCACATCACTCAAAGATTGGGGTGTCATGCAACAGTAACATAATAACAAACACAACAATAACCCCTCCCAATATAGTTCAGAACCTGTTGACATTGCTCTTTATGGATCATTTCTCTCACAGCTATGACGTTTGTCTATCCACTCCACCAGCAACTGAGCTGAATTGGAAACCTTATAGTCTTTCCAATCACAGCACTGGTGTAGTGAGCAAATACCCTTATGCTAAGTATACCATCCTAGAGACCCTAGAGCCAGTGTGGTGTAGTGGTTAAGAGCAGTGGACTCGTAATCTGGTGAACCGGGTTCGATTCCCCGCTCCTCCACATGCAGCTGCTGGGTGACCTTGGGCTAGTCACACTTCTTTGAAGTCTCTCAGCCTCACTCACCTCACAGAGTGTTTGTTGTGGGGGAGGAAGGGAAAGGAGATTGTTAGCCACTTTGAGACTCCTTAGGGTAGTGATAAAGCAGGATATCAAATCCAAACTCCTCCTCTTCTTCTTCTTCTTCTTCTTCTTTGGAACCAAGCTTGATGCTCCATGAATGGCAACATGAAGTCCACACAAGTCTAACTCCATTTCATACTTCTCCACTACAATGGAGGGATATATGGCTTGAAGAAACCAAGTGGTCTTTTTTTCAGCCTTCACCTTGGGTTCTAAGTGGTTGTTTCAACTGGAAACATTTTACTAAAAGCCCTTTTGATGGAATGGAGTCCTGTAGGAACAAAGCCAGCAATTAATGAAATATGATAAAATAATAAAAGTAGTAATACATTAACTATATTATCCTTCCACATTTGGACAGTTCTTTTCATTATATCCTCTTTATGGACATCCTCCAGTCACATTTGAAAAGCTGCTTTATTGCAGTTCTGCGACTATTTTGGTTTCCAGACATTTAACAATCTACTTAATACCAATGTTCTCATTTGTCCTTCCATTTCCACTGCAAGACATTATGCAAATGTTGAAGAGGTTTTTCTTTTCTTTTCTTTTTGTCCCTGTTCTGTTCTGGATATTACATCTGCACCATTCCTGTAGGCTTCTGAATCTTTGTTTTAAATAGATTGTGAAACCTGACTATTTCTCCCTTTCCATCAGTATGTCTGGGATGAAAATAGCATGCTTATGAGAAGAAAACTCACCTGCGTATGCACACGAGTTGCGTTTTAGAAACGAGATTCAGATTCATAGTGGGAAGGGATCAGTAGATCATCTGGGCCAGTGTTAAGATCCCATAACAGTCCCAGAGCGATGCAAAAGGCTTAAAATAAAAAAGTGTAGTCTTCTTTTCTGTACAGTGGTACCTCGGGTTACATATGCTTCAGGTTACAGACACTTCAGGTTACAGACGCTTCAGGTTACAGATGCTTCAGGTTACATACGCTTCAGGTTACAGACGCTTCAGGTTACAGACGCTTCAGGTTACAGACTCCACTAACCCAGAAATAGTACCTCGGGTTAAGAACTTTGCTTCAGGATGAGAACAGAAATCATGCTCCGGCGGCGCAGCAGCAGCAGGAGGCCCCATTAGCTAAAGTGGTGCTTCAGGTTAAGAACAGTTTCAGGTTAAGAATGGACCTCCAGAACGAATTAAGTATTTAACCCGAGGTACCACTGTAATTCATTTTCAGTTTTGCACAGCTTGTCTAAACCAAGTCTAAACACAGCTCAGCAGAGCAGAGATATTTGGTGACACAAAATAAAGCTTTTGCTTCCTGCTAGAACAGTAAAAACAGGAGCGTGTGGAGCAACTTGCAGCCCACAGTACATTGTCAGTGGGCAGCACTTGCCTTGGTGGGTTCCACACTGAGCAAGAATGGAGTATATCCACGGAGTTAGGAACATAGGAAGCTGGCCTATCAATCTCCCTTGGGAGGTTGTGGACTCTCCTTCATTGGAGGTTTTTAAGGAGAGATTGGATGGCCATCTGTCACTGAGAGATAGAATCATAGAATCGTTGTGTTGGAAGGGACCACCAGGGTCATCCAGTCCAACTCCCTGCAATACAAGAATCTGTTGCACTAAAATGGGGCTCAAAAGGACAACCCTGAGATTAAGGGTCTCACACTCTACTGACTGCTTTAGCTGAGATTCCTGCATTGCACGAGGCTGGAATAGGTAACCCTTGGGATACCTTCAAACTCTGCAAATCTGTGATTCAGACTGAAATAGTTTATCTAGCTTAGTATTGTCTACTACTTAGTATTGCGGCTTTCTCCCCATTGAAGTGCAGAGTGCTTGAGGTCTGGGACATTTGCAGGGAAACCAAAATGCTTGTTTACAAAGCTATAGTACTACCAACCTTACTGTATGCTTGTGAAACATGGACCACTTACAAACGCTATCTCCAACTCCTCGAAAGATTCCATCAACGGTGTCTCTGAAAAATCTTACACATCACTTGGGAAGACAGGCGAACTAATACCAGTGTACTGGAAGAAGCAAAGATCACCAGTGCTGAAGCAATGATTCTTCAACATCAACTTCGTTGGACTGGTCATGTTGTGCGGATGCCTGATGATCGTCTTCCAAAGCAACTACTCTATTCCGAACTTAAAAATGGAAAGTGTAATGCTGGTGGTCAACAAAAGAGGTTCAAAGACTGTCTCGAGGCAAATCTTTAAAAATGTATACTACACCAACCATTGGGAAACACTTACCTGCGAGCGCTCCAGTTGGAGAACAGCCTTTACCAAAGGTGTCATGGGCTTTGAAGACAGTTGAACACAGGACGCAAGGGAGAAACAAGCTAAGAGGAAGGCACACTTGGCAAATGGACACCGCGATCAACTTCTGCCCCGTAACTAATGTCCCCACTGTGGAAGGACGTGTGGATCCAGAATTGGCCTCCACAGTCACTTAAAGACTCATTGTTCAAACCGTGTTTATGGAAGACAATCTTACTCTGCTACAAGTGATCTGCCAAAGAAGAAGGACAACACAGACTGGCTGCAGCTCCCCAGGGTTCCAGGCAGGGGTCTTTCTGCATCCCTACCTAGAGATGAAGGGACTGAACCCGGGACCTTCTGCATCAAAGCAGATGCTTTTCCACTGAAATATGGTCTTTCGCAATATCCTATCTCCAATAGTAAGCCCACCACCAATGACAAGGAAGTGCTGTAATCATTAGGAGTTGTCCTAATCAATGGAAGACCAGCTGAAACTTAATGCAAATGAGGACGGTATGTCTTATTTTACTTAGGCTTCATAGAAACTGTGTGGTATTCTTTATATATCTTTCATGTGTTTCCTCTTCTTCTTCTTCTCATTCTGAAATAGCATTATTCCACTCCAGGAAGTAATTTTTTTTTTTAATTGCCAGCCGTGATCTGCAAGAGCTTTGCCAGGATGAGATAGAAATGTCAATTAATTGTCAATTCGGAATACTGAGGAAATTGATTAATTGGCACCATGAAAATCCCCAAATCAGCAGCAATAAATAATTCTTTTCTAAAAAAAGTTTTGACCCAAGAAGTGCTAAAACACCTCAGATTGCTGCTGTTGCTGTTAAAAATGACTGATGAAGCTGTATTCTCACTGTAATCTTTGTAGGTCCTAAAACGTCTGACTAATTGATCATCACAAGAATGACACAAAGCCAAGAATGGAACAAAGTGTCACCATTGCTGAATGAGAGACCCCACCTATAGCCCTCATTTAATTTCTATCTTTCCTCCACAGTCACAAAAACAAATTAATGGAAAAAGCCTCAAAAACAAAAATGCAAAATAAATAGCAAAAACAAAAGCGCCAAACTTCATCTGTTTCGGAAGTCCGTTTGACTTGCAAAATGTTCGAAATCCAAGGTGCAGCTTCTGATTGGTGCAGGTGCCCTGGAAACAATAGCCGACAACCACATTGGACTTTTGGCTTCTGAAAAATGTTTGGAAACCAGAACACTTACTTCCAGGTTTTCAGCGTTTAAGAGCCAAGGGGTTTGAGAATCAAGGCACCACTGTATTATTAAAAGGGACCATTCAAATACCACCCTGTGCATCTGCAGTAACAGGCAATCAGGGCTGCATCATGGAAAGAGCTAGGAGCCTCTGCCACAAAACAATCAGGGTCAGAGGGCCAGTCAGAAAGCAAAAAACAGAGAACAAACCAGGGGTTGGTAATGAAGAGCAATTGGGATCAGAGGGCAAATCAAGAGGCAAGAATAAAGATGAAGACACAGTTAAAGAGCAAAGGAAACTCCAGAAACACAGAAGAAGAACAGTTCTCAGGTAATTGATGTTGCTCAAGCAATGATTGAAGAAGCAGCCTTTGTTTTTAAAGCCTGTTGACTTTATCCATATTTTCTTATGAATATTTTATACTATTTTGTGTAAAGCACTTAGATTTATTATTATTATTATTATTATTAAAGTGGTCTATAAATATTGTTAAATAAATTACTTCCTCTCTGATTGGCTTTTTGTGTAGAGGATATATTTAATGGTTTGTTTGTGTTTAAAGCTCTACATTTATACACACACACACACACACACACACACACATATATATATATATATATATATACTTATGTTCCTGGCACACAAGGAATTTAAAGCAACCTCCCCAAGTCTAAATCAAAGAAAACAGCATTCCCATTTTACAACACACAGTGAAAATAGCAAGTTGTAGCGATTCCTTATCATCTGAAACACTAGCGCTGCACTGATCTTTTCATCATATTTCATTATCAAATGCAAGGTTAAATTCATTATATAGACATTGGTGGTGTGCGCTTTGCAAGGTTAATGCTAGTACAGTGATAACTCCTCTTTGAATATAATTATATTTTCTTGCATTCGCTCTGATATGTATATTCCCTTGCTGGCCTGGATGATATAGGGAACCCATGTTAAGTCTTTAAGCCAGCTGTGTTATTAGCATTTGGCATTAGAATTCATTATATAAATTTATTGAAGTGAAAGTGGAATCTACCAAATACAGTGTGTAAAGGGCAGTTGTTGCCCAGGATATGTTTTCTACATTACGCTTGTAGCTAATGACTCGCGACGATCCATTACCAGTATATATTACGCTTTGGGATGGTGCCCAAAAGCTATTTCCACTGAAAACAGTTTAAAATTAAGAATCAATTTACATGGGCCATATCAACACACATCAAGCTCAACATGTCTCTTCTCGATGGCAACCCAGGTTTCCTAGCTGAGGAGATGAATGAGTAGAACACTCAAAGTTCTGGTGACATGAACAATCCTCATTCCTCCACTTACTCTTTTATGTGGATTCCTGGACGCATTGTTCCAAAGTCTCTCGCTGTGACCCATTTGCCATATAACTCTTTACTACAAGGAAAGTTACACGGCTATTTTTTTTTATTAATGTGGATCCCGTTGCAGACTAGCATTAAAAGGTGGGTGCCTGATCTGAAAAGATTCAAGGAGGTGATGCCAAATGATATCTGGAAAGGCAGAGGAATTGCTGAATATGATTTTCAGGGATCAGGGTGGTAATCCATAAAGCCCTTTACTTTCTCCTATCTCCAGGCAGGGCCAGATTGAGGTTTGATGAGGCCCTAAGCTACTGAAGGTAATGGGGCCCTTTATATGTCCAGCTGTCCTTTGTCAACAACAAAGTGTCGCTGTTTTTTGTGTTGAATATATGCTATATGGTAATTTATGGACCTAATAGGTATCTAAAGCCATTTGCCACTGTTGCTGCATGTAGGTTTTGTTTTATTTGTTTTTTATCTTATATTTTGGAAATGTACATCCAATTTTCTTTCCTTTAATTTTTTGGGGGGGACCTAAGCTATAGCTTGTTTACACGTAAATCTGGCACTGTCTCCAGGATTAGCAAAAGCAGAACAAATTATACAAAATAAACGCAGGAAAAAATGCTATGCAAAATTAGAAATAACATACGTTTTCATAATTGAAACAAGGACAGAATTCTATTCCTATTTTTATATAATTTGGTTTGCCTTGCTACAGAATGTCTGTGTGTGTGTGTGTGTGTGTGTGTGTGTGTGTGTGTGTGCGCGCAGGATAATAACCTGTGGGCTGCATCTGCACTTCAGGGCTTTGACTATAAGTCAGTGCCAATTTAAGGGCAGGCTAAGCAACGTGCAGCTGTGACAATTGTCAGCTGAGCAGTAGGGAAAGGATCTCCAGGGAAATGTCGCACAGGCGATTCAAAGGAGGCAAAGGCTGTTCAAGTTCCTGGGAAGTCATAAAAGGCAACGGGACACTTGCCATTTGACTCCCACCAAGGCAGGATCAACTTAATAAATCTGAGGGGCAGACGTGGTGGCGTTTGGCACATGATTAGCCCAGAGCATTACTCTAATTGGTTTAATTCATATATTTACTGTCAATCTTTAAAATACAACTTAAAGGGCTGAATGATCCTGGGGCAAAGCCACCCTTTGCAAAAAGCCTGCAAGAATGGTGGGTGACTTGTTTGTTTGGCAATTACATATTTTTTTCCTATTTATGGCTAAGATTGTAGGAGTATAATTTGTGCTTAATCTCCAGACAGCTCTCCTATTTAAAATAAAGCTCAGGTGTCCTCACTGTGGCCAATGTTAGGCTCACAAGTAAGGGAACACAGAAGAATCCTACAGTGCTATTACTGTGTGTGCAAGGAAAGTGGGGTTTTTACTGCCTCCTTTCTGGCACGACTGCCAGACTGGATAGGCCAGCCATGCAAGGGACTCTCAGGTAGGCAGCCATGGCACTTAATTTGTATTTCCCCCCCACATTGAGGGGGCCCAGCGTCATGTGACTTGTCCCACCCCCATTCAGCGGGCCGGCACTCACCCAGGGGGAAGTGGGGGGTGGCGGCCCCCCTCAGTATGGGGGAGGGGGCTTGGCCCCTTGCCCAGAAATATTGTGGGGGCTGAATCCCTTTCTGCCCCCTATAGTTGGCACCGCTGAAACTGGACATGAGTGTAACAGCACTTTGCCCCCCTGAGATTCCCAATAACTGATATTCGTGCCTCATAGAACACAGCCATTAGTAGCCTTGTCCACCATACAGGATGCACAGCAAACACTTATGTGGGGAGGTAGAAACAGCATCCAGCTTTCTTGTCCCTCACCGGTGCCCAAGGTAGCTTGCTTTTGTCTATCAGACTCCAGTTTCATGGGTTCTCAACCTGTGGGTCCCCAGATGTTGTTGGACTACAACTCCCATCATTCCTAGCCAGCATGACCAGTAGTTAGGGATGATGGGAGTTGTAGTCCAACAACATCTGGGGACCCACAGGTTGAGAATCTCTGAAAGCAGAGGCTGATATGACTGGTTTTGCCAAAGTCTGCCACTGATATAGACATGTGAGGGGCAGGGGCGGAGGAAGGGGGTGCGGTGGGGCCGGGTCGCCCCGGTGTCACCACTGAGGGGGGTGACAAAATGCCAGGCGGCACTCACCGCGAGGCCTGCAGCCACATATCTGAGCCACACGTCTCTGCTGGGAGAGGTGCAGTGGTTTGGGCGTGTACAGGCTCCGCGCTGCCCAAATGATCTGCCTGCTGCCTCCCCCCCCCCAGCTGTAGGGCAGCTGAGTGGGAGGAGGCAGGCAGACTCCGGAGGCCCCGCAGTCTTCCTCCGCCGCTGGTGAAGGGGAAATTCCCTTGAGTCTGGCAAAAATGCATGCGCGAATCCAACAGCCAATTTATTCGGCATAAAATGGAGGAGTACAAGAGTAAAAACCTTTCGTAAATTAGTGTTTCCTGTAAACCACTTAGAGATCTTACTTCAATTAAGTGACATATAAATTCTGTTAATTAACTAATTAATTAGTTTAAAGGCAAAAGAGCGTTTTGAGAAAAATTAAGCGGATATTCTCGTCCAACTCAATTCTATTCCAGCCACTTACAAGCGGGCTTCCGGTCTCCTCATACACAACACTGCAGGGTTGATTTTCAGATAGTAGTAGCAGAGGCAAGCAAAGCAGGGGACAGGAGCCTTTCCTCATGACCCCCCCCCACCACATATTTGTGATGGAGACTGGGAGAGACTGGGTAATCTTGAAGAGACAGGCATATAACAGGCCTTCATTACAGTGTGCAAGTCTGCAGTCTGCATTATACACTGTAGGAACTGAAATGATATAGAAATTGTTGTATGCAAGGAATCAGTTCTAGGTGGAACTAGCAAGGAAAGGAAGTTAAGGGATATTTGACTAGTATCAGTTTCATAAATAGTTTTGCAGTTGTTTAGTCGTTTATTCGTGTCCGACTCTTTGTGACCCCATGGACCAGAGCATTCCAGGCACTCCTGCCTTCCACTGCCTCCCGCAGTTTGGACAAACTCATGCTGATAGCTTCGAGAACACTGTCCAACCATCTCGTCCTCTGTCGTCCCCTTCTCCTTGTGCCCTCCATCTTTCCCAACATCAGGGTCTTTTTCAGGGAGTCTTCTCTTCTCATGAGGTGGCCAAAGTATTGGAGCCTCCGCTTCAGGATCTGTCCTTCCAGTGAGCACTCAGGGCTGATTTCCTTCAGAATGGATAGGTTTGATCTTATTGCAGTCCATGGGACTCTCAAGAGTCTCCTCCAGCACCATAATTCAAAAGCATCAATTCTTTGGCAATCAGCCTTCTTTATGGTCCAGCTTTCACTTCCATACACCACTACCGGGAAAACCATGGCTTTAACTATATGGACCTTTGTCGGCAAGGTGATGTCTCTGCTTTTTAAGATGCTGTCTAGGTTTGTCATTGCTTTTCTCCCAAGAAGCAGGAGTCTTTTAATTTTGTGACTGCTGTCACCATCTACAGTGATCATGGAGCCCAAGAAAGTAAAATCTCTCACTACCTCCATTTCTTCCCCTTCTATTTACCAGGATGTGATAGAACCAGTGGCCATGATCTTCGTTTTTTTGATGTTGAGCTTCAGACCATATTTTGCGCTCTCCTCTTTCACCCTCATTAAAAGGTTCTTTAATTCCTCCTCACTTTCTGCCATCAAGGTTGTGTCATCTGCATATCTGAGGTTGTTGATATTTCATCTGGCAGTAGTTTTGCAGTAGCGCACTGCTAAGCAAAGCCCCCTCCCCTTCTAATCCAGTCTTTGTGAATCATTTATAAACTTGCACAGGCTGGGCTGTAGTTGAGAGACAGTAACTTGTGACAAAACACCCCGCAGGTTTAATACTGCCTTTTAAAACACTTAAGTAATTCCTGTATATATATTAAAAAAGAAGTTCTATCTTGTAGATACCTGCTGTGCGAAGTAATTAATAATGATTTTTAAGTACCCTAATAAATTTGGGTTTCATCGCTATCGTCTTGAATATCACTGACTTTTTAAAACAAGGGCCAGGAGCTCTTAAGGAGAACAATAACACATGTTAAAATGTACATTACCTGACATTTTCCCTTGGCACATCAATTATAATTAAAGAGTAATAAGAATGCCAAAATGGACCTCTCAGACACTTTCAGAGACAGGGTCTGGCATTAATAATTAAATCCATTAATTGTAACTACTATATTTTAGGGGTTTGTGTGTGAGCTTGAGCCTTCAGGTAGCGCACAAACTAATTCATTGCTTTTGCATTCCTGCCAGTCTTTGTTAATTAAGGTTCTTGATTTACTTAACTCCAGGACAGATGCGTGAGGAGTGCCCAAAAGTAAGCCAACAAAGGGCCACTAGTTCATATGACTGAAGACAGTTTGCAACCTCATGAAAAATGTTTCTGACGGCTTCACAAAAATTGATCCTCAAAATGGGTTATAATTGTTTTTTAAAAAGTTGTGGAGAGGGTGGAGTTTCTTTTGCTCATACTTGTGATTAACAGTGGGTTCCCTATGCATGTCCACTCAGAAGCAAGTCCTGCTGAGATTCCAGTGTGGTGGTTAGCTCTGGCAAATTTATATCCATAAAGAATTCAATATTGGAAACAGCCACCATGCTCTTTAGAATGTCCCTTTTGAATTGTTGGTTGTAACCCATATGATAGGGACGCGGGTGGCGCTGTGGGTAAAAGCCTCAGCGCCTAGGGCTTGCCGATCGAAAGGTCTGCGGTTCGAATCCCCGCGGTGGGGTGCGCTCCCGCTGCTCGGTCCCAGCGCCTGCCAACCTAGCAGTTCGAAAGCACCCCCGGGTGCAAGTAGATAAATAGGGACCGCTTACTGGCGGGAAGGTAAATGGCGTTTCCGTGTGCTGCGCTGGCTCGCCAGATGCAGCTTTGTCACGCTGGCCACGTGACCCGGAAGTGTCTCCGGACAGCGCTGGCCCTCGGCCTCTTAAGTGAGATGGGCGCACAACCCTAGAGTCTGTCAAGACTGGCCCGTACGGGCAGGTGTACCTTTACCTTTACCTTTACCTTAACCCATATGATGGGGGCTGTTGCAATCTCTGGTTGATGAACTAGTGAGAAAGCAAACAAAGGAGGCCAGTCCATCACCAGTGATGCTCAAGGAAGCACTGGGCAAACTGGCAGGGCCAGCTGAATCAGAGTACAGCAAGTCTGCTTTCTGCTATCACAACAAGGCTCTTTTGTGTTTACCTTTTTGAATTGGTAATATTTCTACTAGATGCTGCTGCTTTTAGGCTATTTCAGGCTGTTATAATTATTTTAATTATTTCAAGCCTAAGGGGTTAGATCTTGGTATGCTGCTTTGGGGGGCTTTATTGGAAAACTGGCTTATAAATGCAAATAAATGAACAAGATATAATTCCTTTTAATAGGAACTAGATGTACATTGCCAAGAATAAAAAGTGTCGCGGTCAGCACGAAAGGGACACGTTGAAACTGGCCCAGAAATTTAGTTTATTTATAAGGGTGGCTTTAGGGGTTGTGTTTTTTCAGCTATGGTCAATCATACCGCTTTGAGTTGTCTCTACAAGCTTAGAGGTAAGGTTGGAATGATTAATGAAACCCTGAGTCTGCTGAATTTTATGTGAATTTTGTCAGTGAAATTGCTTCTGTGTAAGGACATGCCTATTCTTGCTGACTTGTTAGCATTTGGTTTTCGTGGGCAAGAACAGCAAATGTTCTTAAAGCATCCATTAATTAACTTCAATTAATTAACAGTAATGGCAATCATTCATCTAAACCCCTTAGTGGTAACTGCAGTCCTGTATTCTTGTTTAATGTAATTATCTATATTAATTTTTCTGATGCACAAATACTATGTCCCATATTATCTTCCAGCTTTCAGTTACCAGTCCTGAATGCACTTAATCATGAATGTGACATTCAGCTGAATGGATTATGGGACATTACATACCCTCCAACATGATGAGTCCCCAAACTGGGACGCATGTCTTTCCATCTGTGCTCCCACTCAAGTCACATGATCCATGCAAGATCACGGAGCCCAAAAGGTGTGCTTTTTTCAGGGCTATGCTCTCATGGCACCCAAAAATAGATGCTCTCATGGCACCTAAAAACTTCCCTGAACAGGGCTGCCTGCGTATTCATGACTGGTGCCCACTGGGGCAAGCTGGGAATGGAGAAGGAAAGGTTGTGGGCATAGAAAGCACTTGTGGGACGACAGAGGACAGCAAGAGGATGGGAGTCAGAGCACAGGAACTAGAGGAGCAGGACCCCTCACCATCACCATGGGGGCCCCTCTCTCTACAAACATGGCAGAATCTGAGCTATAGGGAGCTCAGAGTTGTTAGACTACAACTCCCATCATCCCTAGCTAGCAGGATCAGTGGTCAGGGATGATGGGAATTGTAGTCCCAAACCCAAGTTTGGGAAACCCTGCTCTAGGAGACAAAGGCAGGCAAAGGCGCATAGCCCAGCTCACTAGCTGGCCAGGTGTGGCTTGTTAGCTCTGGGAGTAGGTGTGTGATTCCTCAACTGGATTAGGCTCAGAGCAGCTGAGGGTCACACGCCTCATAAAGCCCAGATGTTACAATCAAGATTCAAGGGATAAAAGCAGAGCCAAGGTGCTGTGTCTGCTCAACTTCCCATACTGATGAACCATGGCTTGGGTATCTGAGAAGCTCCGTGGGACTGAACTGCAAGTACCCTAACCCTGGATTGGCTGCATAGACGGGAACCTGGATTTTGGACTTGGCTTGTTGTATTGAACCTGGACAGTGTTTCTTGACCTGTTGGACTGCCAGACTAGCATTTGCCCTTTGGGCTGGTCGCCAGGTACGCCAGGGTTCTGGACAGATGTTCTCTCTCAGTTGTGGGTCAGACACCCATTGCTGTTGACAAAGATTCTCATTGAGCAGATTATTAGCACCATCAGCATTGTATGATTTGTCAGAGCTGTTAAACTTTTGTTTAGTGTTAACAAATTTTTTTATGGTAAGCTCAGTGCGGTATTCAACCAACGATCTAATAAATTGTCCCAATAAAATTTATCAGTTGAATTAATCAGGGTGTAAAATGACTACTGCACACTATATTTCTTGCTGTTTGATTTTTATTTAAAAACGGGCTGAATGAAAATTTATGAAAACAATTAAAGCTGTCACGAATAGAGTCAGACTCTATGCCTATAACTTAAGGTAACAGCAAGTCACTAACAGCTACAAGATTATAAAGTTAGCATGTTATTCTCGGGAAGTGTTACATTACAGTCATAAATTACCACTCAGCAGTCCATTAATTCCAAGTCGGTCTCTGAGAAAGAGGCTTTGTTTCCGTTGCTGCCAAAGCTCCAATTGTCACTTGAGTAGCTTGTTGCTCTGGTACTGGAAACCATAATGACTGACAGACCAAGTCCAGATTTAAATACAAGTTTTCAGAAGAAGAGATACTTATATATTTTATATCTATTTATTATTGCATTTCTCTCTAAGGTGCCCAGGGTGATATACATGATTCTCCTTCCTCTCCATTTTACCCATACAACAATCCTGTAAGGTAGCTTAGGCTTAGAGATGACAACTGACTGAAGGTCGCCCAGTGAGCATCATAGCTGAGCAGGGATTTGAACTCTGGCCTCCAATTTCCTTGCCCAACACTTTAACCACTCAACTACATTGATGGTGATGGACAAAAGACCAACATATGCCTGCTTTGACGGTTTCTGGGATTATTCTCCACTAGCAAAATGCTCATTGTGATGTGCTTGATGTATACAGAAGGATGCATTTTGTCTTGTGAAAGCCTCAGGGTGTGTGGCTATGGGCTCTGAACCATGACACCTAGTATGGGATGGCTGTAGGTTAGGTTTTGTCACCCAGTGTCATGGGTGAAATACTTCCCCCCCCCCTTCCACACAGCAAAGATTAACTTCTTTACTTGTAAAGTGTGTGGTGTATAGCATACCGCTCTAGGATATCCACCCACAGTTCAGATTTCTTTTTATTCATGAAATTTGCAAAATGACGTTTGGCCGGTCATTATCACTTGGCCTAGACTACCCCACAGAGGAGTTGTGAGGATTAACGAAAAGTGGAGAAGGGGTAAGATAAAAGCATAATAAATACATAATTTATTTTTATTATAGCCACTTTTTCTCCAAGAAATTTCAGACAACACACATGGTTATTTGCTCTTTTCCTGCCCCAACACCCTTTAATCCCATCCTCACCCTGTCAGGTAGGTTAGACTACAGCTGATGTAGCCTTCAAAATGACAGGGGCTACAAGTCCACCCCCCCTGAATCTTTAATTATGCTTTCTGGAGCCAATGGAAGCGGGGAATCTGTGGCCCTTTAGAGATCGTTTGACTACTACTCCTATCATCCCTGACCATTAGTTGTTCTGGCTGGGGCTGATGGGAGCTGGTCCAACAACATCGGAAGGGTCACAAGTCTCCCATTTCTGTTGTACTTCAAAACATCTGGAGGGAACCAGATTGCGGAAGGCTCAAGCACCATGTGATACCTCCATGTGTGAATTATCTTGCGAACCTGCCTTTAGTCTAAAGCAAGAACTGGGAACCTATGATTCTCCAGGTGTTGGTGGCCTACAGCTCCCATCATCCCTGTTCATTGACCCTACTGGCTGGGCCTATTGGGAATTGCAGTCCAAAAAATCTGAGGAGACTAGGTCAAGGAAGCCTGGGATGCATGGAAGCAGAGCAACCTGTGACCTTCCCAGATGATGTTGGACTTCATTCCTGACTGCTGTTCGGGACGGGGCTAAAGGGCAGTGGTTTTCTTTTCAGGGGGTACTCAAGGGTACAGACACAGCTTTTTTTTTCTTGTCGTAAGAAAGTGTGGCATTGCTGTAACAATTTCATGGTGAGTACCAGCACCTATTTTTCTAGAGAAAAGGCGCTGAAGGGGGTTGCAGCCCATCAACAACTGGAAGACCACAGGTTCCCCACTCCTGATGTACAGATGTAGACACCACCCTGAGGTTTTTTCCTACACTCAAGTGGTGAATCAATTTTATGACATAAAAAAATAAGTACATTTAAAGCACATGGCTTTCCCCCAAAGAATCCTGAGAACCGTAGAAAACTTTTCACAGAGCTACTGTTACCAGCGCCCTTAAACAACAGTTTTGTTTATTTTACTTTTTTTTTAAAAAAACAATTTATTAAATGTCTATACCACCCTATGCCTACTGGTCTCAGGGCAGTTCTAAGCATATGGTGTAGAGGTGTGTGTGTGTGTGGGGGGGGGGAATACAAGAAAAAGTGCAGCCTGCGACCACATCCCAATAAAACCTTTATTTGCGTGCAACATAAAAACAGTGGCCACACAGGACAGAAACCCCAAGAAGAGAGGACCCTTTTCTTTGGGAGGCAAACTGCCTTAGGAAGCCCCGGGGGGCAAAGGAAACTCCTTTCTCAGAAGAGGCGAGAAGCCCCATCACAGCTGAGGGCACCACGTTGCGTGTGTGTGTGTGTGTGTGTTTTTGTGCTTGCACCCACACCACGAGAACCTGCTCTAAAAACCCCGCCTTGTGCTTCCTCTGCTTCCCCCCCCCCCCCGCCTGTCATCCTCCCTCAAAAAGCGCCGGGCGCTCCGTCTCGTTCTCCCGCCTCCCTTTTCCTATAGGAGGCGCGAGCGCGCCCGCGCGCCCGAGAGGCGGGAGCGCGCTGAGGGAAAGCTGCAGTCGGCGGCGGCCATCTTCTTTCAGGAACCGGCTGATTTCCACCGCCCCCCCCACCTATACCCCCTCCTCCCCCTCCGCTGCAAATGAGGCAGCCCCAAGCGAGACCCCTTGCCACTCACTGAGCCGGTGCCGGGGGCGGGGAGCCGGAGGCACACGGAGAGACACCCACACAGGATAATTTGGGAGTGGGGCGGGGGAATCTCCCTTCCTGGCCGGCCGGGGTGCGGAAGGGGCTGAGGGAGGAGGGGGCGCCTCAGCCCTTGGCATTAGGAGCCCTGCGCTGGGAGTGGGCGGGTGGGCGTGAGGCTGGGGGCTTCCTCTCGGGGTCGGGCGCCCCTTCCCTGGTCCCCACCCCCCGCTGGCTCTTTCTGCCCCGCCAAGGTGCTGCTGCTGCTGGTGCTGAGGAGGCGGAGGCTGCTCTCTTTCTCCCCCTCTGGATGGGAGGATAAGCTGTAACCATGTTCAGCTTCGAAGGGGAGTTCAAAACCAGGCCCAAGGTGTCTCTTGGAGGAGCAAGTAAGAAGGTAAGCGACCCCCACCCAGTGCCTGCGCCGCCCTTCTCAGGTCTCGGGGTCTCTACGCGGTTTTGGTCTCCGCCAGCCCCGTTTCCCAGCCTGCCTGCAGATTCCGGTGGGGCCCCGCGAAGCCGGCGTGACTAAGGTTAAATCTGAGCAACCCCTTGTTTCCCGCGGTGTCTAGTGTTTTCTCCCCTTTCCTAATAATAATAATAATAATAATAATAATGATGATTTTATTATTCCCCCCCACCCCACCCCAAGACCAGCGGGTGCAGTTCAGCCCCAGGGTGCCCTGGGTTTGTTTTTGTTGTTAAGGAGGAAAAGGCGCCTGGAGAGTCATTTGTGTCGCCCCGGCTTTGGTCTTTCCCGGAGAGGGTTTCCTTCAAGGCCGAGGGTTTTGAAAAGAGAAACTTGAGATGCTTTGGTTACGAAATAGCCAGCAAAAAGGCAGAGGCGTGATTGGAAGGGGGGGAAGGGAAGGGGGCCACCGTCCCATTTGTGAAACTCCTGTGGTGCATCAGCTCTTGCAAGTGTCTCTTTCTCAGGACCCTTGGCATCAGCTTGGCATCCAGTTGGATGAAACGTAATTGTGGGAGGGGAGAGCTAGGGGGCGGCGGATAGGCCTCACTCTTGTGTTGGGGGGAGAGTTTAAGAATTTAGTCTGTAATCCTAACACTGTTTACCTGGGTGTGATTGAATTGAGTAGGCATGGTTTAGGGTTGTGCTGTTAAATCCCCACATTGCAACTCCTGAACTGTACAGGAGTCCGCGAAACATACTGATTCTCGACACTGCCTTTTTAATACACGATTTGAGGAAAAGCGCACTCCAGGTTTCTGAAGTAGATAGGACAGCAGGGAATGCATTCCTTCACTTTGGCCTAGGTTTTTCTTTTCTTTTTTCATTTTCTTATCAGCACTCTCTTACTTAATTCGTAGGCCTCTCCTAGTGCTGATAAAGCGCATAGGGGCCCAATAAAAATGTCCATGCACAATATGGCATCTATGTATAGCTTTCTGCTTTTTATTTAAAATACGTATCTGTAATAAATAGGGGTGTGCGTGCTTTTTAAGTATTGAGATGGCACAAACTGAAGCCTGGCCTGGTTTCAAAACTGTCTTGTGTCTTTTAGTGGTTTAGAGGCTATTTATGCAAGTCATTGGTTCTTAACATAAGTTTCCTG
Organism: Podarcis muralis; assembly: GCF_964188315.1. NCBI lineage: Eukaryota > Metazoa > Chordata > Lepidosauria > Squamata > Lacertidae > Podarcis > Podarcis muralis. Next base: position 13,867,294 of record NC_135666.1, read on the forward strand.
CCTGCAATGGGAGTAATAATGCTTATCTCATATGATTGCTATGCAAAGGAACAGGTTTACCCACAAATGCAGTCATTTAGCATTTGCTTTAGTTAACTATAACGGCCTGTGTGTTTAAATGTACCCATCATTCAGAATTGAGGCAGACCTAAAAGCAACAGCTGGTCAGTCTGGTTTGAAGCTATTCAGGTAACAAATACAATATCTCATGAAGCTTGTGAAGCAGTTTGCATACTGAAAGTACTGTGTCAGTTATTAATGAAAATATGCTTTATTTGGATTCTTGATTTTTATTTTTAATTCTGAAATTTAAAATACTTCTCATGAATTGTATGAGATGGGGCCTTTAAATGATATATTGTGCCATAAAAAAATATCACAGCACACCCTTTTCTGCGTAGTGTTACCTAGGCCATATTTTCATGAATCAGATGCACATCAGAAGTATATTAGGTATGTGTAGCTATTCATCTGAATTATTGAGGAACTATCTACTGACACATTTCTGATGGCTAGAAGCCATTTACGTTCATTAAATCACATGTGCGATACTGTTTTCTGCACTGAAGAAAGAATAAGTCTTGATATGCAAAGACGGCAATTGGCAGGGTATGTCCTATTCTTCAGGAATGTATCTTAGGTGCTTTACATCTTTTGTCATCAAATTATGAACACTAATAGTACCACTTAAAGATTGTGCTGCTTTGCTTAAAAGTTGGGCAGAAATAATATATTCTCGCTATGATTTTTAAACCTCTGTTTAAAATTATTAGGCTGTTTGTGCAATAATATTGAGCGTGATTTATTAAGACTTAGATCAGGGATAGCTGATCTGCAGCACAGATTTCTGCACTGACCCAATAGTTTGCAGAAAAAAATAAAAACCCTTTCTGCTGTGGTGCTGAAATATTTCTGCCTTAATTGATCCTGTGAAGACACCTCTTCTCCCTCTGGTGAAGCACTATTGCAGGAAGGTTTTGGTAGACAGGAAACAGGAATAAGCACTCTTTAGTGTTACACTAAAGTGTTACACTTTAGTGTTACACTGGGGACGCGGGTGGCGCTGTGGGTAAAAGCCTCAGCGCCTAGGGCTTGCCGATCGAAAGGTCGGCGGTTCGAATCCCCGCGGCGGGGTGTGCTCCCGTTGCTCGGTCCCAGCGCCTGCCAACCTAGCAGTTCGAAAGCACCCCTGGGTGCAAGTAGATAAATAGGGACCGCTTACCAGCGGGAAGGTAAACGGCGTTTCTGTGTGCTGCGCTGGCTCGCCAGATGCAGCTTTGTCACGCTGGCCACATGACCTGGAAGTGTCTCCGGACAGCGCTGGCCCTCGACCTCTTGAGTGAGATGGGCGCACAACCCTAGAGTCTGTCAAGACTGGCCCGTACGGGCAGGGGTACCTTTACCTTTACCTTTAGTGTTACACTGGACCAAAGTGTGCTGACAGTAGAAGAAACCAGTCAGTTTATTGTCCTTATTCTCTGCCAGGAGAAAGAATGTGACTTTGGATTTCACATGGAGTACTGGGGAAAACTGAGCTCTTGCGGAGGCTGAAACACTTGCCTTTGTTTTCATTTAAGCTGTAAATTTATAGGGATACAGCGTTATTATTACACTTATATACCACTTTTCTGCCAAGGTGCCCAATGTGGTTTACAGTTTTAAAGTACTAAAACAAATGAAACAGAATGTTGGCCAGGGTGAGGAAACAGTCTGGCTGGAGCAGGCCCTGATTTCTTTGCCTTCCTCCCTTGGTGTCTTCCTCTTGGATTATTACCTAAATCACTTGAAAGGCACATTGGTGAACTTGTAGCACACTTTCCCTTCCTTTGTTATCTTGTCTCTTTCAGTTTTCCCCATCCCCTGTAAATTTGATCCCACTCCCATCCCCACAGACTGCCTCCCATAAATTGGTTTATTCAGTGGAAGCTTTCTGTAAGAATTGCCATGTAAACATGAGGCCCATTCCCTCACCTCTGCTGTGACCCCCTCGATCCAGGTAATGGTGGTGGGGACAGCTAAAGTGGGCCATGGTAGAGCTTTATAAAAGGATGCAGAAAATGGATAGACCTTCCCCCTCTGCTCCCCCCCCCTGCTCTCATAACACGGGGTCACCCATTGAAATTGATCCGCTGTAGATTCAGGACAGAAAAAAGGAAGCACTTCTTCCCACAACACATAATTTATGGAACTTGCTGTCACAGGATGCAGTGATGGCCGTGGCTTTAAAATGGAATTGGACAAATTCATGGAGAAAAGGTCTATCAATGACTATTAGCGATGGCAGCTAAATGGAAGTTCCATGTTCAGAAATGGTATGCTGCTGAATAACAGTTGCTGGAAGGAGACTGTATGAGAGGGCTGTTGCCTTCATGCCCTGCTTGTGGTCTTCCCGGAAGCATCTGGTGTGGTGTAAATAGGGTACTGGGCTAGATGAACCTTTGTTCTGATTCAGCAGGTTATCCACAGAGTCATCCTGGAATATGTGCTTGACAGATAATTCTGTTGAAATCAGCAGAATATACCTTCAAAGAAATGCATTTGAGCTAAGGGTTTCCCCCAAGGATTTAGGAATGTGATGGATGCTTTAGTGCTGGGTCTAATGCTTACATACTACTTAGAGGCAGCTTCCGTTGCTTTAATGGTTTTGTCCATTTGAAACACCTTGGCATTGACTTCTTCTCTAGAGCTCTGTGTGAATGGAGTGAAGGGAGAAGCAAGGGAGCCCAGGCTTTTCTCCTCGGCTCCAGTTTGGCCTGAGAAAGTCGCTTTACGTTTTATTTAATGTATTTGTTCTAAAATATTTTTTAAAATTGTGAACCACCTCAGGTTACTAAGCAGAAAGGAGGCATATAAATTTAATAAATAACACACATTGGTAAGTTGCATGTCTGATAACTCGGCTATACAGTGGCACCTTGGTTCCCGAACGGCTTAGTTGTCAAACAAATCGACTCCTGAACGCCACAAACCCGGAAGTAGGTGTTCTGGTTTGCGAATGTTTTTCGGAAGCCCAACGTCCAACACAGCTTCCACTTGAGTGCAGGAAGCTCCTGCAGCCAATCGGAAGCCACGCCTTGGTTTGCGAACGGTTTCGGGAGTCGAATGGACTCCCAAAACGGATAAAGTCCGAGAACCAAGGTACCACTGTATAGGGAAATCTTGAGTTTGGATCCTCATCGGATGATTGAAATCTATTGGGTTGACTCAGCATTAGTAATGAGGATGTAAATCTGTGTTGTTTATTAGCCTTTTTGATTGGTTATTGTTAGGCCTGTTGTTTTCACTTTAAAAATACTGATAATAGACTTTGTAAAAGCCAGTGAAATTTACTCAGCTTCCTTCCCAGTGCCCTAAGTTTTGAATGTGGAAACAAAGAAAAAGAAGGATGCATGGATAAAGAAGGATGCATTTTGTAATGAAAGTAACTTTGAAAAGCAAAACTAGTTATAATTGCACCTGGCTTTTAAAATGCAACTTTATTTATGAATCTCTTCACCAAATTAGGCTATTGCAAATGTTTAGTTCTGCTTTGGGTAAGCAATAGAGAAATATCTTAAGTGTGTAGGCTTCACCACTTCTTTTCTGATATTACTTTATCAAATTATAAAACCAAATAAGGCAATATTGTTAAACAGTTTTTCTACTGTAACTTTCCTTTTAAAATTGCTTTGACTTAATTCCTTAATTACATTATAGTTCCCTAAATACATTCTATCATGGTGCTCAAATGCATGAAATACTTTCATATGCACTTTTCTTTTAGCACCTTCTCTGACATTGGGCTGTGGGTGGGTATTGTTTGGAGAAGATCGGTATTTATTTAGATATTTATATTTATGGAGTTTAATTGAATGAACAGTGTGTGGCTGAAAACTTTTTTTGAGACTTTGTTGGGAAAATCAGAAATTGTAATGGATGTTCGTTCATTCATTCATTACTGTTAACTGGTTGTGCCAGTTGAATCCACTGCAGTTTTAAATTGTGTTAATTACTCTAGTCTAGTTTAAACAAAATAAAGAAATAATCATGCTCACATTTGTGATGGAGGCCGTTAGGTAGAATGACTTTAGGCTGATTTCTTGTGTGTCATTGATTGTGTTGTATCTAAGCACATAAAGGAGGAAGATGCATGTTACTTTTCTGCAAAATATTTTGGAAAGATGATGTTTTATCTTTATGCAAAACTTTAAATGCATTTGTTTAGGTAGAAACAGAATATACGGTAATTTCTCGTCTTTTCCAGGAGGAAAAAGCATCTCTTTTGCATCGCACACAGGAAGAGAGGCGGAAACGAGAGGTATGATACAAGTAAAGCCTTTTAAAATAGCTTCCAGTTGAAATGTTGTATGATGAAAATGCTTATGTTTGTATTTAAAGCACTGAACAGCTGGACCCCAAGTATCTGAGAGAATACTTGCTGCCGTTCAGTGAGATCCATGGACGGTGCCCTCCTAGGGCTTCCTGTGCAGTGCTAGGTACATAGGATTGTGTGTAGGGGGTGCTCTTTAGTGGTGTCTCCAGAACCGTGCAATTCCTTCCACAGTGAGATTTGTCTGCCTTGTTCTTTTACTCTTAGGCAGTGCGGATCAAGACACCCCTCTCTTGACAGGATTTTGAAGGAGGGGTGGGGTGAAGAATGGTTAGCTGATTTGCTTTATAGCTACCTCTTTTTTTGAAGCATTGATGACCAGTTGGATGCTGTCTTTCGTCCCTTCTCTGTGTTAGGAACTAATTTAGATTAAATTAGTATTTTATTTTATTGTTTTGTCCTTTTTTTATAAGTGTAACCCTCCATGGGGCCTACTGGCAAAGGATGGTATATAAAACTCATAAATAAATAAAATAGCTTGGGTATTGGCTTTTTAAAATCTCCTGTTTTCCTCATTTTGTAGTTGTGGAATTTTTGAATGCTAAATGGTAGGGCCCTCCCTTACATTGTTTTGCACCACATTTAAATTTTGCTGGGATAATGTATGCAAGCATGGTACCTTAGAATTGCTAACATGAGCCTGACTCACTAGCAGAAAAACTAGTTGTAGGGCTGATTCACACACTTGTTTGGCAGACTAGAGCAGTGTCTACTATGCCATTCTCCTTAGGGATTTGTATGATAATGTTTCCTGATTAACCATGGTTTACCGACATATGCATAGGCAGGAAGGAGCTGCCTCTAGCTTTCATCCCACCCCCCTGGACTCCAACAAATTTTTTTCCTGCTTCCCCTACAGCTAGGCAAATGTCACCTGAACCAGGGATCATTTGCAACCAGTTCTTCTCACTTTCAAAACAAGCAAACTTCAAGCAGTGGTTCCTGATAGTCTCTGTAGAGTTTGTTAACAAACCACTTTTCTTTATCTGTATGATGCACCAAGCCTGCCTTTAAAGGAGAGTAGAGCTGAAAATTGATGGAGTCATGGGAAAAGGTGGTGCCTCAGCTTGAGGCTCACTGCAGCTTCTTGCTTCTTGGCTGTATATTACTAAGCCGTGTTTCTGTGTGTTGCGTGAACTGGACTTCAGTGTCATAGGCAGTCATGTGAAACACTGCCTATGTTTGAGACTGTACATCCCAACCGTCATCATAAAGTTGATTAACTACAAGCATGGAAATTCTTTTGTCAGCTCCAATGAGCAGATAATTTGCCCGTTTCATTATTTGTAAGGCTCTGGTGCAGAAAATGTGCATAAGAAACAAGGCACTCTGTATTTACAAGAATATATTTTGTTACGCTAATGTACTTTTGAAGATGTAGCATATATCGGGAAGAAAACATGACTCAGTCTATTGAGAATAAAATCAGACACAGCTTTAAAAAATGAGTAGTGAAATTGCTGCAGTGACCTCAGGCTTCAAACATTTGCAACTATGGGTCACTAATTGACAATTATGCATTCTTGGATGAAACCTATGCCTAATGAGGAGAATATAACTGTCTTGTGTTGTAATTCAGCTGTGTGCTGTGGAAGATCAGTTGCTGCTGCTGTTGAGATTGCTGTTGAATTTTCCTGTTTTGTTTCTGTTTTTTTTAAAAACAGTACAAGTTGATCAGCAGGCTCCCTGTTTCCAGCGTCTGTCATTTGAATATCCTTGGCTCACTTCTTGCCAAATCTTTATTCATTCAATTTCTTATTTCTGTTCTATCATTCCTTCATTTATTGATGCTGCCATAGTAGTGTATAAAAATCTGAATTACACCTCAAGTAATCTATCCCCTCCCCCCATATTTAACATGTAATGCCGTATTCTCATTCCACCAACATCTATTAAACAGATATTTTAGTAGCTTCGGGTCAACATTTTCTGTTTTGATAACCATGGGGTACATAAGGAATGTTGGGGCACAGTTGTACATAGATATTGGATATGAGGTGCGAGGTTTAGTTTTTTATTAGCTGGTGGGAAAAGCAAGGAGCTTTGTAGGGTGGTGATGCTCTGGTCTCTAAACAATGGATGACCTGCCCAAATGGCATTTGGCTTGAGTCTTCAGCATAAAGGCTAGGAACTTAGTTTAAAAAAAAATTAAAAGAAACTTTGTTTTAAATTTGACAGATTCAACAGGAAATACATTATATGGTAAACTTGTTGGATATGCATATAATAAAGAGAGCTTGCATCACAGCAAAAAAAGCATATCAATGGAAAAGCACAATTCTCCTAATGGGCAGCAAGATATTTGTGTTCCTTTCAGTCTGTCTTGTTTAGCTATGGCTTTGTGTCAGGCAGCGTAAGCCCGTTAGGTGGAGAACCCAGACCTTCTCTACCACAAACTCCACTGCTCGTGTTCCTCTGATACTATTGAAGAGAGAGTTTTTTGTGTGAGGTTATTCAGTGACTGCACAGGTGTTTTTCTTGTCAGTGCTTTGTTCTATTAACTACAATGCAGCAAATTTTATTTTGACCTTTGTCTTGTCTCCTTAGGAAGAAAGGAGAAGGCTGAAAAATGCAATAATCATCCAGTCCTTTGTTCGTGGGTACAGGGACAGAAAACACCAAGTAGGCATTTTTTTTATGATTGACTTTTCTTATGTGCTTCTGAGTTTGCACAGTAACCACAGAAAGATATATCTAAAAGGAGTTGACACTGTCACTATTTCAGCCTGCCTTCTAGTCACTACTATCAGCGTGTGCAGAAACAATGCCTGCTGATCTGCTGTAGAAAACCCTCTGATACTTACTACTTCCTCAAACCCACAATGTAATAGCAAGCTTGTACTGTATGTTAGTCATTCTCTCCCTGTAGTGTAAGACTCCTGTTCAGTGATTCTCTGGACTGGGATTATTGGTTGCAGCCTATGGGGTAACCATGGTCTTAAATTTAGTTTGGAACTCCATTTAGAAGGACTTGCGATGAATAAGAGCACAGTAAAAATGAACTATAACCAGAAATATAAAATATCTATTGTATGGCTTTAAAGAACCCTGTGCTTTCTCCCAGGAACATCTGTTTATGCCCAGAGGTTTGCCAAATACCTTCATTTGACTGCAGCTCCTTGTGCTACATAGAAAGCTCTGGAGCCTGACTTCTGGCAACAGGCCAGTGGGCAGGAGCAAACTCTACTTATATCCCTTTCAATCCTTGCCTGTGTAAAAGTGCAATAAAATTATGAAAATATGTACAGTAGTTCTAATCTGGAAAATTAATTCATATGTATAGTCGGAATGTCTGTTGGGAAACTTGTTTAATGTTAGTCTCAATTAGATGAATAATGCAGTAGAAGATGAATTCACACAAAACTAATTACTTCCCATTAATTTTATTCTTGGTTCATTCTAGCTTTCAAAATGAGTTCTAATTCTGCTCTTAGTACATAGGCAGTTCTGTTTCCATAGGATTTGAGGGAGTTGATGTGTACAGATGACAATACTTGTACTGTACTGACTGATTATGCTTTTAAAATTTCTGAAAATGCTATGACATCACTTTGCATTTTTGCACCTTTATGTACAAGCCAATTTAACCTCCACACTTGGCCTTGAGCAAGTGTACCTCAGGTTATAAACAAAAATCAATGCTGAAGAAATTATATGCATAAAATTGTTCATTGGGGAAAGCTGCAGCTTCAAATGAGTATATTGAAATCTTGCCTGTGTTTCATAATGTTGACAATACAGTACATTAACTTAAATTTTATTCTTCAATTTAAGTATTCCATTCAGAGGAGCGAATTTGATTACTGTGCTAATCTAGCGCAATCTGGAGGAAGTTTCTCCACCGCCAATGGAGCAAATCTGACTCTTTTAGTTCGCCAACTTCTGTTTTTCTATAGGCATAATGAGGATTCTAAACGTTTGGTAAGTACTCAATGAGAGTGATTCCAGTTTCTTGTGTGTTTTTAGTAATTATTTTTAATTTCTTGGTTGTCAGTACTAAATGATCTGTTCAAAAGACAGTGAGGTTGAATCTGGACAGGCAGAGAGTTACTTGTCCCTGCAGAGAGGGGGTGGCTTTCCCATTCTTCCTCCTCTTCTGGTAGCAACCCCAAGAAAGGACTCCTCCTTCCCTCCCACAAGGTCAGGGTTTAACTAAGGCCAGTATACCATCTGCTACAAGAGAATGGTGCCACCCAAAAAAATCTCCACTTCCTTATCTGTGGGAAAACATGCTTTCAGTTTTCATGCTGAAGTGTGTGGATCCATCCAAAGTTTTGGAGAACATTACATCCTAATAAACATGTAGATGCTGTCATAAAGTCAGTGCTATCTAACCTTAAGGGCTTTATTTATTTCATAAAATTTATATGGCAGTTTATAGTTAATGGAAGATGGCATAGGCTCATTTGGCTCAGTATGCATGGGAGGGATGGACAGACAGAAAAGACTTAGGAATGTACCTGAGACTCATAAGTTTCTCTCAAGAGTGCCTCTTTCCCATAAAAACCTTTCTGCAATGCTCATGAAGTAACAACAAAATAAAATGTATATGCAACACCCTGAAATTACTTTCTTCCCTTGGCACATGTTGGTGTTTAAATGAAATAAAGCTGAAGTGTGGAATCTTTGGGGGTGGCGGTCAGTGTGGTGAGGCCACATCACTTTCCTTCTCTTAAAAGCAGTTGCAGGGCACTGTATGTGTATGGGTGCTAATCCGTTCGCTTGTGCTAGTTTCTAATGTGCTAGTTCCTGGATTGTTCCTCTACATGCCCCCCACCCTACTCCACTGGAGCAGCTATTAGCCATAGATGGTAAAGATAATTGTGGTACCTTTGTTTTTTATCCTCCATGGCTATCAGTAGCTTGGGAAGGAGGATTTACTTTAGGGCCAGAGCATAATGTGTGTGTGTGTGTGTGTGTGTGTGTGTGTGTGTGTGTGTGTGTGTGTGTGTTTAGGGAGAGTTAGCCTCTCCATCCTCAAGAAACTTATCTAAATAGGGTGTCCTAGTGGCTGCTTTTACCAAAAAGAAAAAGATGTTCAGCTATCCTGTTGTATATCTATCCCTTATTTCCGAATACAGATTTGTTTTTCTTAGGCATAAAACAGGAGAAAATACCATGGTCTATTATTCAAGCTCGGTGCAGACAGATTTGGGACCACCTCATTATGACAAACTAATGTGCCAAGTAAAGATAACAACTTGCCCCAAATTGGAAGCTTTGTTTACCATTTCGTGCCTCTTCTTGGCATACTTTGATGACATATGACCAAACACAACACTATCCCCCCAATCCTACATGCTTTGGCCGAGCTGATTTATTTTTAATTCTGTTTTGGGGTATTCTGCTTGGGGGCCGGTGGGGATTAACAGTCTTAAAGGTAAAGGGACCCCTGACCATTAGGTCCAGTTGTGACCGACTCTGGGGTTGCGGCGCTCATCTCGCTTTATTGGCCGAGGGAGCCGGTGTACAGCTTCCGGGTCATGTGGCCAGCATGACTAAGCCGCTTCTGGCGAAACAGAGCAGCACACGGAAACACCGTTTACCTTCCCGCTGGAGCGGTACCTGTTTATCTACTTGCACTTTGATGTGCTTTCGAACTGCTAGGTTGGCAGGAGCTGGGACCGATGCTAATTAAGAATTAGAAATAAAGGTCTGGGAGAGGAAAAATGTCTCAGCTTGGCACCAAGCAGACATTATGTCGGTCATACGTTTCTAGGGGGAGTGTTCCATAGGTAAGGCCAGGGGTTGGGCACATCGTGGCAAAGGCCCTCTCAGCATTTGAGATTAGAAACACTTGAGGAAGGGCCTCCATTGATTCATCTTGAGGTGCAAGAGGTGTTCCTTTAGATCAGGAGGAACCTGTGGCCCTCCAGATAATGTTGAACTTTAGCTTCCATCAGTCATATCCAGCATGGCCAAGGTGCGGTATGAAGAGAGATATAATCTGAAAACATCTGGAGGCCACAGGTCCCCATTCCTGCTTTAGATGCTCGTGCATGCTTTATGTACATGAACAGTCACAAAAAGCACCAGAGTTACTTTTTAGAGCATTTTAACACTTGTATCTGCGGATGTCTTTCCCCCCCATCTCCAGATATGGATATGTCAGAACTTGATTAAGCAGAATTCTCAGTTTGTGAAGCAGCTTGATGGCCCTGAGAAACTTACATGCCTGTTCCAGATAAAAAGGCTGTTGGGCTTATGTTGCAGGTAAAAACGAATAAACTTAATCAGCTCACTGCGGACTTAACCATGTTCCTTAACTGAATTAGCTCACTTAAGGCTACAAATCTATATTAAATATGTTAAATGGCCATCCTGAGGTCTTTAGCCCCAGTTGGCTCTATGGACAAGAGCACTTTACGTTTTCTGTTGAATTCTGAGGTCTGAAATCTTATTGCATTGTTTGCAAGTTAGAATTGTTTTCCTTTTTTGCTAGAAGGGAAAAGCTATACCACTTGAGTGACAAGTTTTATTTTTGTCATAGATTGCTGCAAAACTGCAATGATGACAGTCTGAATGTTGCACTTCCTATGAGGATGCTTGAAGTATTTTCATCTGAGAATACCTATTTGCCTGTTTTACAAGATGCTAACTATGTAGCATCAATAATTGAACAAATCTTGCACTACGTGATTCAAAAAGGTTCGTGTAATGATTGCTTTTCAAAATTTTATTGAACTTTGAATATGTAACAGCTGCCAGCTTTGTGAATGAACTACATTTACAATAATATCCAACAATTGTGAATATTGCAGTAATACTGAAATGAAACATAATCTTCTTATGTCTTCGAAAATGCTGTTTCTTATTGAAATAGTGTAGGTGTTAATGCCTTGCAGATGGTTGTATATGTTTTCAAATGTTTCCTGATGCTTTATTCAGGTGTTTTTTTTAATGTGTGTGTTATTTTTTACTCTTGTTATTTTAACTTGTGATGGCTTTAATGTTCATATTGCCTTATTGTTAGCTGCACTGAGAACATTCATCCTTAAGAATGGCATGTAAGTGTTTAATGCAGAGTCCTTTTAACATTCTTTTTTGTAATTGTAAAACCATGGACTACTAGGCTCAAATTCCATAATACTATGAAACAGCAGATTTAGCTGGTGTTTTGAAGAGCCACTGCTTTGAATTGGCACTATTTCCTAGATGTAAATAAAACTAATTTTTGGATTTGATTAACTAGATGAGACCAGTTGCCAGTCCCCCCCCCCTAGTTTATCAGCTATGCTGCTAAAATTATAGTTACTATATTAAAGCACATCTCACAATGTGGTCTTTGGCCCATAAAAGCTGGTACTTGGCATCCTACAAGACTCTTAGTTGTGTTTGTGCAACCTTTGACATGCCTCTGCCTCTGAAATATATTTTATTGTTTAAAAATAAATGTATGCCTTAAAATGGGTACAAATGCTTGAATCCTTTTTCTTTCAGGATACTACAGGTCTCTTTATCTGCTAATAAATAACAAGCTTCCATCAAGTATTGAGTATTCTGATGTGTCTCGAGTTCCTATTGCAAAAATATTGTTAGAGAATGTTCTGAAACCATTGCACTTTAATTATAGCTCCTGTCCAGAAAATGCCAGGTAAGCACATTTAGTTGTGCATTGGTATGTATTAGTTTGATTTTCCCCCTTACAATGGCAAAGCACTAATAGGTACTAATGGAACAAATATGTAAAGCTTTGTGGAATGACTAGATCATATCTTTCTAGTCTTGAAACAGCCTCTTATTACTGTTCTGCAGACTTGTTTAGCAAAAATAAATACAATAACAAGAGGGTAGAAACAGAATTAATAAAATGCACCTTGACAATTACAAAGAAAAAAATCCCAATGGGTAAAATATATTTCCAAACTTGAATATTTTATTGTATTGTCAATGTAGCGGTGGAAAGGTATGTTCACATTTCCCATAAAGAGAATCCTTTCTTTACCTTCTGCAGGCAACAGAATTTTGCTGCTTTTACAGAAGAATTCCTGGCAGCACCTTTTACAGATCAGATATTTCATTTCATCATTCCAGCGCTTGCAGATGTGAAGACCTGTTTTCCTTATGAACTCTTTTTGAATGCACTATTGTTAACAGAAAGCAGGCGTTTGAGGAAAAGTGAGAGAGCTCCTTGGCTTTTCTACGTTGTTCTAACTGTTGGTGAAACATATTTAGGTATGTAAAGCATATTTAATCAGTTAAAGTATCCATTTGTTATATGTCGTCCCTGCAGTAGCAGGCTAGGTGCTTTACAGTTGCAAACCTTATTATTATTACAACTATTATGCCTCTTCTACTACAGCCTATCTTTCCTCCAAAGGCCTTAAGGCAGAGTACATTGTGATTCACTGCATTGTTCACCTTAAGACCTTTGTGAGGTATGTTAAACTGAGAGTTAATTGACTGGTCTTTGGTCACATTCCTACTTTCAACCTTGAACACCCCAGTGAAAATTTAGCAGGTTGACTTCATACTCTTATAAAAACACACGGTGATCGTGATATTCGCAATAGAATAAATATGTGGTTTTGGTTCTTTACTGATCTCAGAAACCCAATGCATAATTTAATCATTGTTTTTAGGTTCTCATACTTAAATATTGACAACAGTGAGGTCTTAAAAACTTAAGAAAGCCCAGAATCTCAAGATTTGAAAAATCTGCACACCATGTGGCCTATGAACCATATATATTTTACTTATCCCTAAAATACGCACAGTATCAGTGGCGGGTGTGTTCAGTTTCTTACAAAGTGTCATAAGTGATCCCTGCTCAGTATTTCTGTGTTCTTTATTCTGTATTTAATCTTTTCCTCAATATAGGATCTCTTTCAGAAGAAGGGCTGCTTGTGTACCTGCGAGTACTTCAGACATTTCTTTCTCAGTTACCGGTGTCTGCATCAGGTGCAGACTGCCAAGATTCAACCAGTGACTCTGAAGATGAAGATGAAGGAATTAGCAAGATGACTTCCATGCCTGTAGGTATTAAATGTTGTCAGAAGAAATTGCACAGTGGTAACACTCAAGCTTGGAGTAGGCTTCCTCTTCTGTAATACTCCATTCTTCTTTGGCCTTTGCAGCAAAATATGTTGGCAGTAGTTAACTTATATTTGGCTTGGATCTATTTACATGTGGACGGTTTGCAGTTTCCCTTGTATTTTCTGTGTGGGGAAGCACAAATGTTTACCGTTTTGTGTGTGTTTAACTTCGTATATTGTGTGCAGTGCCTCTCCCAACCCACCTCATTTCCAGGTGTTTTGTTGCAGACTGCTTACAGTGGCTTTTTCATGGCTAGGCATGTCAATTGCAGTCAAATAGCACATTACACAGGTGGCTGCATAATGTACTGTGATTTATTGTGGAAGAGAATGGAATTCTAATGGGGGCATAGAATTTAATGACTGTTCAGAGAGATCAGTGAGGTGGTGTATAAAAGCCTCACTGCTCTTTGTATGCATTTATAAATAGAAGCCTGATTTGTCAATTTCAGGTAGTAAAAATATTAAAGTTGCTGGTATTAGGCATCACACATTGCACTTGGACACATGCTAGTAGACACTCTTTTTTTACAACAGGCTTTGAACTAGTCGTTACTATCTAGGTTTTTTTTTTAATAGATGTTCGGATTTGAGAATTAAGTCATTGTTATGTTTCTTACATGCTTTTGGAAAACTGACCTTGAAAATGCACAAATGAAAAATAACTCTGGTCTTTAAACACTATCTTTATTGGGTATCTCGCTTGAATATACCGTATTTTTCGCTCTATAAGACGCACCAGACCACAAGACGCACCTAGTTTTTGGAGGAGGAAAACAAGAAAAAAAATATTCTGAATCTCAGAAGCCAGAACAGCAAGAGGGATCGCTGCGCAGTGAAAGCAGCAATCCCTCTTGCTGTTCTGGCTTCTGGGATAGCTGCGCAGCCTGCATTCGCTCCATAAGACGCACACACATTTCCCCTTACTTTTTAGGAGGGAAAAGTGAGTCTTATAGAGCAAAAAATACGGTAATTTGTTAATCAAGCCAAGGATACAAAGTGAAATAACTAAAAAGCGAAGATCTGGCATAAGTTAACCAAGACTTGAAACCACATTTCTGAAGAATTTGAATACTTGGAAATTAGCTTTCAGTGGTTAACCAAAACATTAGGTGAAACTTTGTAGAACAAGAGCCGCAATACAGTGTGGAAAGTTCAATATTTTACTCTTTTAGGTCAGGGGTTCTCTGGCTCATGGCCTCTTTGTTGGAAGCACACTAGATTTTGCATGGCTGCAGTGTGTGTGAATGGGTGTGGGTGTGTGGATTAATTGAATTATGTGAATGGGATGTTGCGTGTGTGCCTGCCTTCCTGCATGAGGGAATGTAGCCCTTGGGCTAAAAAAGATTCCCAACACTGCTTCAGGTTGTCCATAGAGTGATGCTTTCTTTACTCACCCAGGTGTGTGCAAAGATCCAACATACTGGAGCGGCAGGCCATTGCTGTACTATGTTGTAATCTTCAAACTGATTACCGTATTTTTTGCTCTATAGGACGCACCGGACCACAAGACGCACCTAGTTTTTAGAGGGCGAAATCAAGAAAAAATATATATCCGCCCCCCCCCCCGACCCAAAGAGCAAAGAAGCCAAGACAGAGGAAGCCAAGGCAGCGAGCGGGATGAATCGCGCTCGCTGCCTTGGCTACTTTAGCCTGGCTGGAGAGGCTGCGCGTGGCTATGGCAATTCCCCCACCTCCCACAAAAGCCCACAGGAGCCGGCCACCCTTTAAGGAGTGCACGGCTCTTGCGGGCTTTTCTACGAGGAGGGAGAAGGGACTGACTGGTCGCGTCAGTGCCTTCTCCCTCTTGGGGAAAAGCCCGCAAGAGTCGCACGGAGCTTGTGTGCGGCTCTTGGGGGCTTTTCCTGCCTGCCTCCCCCCTGCATTCGCCCCTTAGGACGCACACACATTTTCCCTTACTTTTTAGGAGGGAAAAAGTGTGTCTTATGGAGCGAAAAACACGGTATACAAGTATCGCAGGGCTTTTCTTCATGGCGGCCTTCTTTATTATTCATCTAGTACTAGGGTAGTAGGCAAGGAACCCAGATAGAACAGTGGAACAGCCCTTCAGAGAAAAGAGACTAAATTTCCCCCCCATTGTGGTTAAACTGCTCAGGCATACTGCATGGCTGGTGCTGATCTGTGACTGAGTTCTGTCCCCTCCACCTGCCTTTTAGGTGGTGTGGCTTGCCTTGAACAGAAGGCCTAATAGAGTACCAGCCTCTTCCATGTACTGTGAGATTCAGAAGCGTATCTTTGCTTTTCTAAATCCATTTAGATAGTAGAACTGATATCCTGCTTTTGCTGAAAATTGCAATAAGTGCTTTGAGACTATTTAGCTCCTCCCACCCAAAAGAGGTTAATATACATCATTATTTTAAAAGCACACATTCTTTGAGATGTTAAAAAAAATTTTTTTTTCCTTTTGCAGGGAGATGGAAGAATATCAGTCCAATATATAACTGAAGAGTGTCTTTCAAAACTGGATACAAAGCAGCAGACAAACACTCTGCTAAACATGGTTTGGAGAGATTCAGCTAGTGAAGAAGTTTTTACTCTGATGGCTTCCATCTGTCACACATTGATGGTGCAGCACCGAATGATGGTGCCAAAAGTCAGGTAAGTCTAAAAAAAAGAAAAGTGCATTTGCAGACATAAATCTACAAATTTAGGGGCAATTCTGGCATTCTTTCCTGCATGCCCGAAACACTGGTCCTATGTTAACTCTATTTAATCAGCAGTATGTGTTGGAATTGGGACGCGGGTGGGTTAAAGCCTCAGCGCCTAGGACTTGCTGATCGAAAGGTCAGCTGTTCGAATCCCCGCGGCGGGGTGCGCTCCCGTCGTTCGGTCCCAGCGCCTGCCAACCTAGCAGTTCAAAAGCACTCTTAAGTGCAAGTAGATAAATAGGGACCGCTTACTAGCGGGAAGGTAAACGGCGTTCCATGTGCTGCGCTGGCTCGCCAGATGCAGCTTGTCACGCTGGCCACATGACCCGGAAGTGTCTTCAGACAGCGCTGGCCCCCGGCCTCTTAAGTGAGATGGGCGCACAACCCCAGAGTCTGTCAAGACTGGCCCGTACGGGCAGGGGTACCTTTACCTTTTTACCTTTATGTGTTGGAATTATTTGGAAGCTCACTGTCCAGAAGCCCTAGAAATGTACTAAGGACAACAGGATATAGGGCAGTTCGCTTTGATTTTGACACTTTTTGGTAAAACAGAGATCCTTGGTTGCTTTGATATAGAAACAGATCATTTTATTTCATTGACTATGCACTTGCTGAGAGAACCTTGAAAACAAGGCTGTGGCAGGGATCTCTAGATGTTTGGGAACCAGGAGGCAAAGAGCTTTCCATTTTAACAAATTTAGAATTTAACTATTTCCCATGTACCGTACCAGGGGTATTTAGTAGACCATTGTGAGAACAGGATCCTGCAGGCTCGTTTATGTTCTTGTGTTTCCACCTCTTTCTGCAGCTTAAGTGTAAGCTATTTGTTTTAAAAGTAAAGGTAGTGCTGTTTGCCAGTAAGAAATTCCATAATGGGAAAATACCTTTTAGGCCAACCAAAATGTGAAAAAAATAGTGTGCAAGCTTCTGAGTTCTCCGGAACTCATCTGGCTTTTAAAAAAGGTATTGCCCTAATGTGGATTTTGGAATTTTATAAGAATTTTTTTTATGCCACTTTGGCAACTTAGCCAAGCTGCTGACCATTACCTTTTGCCCACATTAGCTGTTAACCCTTCAAGCACTTATCACCTGTGAATTATTGGGCAGGACTCCATCCCAGACCAGTTGAACAACATTATTCACATGGGTATGGCAATGGAATGTGCCTTGCTCACTGTTTTTAAGTGAAATAAGCAGGCTAGTTGCTAAAGCAGCATGAAGGCTTTCTATGCTTTCTATGGAATAGCCAACTCACATTAGGAATACAAATGCAGCACTACAAGCTTTATAAAAATTGCCGGCAGTACACTTGTTAGACGAGTGGGTAGAAATGTGTAGTCTTATCATCCAGAATCCTAATAAACATGAATCTAGTTTTCTAAGCCCAAGGGTGCATTTTTGTTTATTTAAAATACGTTAAGCCGCTCGTCGTCATAACTGATTGCAGGGCACAAGACATGTATAAAACCATAACATTTAATTATATCTAATACAGGTAGTGACCATTTTAGGCGTGTCTGATATGTGCGCGACTATGCACACGCGCATTGCGCCGAACCTGGGAGTGCCCCGGAAATGTAAAAACATCACAATGGAGGGCAGGGGTGGAACAGGGCAGGGCGCCTTACATGGGCCCTGCCAATGCGCGTGGGAGACTGAGACGTAATCCTGGCTCAAATCGGTTGCTGCCTGTATACAATTTTAGAGGGGGGGGGGAAACACCTGGAAGTGCATAGGTAGTCTGTGCAGTTCTCTCAGAATTTGGTGTACATGAGTCCAGCTGGCTAAGCTAAACTTTTCTCAAACAGCAGCTCCACATGCCTTATTGGGCTGTGGTGGTGATGGGTTAGTTTCAAAAACAGTTTATCGCTATATCTTTGTGGGTGGGTCCAGCTATTAACGCAGGGGAACAAACTAAAAACCCTGGCCCGCCTCTTTAAGGGGTTAGCTAAATGTGAGAGGTGTTGATTAGAAAGACTTAAACATTAAGTGTAACTGTGGACCTTCATAAAATACTGACCAATACAAGAGGTAGTGATTGGCGTTGGCTGACCCCCCCCTCGAATAAGTGGTACAGCTACCTCTTTAACTTTAAACTCACAAGAAATGGTGAATTGCACATTTACTGGGAATACCATAAATACTCCTGGTATTTTGGGAATGCCCTACAACAGTTGACTCAAACTGCTTGGTAAACAACGATATAGAAAGCTAAGTGGTGCAGTCTCTTTAGCCCACTGGTGTTTATAGCTACTCAAGGAAGTAAGATGTCACTGAAACTGTGATCACTTGATTAGGGTAATTAGTTCTTTGTCAACTAATGGCATTAGAACAGGATGTGAGACCTGGAGATCATAGCAGAAGCTGAATTAGTATGCCTCTCTTTATTGCAAGTGGTCTATTGCCTTGGATAGTAATTAAGGGATTTAAATGGACCATTGCTCTGACTTGTGGTTTATTGGTGAACTGTGTAGTAAAGGTGCTTAATTAGTGACGTTTCTATAGCCTTAATTGTATGACGACAGCCTCTATTTCCTCCAAGGAGCTGTGCTTAAAATCCTGTAGTTCTTTGTGTGAATTTATTTGGTTTTGCTTCCAGGTTATGAAAGTGGTTAACTTTAATTGTGTGCATGTTAAGCTGGCAGCCCTTTCAGACCCACAGCTCACCTTTAACCCAAAGGGGCCTGCTTTTAATTGTTTTACTGTCTGCCTTTCTCTTCTTTGGGTGACAAAGGAGAGATTTCTGGCAGGTGCACCTTGGCATGCAGGATATGTGTACCTGCTTAAATTCACTTTTATGTAATCAGTCAGTAAAAATAAGGGCGCTCTACCCTCCTTTCTTGATCACCCCTTTCTATTTTTTATTTTCTAGTTATGAGGGGTGGAATACTAAATGAAAAATGGTGTTCGTATTGTTGGAATGCCCTACTACACTCCAAGACCAAAGTATTCCATTAGAGCAATGTACTGATTTCCAGTTCCGTTTCTGGGAAAGTTGTTCTCTATGGAAGAATTAAAATATTGTATTTACTGCTCTCTATTCAATACATTTTTATTGATCTGTTACCATTAACTATAGAGTTTAACATACCGTGCTTCCCCTTTTTTATGCAAAAAGCAGAGTTACACATAAGGGCAGGTTAAGAGTGCAGTCCTAACATCTTTGTGGTGTGTTCACACTTGCAAAGCTGATGAAATGAATATTTCCTTATCTTCGCAGCCATTTGGTAAACGGAGGACCCTTTGTTGCTGTGCTAGTATTTGTGCCAATGTAAGCACAGGGCATTGCTGCAGGTCAGGCTGCAGTGAGTGCAGAGGCCTTGAGTGTGTGTTGTGAGAAAGCAATAAAGATCAGAGGCAAGCAGTAGCACTGGTCAGTGTCTCTATTCCCTGCCTTTTACCTTTGTCTTCAAGTTAGGAGTTAGGAGGATCCGGGGCATGGTCTGGAGGATACAGCAACTTTGCTGAAGCTTGAGAGATCTGGGTCTGGTCTGTTCCTGAGTAGGAAACTGCCTGGGAGTCCTATGTATGCCATCTGGAGCTCCATGATGGAAGAAAGGTGGGATATAAATGTAATAATTAGATGAGAGACATGGAGTATCTGTATGATGGAAGGGCACAGTTACTATGTGTAGTTAAACCCGTCGGAGCCTGTGGACTTCCTCAAAGCACTTCTACTTGAAGCAGGCGGGGGGCAGGCAAAGAAACCTGCTTTGTACAGGATCTGCTTGCCCACCCACTACTCAAAGGAGAAGGTGCTGCCGGTCAGCTGATATCCTATGTGACATCATCTGATGGATGAGTGGGCGTGGTGTGGGGAAAATGGCCTCAGGGGCCGAATTGGACTCCCTGATGGGCCAAAGGTTCCCCACCCCTGTTCTAATTGAGAAAAACAATTTAGCTCAATGTCTACCCAGAAGGAAGTCCCATTGATTTCAGTGAGCCTTACTTCTAGGTAATTGAATATTAGATTGCAGCCATACTCTCCTCCCATGTATATGTCTGTACTGGGAGTACTAGTTCCTTTTAACTGCCTGTTTGATTTTTCAGTAAATGGGAATGTCAGGATAGATTCTAGAATAACTAGGACTATATTATGCTGTTGAGTCTATTTCTATGTTGTGTCAGCACTGTGAATCACCAGGTATACAGAGAAAAGCAATTTTGGAATAAATTGTGCCTAAAGAAAATGACCATTTGTTCTTAAGCAGTTAGTTCTTACACCTCTAATCGATCTTTGCCAATATGCTATTGTAGTTAAATAACTGAATGTTTTCATTGCCTATAAAACCATGTGACTATTCTTTGTAGTGCTTGCTAATTTCATTTCATCTAGAACTCTCTTCTGGTTTTTTTTTGCTTTTTTTGGTAAAATTAATTTGAATTGTCTGCCTTCTGATTTTGTTTCCTGTCTGCTTGTTGCCTGTCAAGATGGATAGAAATTCAGAATAGACTGAAATTTTCAGAAGTACCAGCCAGAAGTAAAATAATGAATTACTGCTTTTATTCCCAGTTACATATGGCTATGAGAGATGACTTTGTCCGATGGAATTGTAGACATCCATCCCTCAGCTACTATTTTGTTATGCCTATAATGTTACATTTTTAGTCAGTCAAAGTTAAATACACACTATATTTCTGCAAAATCAGATATTGGAATTGCTGAATAATTCACAAGTTGCTTGCTGTGTTTTATTTTTCCCAGTTTGGAAGAGAAAAACTTGATTGGTATTTACTGGTTCCATGTTGAGTATGGAAATGTGAGGCATAGGAAGTATGAGGTATAGCTGTGTGCTGCACCTGCTTTGGGTCCGGGCTAGGCTGGAACCATGGGTAGCTAGAACCAAATTTAGGCTTCGAAGGGGGCTCTCAGGAACATCCTGTATAGGATTCTGGATTTTTCTGTTTACTAGACAAAAACAGATTGAGACTAGTGCAGGTTTGGCTAACCTTTGGCTTTGAAGATGTTGCTGGACTGTGGTTCCCATCATCCCTCACTATTGACTATGCTGTCAGGTGCCATAAGAAAGCTGCAGAGATAACACAGGATAGTACGCACCCTGGAAATGATCTCTTTTCAGCATCTGCCTTCTGGAAGAAGATATAGGGTTATAAAGACCAGGACTAGCTGCCTGAGAAACAGTTTCTACGCAAATGCAATTCTGGTTCTAAATGCAGCATAAGGAGCCTTTATAGTATATTGTATTTTAAAATGGGGTTTCAAAGTTTTTAGGGGTTTTTGAATGTTTTATGTAGATTTCCAATTTCATTGTTCTGTATGGGACAATGACAATAAAGATATCGTATATCGTTGACTGGGGTTGATGGAATTTGTTGTACAGCAGCAACTGGAAGGACGTACAAGGGCTGTAGAGCACATGCTTTGCATGCAAGCAATCCAATATTTTTTTATTTAAATCAGATTTTTAAAATTTAAATTGGATTTTTAAAATAAAATGCTTTTGGAGGAAAAATCTTTCTAAATATAGTTTTTTATTTATCTTACATTATAGTCCAAAGGCTATTCATCAGGAAATAAGATTTGTTTTAAGTTTTTCATGTGTGCTAAAACTCAGCCTAAGGTGTGTTTATTTTTTAAAAAAATTGTTTAACCACATCAGTTAACAAACATGGATACATATGCTGTAATGTTATTGTTTCAGTTAAATAAATTGTTTAAATTGTTATTAAGGAAATGATTATTTTTCTCCTTCCAATAAAGTACAGCAGAAAAGTTGTCCAAATATAAACCGTTAACTTATTAAACCTCACAATAATTTCATAATTATCTGTCAATGCTTTTCTAATAGTATAATCAAATTAGTAATTTTTGATATAACTGTAAAAATTACTCTGAAAATTTATTATTCCAAAAATGAAACCATCTGGTTGTAAATATTAAGATTATATTTTTTTGTAAAAAAAAAAAAAAGATTTAAATCGATTTGATTTAAATCAAATCCACCCTGATGAGAACTGCTCATCTTCTAACATTAGGCGGATGAGACTCAGGAATATTCGCCTTTCTAGTTAGAGAGAACCCATGTTTTCAGAGAAACTGTTCAAGGCACCTCTGGGAAGCAGCTGTGCTTCACGGAAATGTTCTTTGCAAAGTGAAGAACATTTATCAATGTATCGTGAAATTACTATTCTGAGCTTGTGTTAAAATCCGCATGCCACACTGCATAAAAATATCTAGAGAGCGTCTTGCTTGTTTGTGCTGGGTAGAAGTCCTGGACAGGCATTAGCAGAAAGGCAGCATTTGTTTACAGTTCCTTGGTGGTGTTTCCGAATGGCTCACTTAATCTTATGTAATTGCAGTCACATCTGTTATCTTCTACCTGTAGCATCTTCCAGTTTGAAGGAAGTGTCAAAATGTGTTGCCCTACTGTGGCGACCTTTTATCCAGCTGTATGAGCTTGTCTCATTCTATTGTATTCTCTTCATTAACTTAAATGGTCTCTGTGGGAAACTGGGCCCAATTTATGACCTAGCCAGAAAATCTTGCCTTTAACTAATTAACTTACAGCATCACCTCAGCTAAATAAAGCTTAATGGGTCATTTAATCTCTCCCATTCCAACAGAAATAATTTTACACTTTTTTAATAAAAAAGAGAAGCCAAGGGTGCACAAGATACCCTTCTGCCAAACACACACAAATCATGTACTCTTTGTGAACAACTAGATGCTTGCTTAGAGAAACTGCAGGATTCACATAAAATTGCTGTGCTTTACCCAACTCTTCCCTTTAACTTAACATATGTAAAATAAATTAAAGACAAAGCCTTGGAGGCCTTTGGCAGCCCAGTAGTTCAAGCTGAAATTGGATACTTCCTCCTTCCAACTCCCCATTATTTGAAGCTAGTTATCCCATATTTGTTCTATTTAAAATATTTTTATTTTGTTTCTCAGTCAAAGACTCTCAAGGTGGCTAATAACATTTTAAAACGATACGTATATTCAAATTACAACAATTAAAACA
Organism: Podarcis muralis; assembly: GCF_964188315.1. NCBI lineage: Eukaryota > Metazoa > Chordata > Lepidosauria > Squamata > Lacertidae > Podarcis > Podarcis muralis. Next base: position 13,890,350 of record NC_135666.1, read on the forward strand.
AAATACTAAAACTGACTCCATTAGCAGACAGTAATAAAACAGCAGTACAATCAAATGCTACTAAAAGCTAGAGAAAATAAAATGTCCTAACAGATAATACGTGTTGGGTGAGATGTGTTACTGTACATAAGTAATTGGGTTATGCTGCTTTACAGTTGCTGCCAGAAATGGAAAAAGGTGATGCCATTTAAATATTGTTTTAATTTCATTTGAATTCTTTAAGCATTAATTGTTTATAGAGCTGTGGTTGTAGATAAGGGTGCACTTTGCTGGGAATTTCAAAGCTTTTCCTTTTGGGATTGGTAATAGTAGATGTAGCTTTGGAAGGAATTTGCTGGCTTCCTGGACTCTTTCCCTCTTAGTTGGGTTGGGAAGTGGATCTAAAACTCCACCACCAACTCAGGCCATTTTGACAGGTGCCTGGGGCCACCTACCTTTATTTATTTTCAACTATAATTACTTATTTCAGAATACAATTCAGTGCTTTAAATTTTTAACACCTTTTGCTGTTGCCACTGTGGGTCAGAGAAAAAGGTGCCAGTGGATGGAAAGAAAGAACTGGTGCACTCCCAGTTCATTCTTTTCAGTTCGGCACCACAGGAATTCCTGTCCTACATCAGTTGAGCACAATTTTGGGGAAACCCCCTGACCAAATGGTGAGGGCCTGGCAGTCCTAGTTAAGCCTGTGGACCTGAGGTTCTGCACACCTGCCTTAGGGAGATACACATTACAGTTAAGTGTTACAGACCCAAACCATACTAAGACCTTTATTTGCTTTCTCAGTGATCTTGGAGATTCCATGGGCTCTTATGGCTTAAGATATGGAAAAATACATGTAGTAGTTCTTGAATATGCCTGTTGTCTTTGTCCATGGAGTTTTCTTGGCAAGGATACTGGAGTGGCTTCATGAGTTTGACCAAACTGCGGGAAGTAGTGGAGGACAGAGGTGCCTGGCGTGCTCTGGTCCATGGGGTCACGAAGAGTCGGACACGACTAAACGACTAAACAACAACAACAACAACAAAGTTCTTGAATATGTGAAACGTTTTTTGCACGGAAGCTCAATGTTTTTGAAAAGTTGCAGGAAGGTTATAATTCTGTTGAAGGGTCTTCCCATAGTATCACCGTTCACAGCAGCTTTTGTGTAATAAATTGAATACATGTGACTAACTACAACTATAATTTGGAAGGGCCCTGTAATGATAAGTGAAGCATAGAAGAACAGGTTACGTTTTAACAGATCATCTCTGATTACTTGTAGCATGGTAAATGAGTGCTATCGTCTTTAGATTTGGAAGGCATCTGTACAGTTAACACAGAGATAAAATAAAGCGTGTTGACTAGTGCTGGAAAGAATACCTATTTAGGCATGTTGCCTTGAGATAAATATTGAAATGAAAGTTGAGAAAGATGCTTTTTATTACCCACACGATATTCTTCAACCTATTTCCTTTTTTCCTTTTTAGACTTCTGTACAGCTTGGCTTTTAATGCCAGGTTCCTGAGGCATCTTTGGTATTTAATCTCCTCAATGACTACACGAATGATTACTGGGTATGTCTTATTCATTAATAATCTAAATGTAAATGGAGCGGTGTGTGTCAGTGCAAAACGAAACGGTGTGTGAGAATAAATGGGAGGTGTGTTGTACTTGGAGACAGGAGGTGCCATCTTAAGAGGCACTGCCTCTTATGTGAGAATGAAGAAGGAAGTTTCCTCTAAAACGATGCCTGCTGGCTTGTTTGCGGGCTTCCCAAAGGCATCTTGTTGGCCACTGAGAACAGGATGCTGGGCACTAGATGGGCTTTTGGTCTGATTCAACAAGGCTCTTCTTAGTTCTTAACACACCTAGGCATCATCTAAAAGCAAAATACACTTTTAAAAAAAGCATATTTATATGGATAACTGGGAATGCAGCACAAGGTAAATTTACTCATGTATGCTCTCTTTTCCATACCATGTTGATTATGTGGAGGAGCAAACACATGAATGGGAGTTATGATTTGTATAATGGGGGGCAGCCCTTTTACACTTGCATAATTTCCCTCCTGAGCTAGATATTATTATTGATGAACCAATTTAGCTTGCATAAGATGAAATGAAATTATATTTGTTACCCTTACTAGGCCAAAATATGGTTGTTCGTGCTGGCTCTTGATCCTGAAGTTGCATCAGTCTCTATAAGTACTGTGATGCACTGATACACCTATCACGTCTGCCCATCCACCTGGGAATTTAGCTTTGGTTCCCCTCACCCCCCCCCCCACTTCAGTGCACCTCATTTTTCCAATTAGAACATGCTATTTAAGACTTCTTAATATGAGTGTCTGTACATTCTGGTATGTTAGTGTCTTCTCTGTAGATATTCATAAAATAGCTTTTAACATTTTTAATGCCTGGCTAAGTGACAGAAAATACCTAATGTTCCGTTGGGATATTCAGCTGCGTGATAACCATCCTGAGAATATTATATAAACAGAAACATAAATGCCAGCATTATTTTATTAGAATCCATGTTAAAAGATAAATTATCAATCTTCCACCTTTTAAATATAAATAAAACAAATATGTATTTATTTAATAATTTTGTGTACCTCCCTTCATCCAAAGGCCCAATAATATTATTTGCAGATTCTAAAAAGCATATTTCATCATTTTTAACTTGTTCCATATTGTGGCATCGGGAAAATAAAAATCACCTCAAGTCCTCCCCGCCCCCCCCGCCCCCAGTTCCCAGTCCTAAGATTAAATTTATGACTGTTCTTCATCTTTTGTTTTGTTCTGTTAAGGTCTATGGTGCCACTCCTTCAGGTGATATCACGTGGCTCACCCATGTCTTTAGAAGATTCTAGTCGGATCATCCCTCTCTTTTATCTTTTTAGTTCCTTGTTTAGTCACTCGCTTATTTCTATACATGATAATGAATTCTTTGGTGATCCTATAGAAGGTAAGAGTATCCTCCTCAACAGCTTTTGTCTAGTGAAATATTTCCCCTCAAAACTCATATTGTTGTTATAAACACATAGTCGTGTGTGTGTGTTTGTTTGTGTGTGTGTGTGTATATTATCAACACACACCCGGGCTGGAAGTGTACAGTAGTTCCCAAAATTCTACAAAACTGAGTAACTGTTGGTTGTCTCATTGTTTTGTTGTTGCTATAATTATACCATAATTTTGAAATATTCTCCTGTTGTTTGTCTGTCCCTGCCCTTTAGTATCTCTCAGGAGTGGAGGGGAAATATTGCTGAATTTGCTGGGGTTTTATTCAGGCCTGTAGCAACTTATGACTTTCAAGCTGGACAGAACCCATTGGACACACAATAGTCGTCTGCAGGGTGCTTAAGCATCCTTTATTTTGGCAATTGAAAGCAGCCAGGCAGTAAAAAGGAGCATTCTGGTGCTTCCCTACATGGTGTGTAGGCTGTGTTGGGCTTTTGGGGTTAGAAGTTGTATGGATTTGGTTAAAAACAAAGTGCCAAACTTGAGTTTTGAAATTGCTGCTAAATTGTCATAGATAAAACAACAGGAAAGGTTTTATTAGACTTGCACTGCTTGTATAAAATTGGCATGCAAAAATGTTAAAACCCAAGCCCTGTACTTATTAGAAATGTACCTAACTCTTAGCTACATTGAAAGCAAAGAGGCATAATTCTAACCAGAGATATTAGCATAGAACCAAAATATCTTCTCTAGTTCTGTCTTGTACTTTGGGTCCAGAGAAATAACTTCTAGTTATGTATTGCCTAGTTGTAGGTCCAAGGCAGTCATCGATGATGCCTTTTACGTTAGAAGAACTGGTAATATTATCACGCTGCCTTCGAGATGCTTGCTTAGGAATCATTAAATTGGCATATCCTGAAACCAAACCAGAAGTTCGTGAAGAATACATTGCAGCATTTAGAAGTGTTGGAGTCACCACAAATACAGAAATGCAACAGTGCATCCAAACAGAACAGAAACGGTGGATTCAACTCTTTAAGGTACAGTATAGTTTTGATTTATATATAGAACTTCCCTTTTCATGCACTTTAAACATGGAGATAACACAGGTGATGATGTCTACATATGGAGTTAGCACCTGATTTAATTATAAAGACAGTAAGAGAGATTAGTTTTTTAATTAAAGGGTTTTTTATAGAGTATGTTTCTCCTGATTGTAAAGGCTATTATAAAATAGTATTTCTGGCAGTATACTTTTAATCTAATTGAATTTAAGTGGGAACTTAGAATTGTTAAAAATGCCATTATATCTTGGAACGAGTAGTTTTCTTGAGATGCTTAGATGCAGAAAGGAGAAGTGATGTAGAAAATGGGTGGTACATTCGTTTCTGATTCAGCTACTGATGTTCAGCTGTCAGTTCTTGCAGATGTTAAATGTCCATAAATAACGAGTACCCTAGGGTCACCATTGTCCTATGGATGACTATTGGCATGTTTAGAGCTTATTGCTCTGCTTTCAGACAGTTTGGAACAATGCAGTAAAAAGGACCAAACTGAGTAGGGCTTTAGAGATGGGTCTTTTACAAAAATAGATAACATAAGTTGGTTTTTTATTTCATTTTTAAAAGAAACTATTCTGTTAACACAAGGGTGGGGAACATGGGACATTCCAGATGTTGTTGGACTATGGTTGGCTGGGCTGATGATAGTTGTAGTCTAAGAACTGGAGGACACCTGGTTGGCAACCCTTTGTTAGTGAATCAGTAGGGCTAATAATACATTCTTACGTTTTCCCCTATTTTTGTTTTTTTCTCTGTTGAGACAAACAATCTTGGAGCTATGCCCATGGTCCATACTTCATGTACTGTTTTTTGGGGTGTCTGTATGATCTTAAGCTTCTTTTTGAGTACCATACACATTGCAGAGCCTGGCTGAAAAGCTATTGTGTGGATATCAACCACCTATGGGTGCAGCAAACCAAGACTTTGTTTGCACATCTGTTACAGTGTTTCAGGGAGACGAAATGAATAGTCTTCTACCCAGTCTATTTTTTCTTTCTTTTTGGCAACCCAAGGTTGAACAACACTAAGGAGGTGGGTTAGGAACCGAGAATATAACGGTTGTGCAAGAAAGTGCTTGACTTGCCATGAAATTTCTGCAGCAAACACATATAGTCAGCTAAAATTACTCATTAAAGGAGTGGAAGCAGAAGAAATGCATTTTCCAAATTGAATGCTAGATTTACAGTCGGTTTAATACTGGCGACCTCTCACACACTAATGTTCAGTTCGAGTCATCAGCCGTCCCTTCAGGTCTTTTATCACTGCTTTTGTCAAGCTATCTATTTAATTGAAAGAAGTTAATTGAATGAAAATGATCAACTAAGCTTGTATTAATATTGCTAATGGAACTTTCTTCTTGGCCATGTTTGGAGAAAGATGTCATGCTAGACTTTAGGAAAGGCCCATTAATGCTTGCACTTAACCTGATGGGCTAATTAAGGAATGCTTATTCATTCTACAAGTCTACAATAGCCTCTATCCCGCCCATTTTGCCCGATTTTTACAACACATTTCACTTACGAGCATGAACATTATGGACATTACCAGTGATGAGAGTAACTGATAATGTTTTGATTGTGTTGAATACGGTCCTAATGCATCACTAAAGTTAGAATTTTTGCAGATTGATCTAATATCTGTTTGCACAATTTTATTTAATTAGATGTCCTTTCATTATCCTGTTACATGCTCAGTTTGTTAAGCTGTGCAGAGAGGCCCAACATATGTTTTTGTATGTTATGAAATCATGCCATGTCCTTGCGCTGTGCATCGATACATCCATTTAGCAAACTATCTGGTGTTGAAATCTACAAAAAGAACTGTTTTAACGCCTATGTAGAGTTGTTAAAATTTGGAAAGATTCCAGTGGGCCTTGATAATTAATAATTGTACAAAGAAAAGCAAGTTGCAGAATAATGTTCACCAAAGAAGAACTACAGATAATGTATTTCTCTTAATCTGTGTGTATTCTGTGCCTTTAAAAATGGAACTGCACAAGATACACCTCGGTCACCAAGGGATGGAAACACGTGGTCCTCCAGATCTGACTCCCATCATCCCTGAACATACCCCATGGCTGATGGGAGCTTGAGTCCAACAGCTGGAGGGCTACAGGTTTCCCATCCCTTTTGCCCAACACAAAAATGATAGAATCTCAGCAGGTTACAGCAGAGTGCTGATAACGCCAAGGTTGCAGGTTAGATCCCCGTATGGGACAGCTGTGTATTCCTGCATTTAAGGAGGTTGGACTAGATGATCCTTGGCTTCCCTTCCAACTCTCTGATCTTTATGTCAGATATAACATAGACCCAACCCATTTTAATTTCTCTTCTGTCATGTTCTGTGAATGTAGGAGTCTGTGATAAACAAATTGAATGAGATTTGTAGAATATAATCTGTAGTACTAAAGGTTTCAAGTCCTGTATTTTTGCATGAGATTCAATTTTTCGCACAAATGTTGTAGTGGGTGATGCTCTCACTGATAATCAAGTAACCCATCACAAAAAAAAAATTCCCATTACCTAGACATACATGCACAGTTCAATCCTTCTCTTTGAAATCTGCCCCAAGAAGGGAAGAAATCTGTGTCTCACTCAAGCAATGTGCATTCCTGCTTCTAAAGTACAGTAACAACTTCTTACTTAAAGGAACCAGTTTGCAACAAATTTACTCTTCCTTTTGTGCCAAAGGGCAGCTGAAAGAGAGGGATTGTAGGTGCCACTTCAAAACAAATAGTTTTATCCTTGTTTGCGTGCTTCTGCTGTTGACAAACCTGGGTATCTTTCTATAAAGGTCAAAAGGATTCATTACTTTTGACTTATCCTTAGTTTCCACTCTCCAATAATGTGTTAATGAAAAATTGGATAAAAACCTATTGAAGTAACAAAGTTTATGAATTTGTTTTGTTTCTATCAAAAAACAAAATGCTTTCCCCATATTTGAGTTCTAAATGTTTTCCAAAAGCTCAAGAGATTCCTAAAACAATTTGTAAAAACAACAGAACCTTACTTAAGAGAATAATTTTTAAAGTTACACTGTTACATTTAGTTTTAGTTTCGGAATAAAGAGGGGACAGGATAGAAATTTAGATAATTATTAGGCATGGTATGGAGAAAGTGGATAGAGAATTAGCCCTGTCTCTCCCCACACCAATATAATAGGGCCCCGATCTAGGGCCCAAGATCACCCCATGAAGCTGGTTTGTAGAAGATTCAGGTCAGATAAAAGGAAGTGCAGCACATAGGAATTCACTCCACAGGCTGACAACCTGGGTGGCATTAAAAGGGGATGAGACAAATTAATGGAGGATAAGGCAATCAATGGCCAGGCACTGCTTCTATAATCCTACACCGCATGCTTCTGAATAGTAAATTCAGACAGATTCAAATTACAAGAAGATTTTGCCTAAACATTAGGATCAACTTTCTGACAGTGTTAGAAACTGAGATATGAAAGCTAAGAGCTAAATGGCACTTTAAACCTAGGTTATGGGCGCAGCAACTGAATGTCTAGGCACATCTTTTTAATAATAAGAATACAAAGCTTGAAAATGAATGAACTGCAGCTAAAATATTATGTTCATTTTTCACATGGTCTAGTCCTTCCCCTGCCCACCCCTCTAATATTCTTAAGAGGGTCTCTTCTCCAGTCTTCAGAGAGTGGCTGGAAGTGGGGAGGCAGGAAAAGGTAACCCTTTCCTTCCACTCTGCAGTTTTAATCTGAAATCTTAGGCGCAGTCCTGCGCCCAGAGCTCAGAAACTGCTCGCGCTAATGAAATTCCCAATGGCAAAATGCGCCTAGAACAATGGGAGTTTCAAACACTGTTCTGACAGTAAGAGCTGCATAGTAGGGGGTTGGACTAGATGACTCGTTGGGTCCCTTCTAACTCTACAATTCGGATTCTTCATCCTGCCTTTGCACTTCCCATGGGCTTTTAATTGGTCATTGTGAGAAAAGAGATGTTGGACAAGAATAGATAGGCCTCTGGTATGATCCAGCAGGGCTCTTTATGTTCTTGCCTCGTTTTTAGAATAAAGAACGGTTCCCTTTTGTAAATGCCCCCCTGCCCTGGTGTGTTTCTGAGCAGGCTTGTAGGAAATTGGTTACCCACCCCCTCAAAAAAAAAAGAAAAAAAAGAAGAAGCACTAAAGACTATCTCTGCCTCAGATTAATTTCTTTGAATGTCTTTCAGATTACTTCCCTCAGTGCTTGAAAGGTTTCACATGCAATATCTCATGACGTTTGCAATCAGGGCCTAATGGAATCAGTGCTTGAGTGACCAACTTGGCTAACCTGCATTGAATTTTACAAAGGGCAAAAAGTGGTGAAAAAGATTCTGCATAATCATACAGATCTCCTAATGGTCCCCCCACCAGTAGTTTTCTAACCTGTAAAAAGTTCACTTAATAAACCAGGTCATTAAAAAAAATATCTTCAGTATGTGGAAAGGAAACCTTTTTGATTGTCCATTAAGTTCTTTTGCTCCTTTTGGCATCTGCCCACTAATGCACCAGTTGAGACATTATTGAAGTAATTACATTTTTTTAAATAAAAGAAAACCCCTATTGGCTCCATACTGTACAGCATAGTGCCATACATCTACTCTGCTGCTTTCAAACTTGATATAACTGTATGGGAAGGGCAGGGATTTTGTTTAGTCTTATAAATTAAAGATGAGTGCCTTAAAATGTTCAATTACGATCTGGGTCTTGGATCATCATATGCATTCTTGGATCTTGTGAATGTCCCAAGGAAGGGAATATGTGACATCTCTTTTCTAGCACTATTCTTTTTCCTACCTCCAATAATCACCTGTGATCTAGCACTGGTAACTGTTGGAGGAACTGGATATTTACGTAGGTGTTAATTTCTTTTATGGTCACAAATCACCTGATGTATGAGATAAATCAACAGGAAAGGTCAACTAAGCCAGTTACTATGGCAATGACCCAGTGTTTAAGTCATGTCAGCTCATTAGTCAGTCAGTCTGTCCATGAGTTGGAGTCTGTGTTACGTCTTGAAGGTGGAGCAACAGAGATACTTTATGCTTGTATATATCTGTATCTGTAGAGCCGACAAGCTGTATGTATATATGAGCACCTAGAACTGTATTACTAAAGCCTTATCTTTTACAGCTGTAAACTATTTTGGATTTTAAGCTGCCTCTGGGTGGTGACTGGAACTGTGGGGCAACTACTTCTATGTGGGTATCTTACTCAGATCTCCTGCCTCCTGAAACTTTGTCCTTATATCATAAGGAATAGATACTGGCCTGTTCAAATGTAAAACCTTTACAACACTGAGCTGCAGCTAGCCTTGGTCTTGTACACTTCCATCTCCTCCTTGGGTGCATTTGTAAAGAGGAGTTAAGAAATACCATTTTGAAATAAGTACCGCTTGTTGTGACATCTGAAGTGTACAAACTGGTTAATCTTAACGATGGCCTATTCCAACAAACTATAGTAAAGATTAACCACAGTTTATCTGGGTTCAGATGTCATGACAAACGACAGTAAATCTGAAATGGAAGCAATACTTTGCTGAGGCTTACTGTGGCTCATTCTTATAATGCTGAACCATGGTTTAGTAGCATATCCGAATATAGCCACTATTTAGACAATGACTGCAGTTAGTGCAAAATGAGGCAGTGCAATTGTTGACAGGAATGAGAGTCTGTCAGAATATTATAATTGGGCTTAAAGATTGGCACTGGCTACCTGTTGGCTACTGGGCTGAGTTACTATTGGTACAAAAGGCTCTTAATCGTTTGGGACCAGATTACTTAATAGATCACCTTACCCCATACATACTGATGCGATCACTTTGATCTGTGGAACTTGTGCCATGTCTACACTTGCAAGGAGTAATTCCCTTAATGTGGCAGCACCTGTCCTTTGGACAGTCGCCATGACTGTTCTGTTTTAGATATCTGCAGAAAACTTTTCTGTTTCAACTGGCCTATCCAGACATGTAATTTTGTTTCCTCTGCTCTTAAATCTGTTTTAGATGTTTTATTGTATGTGTTGTTTTTATGTTTTAAATTTGTTTTAATTTACTTTTTAAATGCTTGCTTTATTTATTTATTTATTTATTTATTTATTTACTTAGTGTGTGTTTTGTGCCCAGAGAATAGCAGGATGTAAATTTACGTTAATAAATGGTACAATTGGGTATTCTATTCTAAATTATGTTAAATGAAAACAATTTAGTTTCCTTGACTTTCCTCGAAATCTCATTTTTTTTTTACATGTTGAGAGTTTTCAGTTGTTTTGATGAAGAAGTAATTTTAAGTAATTTATCTAATGAACTTTGACCAAATATTTGATAACTTAATCATGTCTCTTAAGAACAAAAATACTGTAACATTGTATATTTTAAAACATTGCTGCTTTGTCTGTGGTATTCTGAAAAAGACAAAGTTACAATCTATATTGATATATTTCTGCCATCCAGGTAATCACTAACTTGGTGAAAATGTTGAAATCTAGAGATACAAGAAGGAATTTCTGTCCACCAAACCACTGGCTTTCAGAACAGGAGAACATTAGAGCAGATAAGGTAATACAGATGTGGCTGTTTTAAAAAACTCTTTAATTCTTTTAAAATCAAACTCTTGGTATTAATAATCACATATGTACTTTAGTACAGTTCTGGTGTGCAGGTGTTAACCCGACTCCTTGAAGCATTTGGCATGTTCTCAGTTCTCTGTTTGTGATATGTTTGTCATTTCCTATGCATGCTTACTAAGAAGAAAATTGCACTAAGTTCAGTGGTACATACCTGGGAATAATTTTGTGTAGGATTGTAGCATTGATACACAAGGTATTTGTCATATTCCCTGATAAACTTGTGATGCCTTGCTCTGTTGCCCAGTGCATATGTAGAGTTAATCAGAATTTATGGATTGGGAGTGGTGTTTTATTTGAGTTGAGCATTATTTTAATACATGGTGTCTGTTTTCCCAGAACATGGTTTGCGGTATCCTAACAGAGCTGTATGTCATTTGAAACTCTGTTTCTGATAATGATAATGATTAAACTGCAGGAAATACATTTGTCTTAAGGTTTTGACATGAAATATTTATTATATTTAATAAACAACTAGGTTACACAGCTTTATGTGCCATCAGCCAGGCATGTATGGAGAGTGAGAAGAATGGGAAGAATAGGACCTCTCCAGTCTACTCTAGATGGTAAGACAATATTGCTTGGCCTCGGAAACTGAAGATGTTGCATCTTTTCTTTCTTTTAATAAATGGAGAGCCTGTTTCTGGAATGTGAGCTTTCCCAATCTGTTGATACAGCATTTAAGAGAACTTGTGCTCCAGTCACAATGCAGTTCATTGGCAATAGCATGCTTCTGAATTGTAGTTGCTGGGAAACAATACATTGTGCTCATGTTCTCTTTGGGGCTTCCCCAAATATCTGGTTGGCCACTGTGAGACAACTAGACAGGATGTTGGACTAGATGAACCCTTGGTTTGATGATGTAGGGTTTTTCCCACATTCATGCCAGCAGTTGTTAATATACCAACAGCCTCTGGGATTGAGTGAGCTAAATTTTACCTAGACAATTGATGGTACCCACTAAAGACCAGTACATTTTTACATGGCCAATTGTTAGGTACTTGAAATTCCACTGGATTTGATGTCCTCTTATCTGTGCAACTGATAGATTTGCATCCAAAATCAGTTTTCTCTGCCTGGTCACTTTAATTTCTTGATGAAATAAAGGCTTAATCTTCCATAGGTTGTTCCTCTACCTTTCTTGACTGAATGCCCTTGAAATGAAAAAAGATGTGATCAACATGATTGTGTGAAGAAGGGCACATAACAGTGTGTTTATGATTTGTTTAATCCCACTTGACTCCATATGGGCTAGAATCAATTAGTGTGAAAGAACCACTGACTCACATATGGCTCTGTTTATTTGTGCTTTTTCATTTACTTAAATGGCAAGCTCTTGAGTTCTAAATGTCTTGTGTATTGATGACTCCATCCCATATTTCTCTTTAAAGATGGAAACGTTGATGGGGCAATGTAGATAAAATTGACTAATTGACCAGAATAATTGAACTGCTGAAGTTAGATAGTGGTTTACCTTTGCTGTACATGCACTTTGTTTTAAAACGCTTTTAACCCTTAGCTTAATAGATAGCATACGTTGACTGTAATTAAAACTGTTTACTGAAAGTTAGGAAAACACTCATTCCAAGGGTTTACAACATTGGTATTTGCCAAAAATTCCCAGCTCTGTTTCTGTGGCACTAAATAGGCACTCTTAATAGCTCTAGTTAAAAATAGCTAGAGGAGCTCAAAAGTATAGTATCTGTTACTGCTGATGCTTGCTATTGAAAGGCCAGCTAGTCACTGCTACCCTGCAAACAGATGATAATGATGAATTGCTTCTGCTTTAACACTCAAGTCATACACACCCAGTCTTCCAAGAATTTTTACCATTCCTGCAGACAGTGTCTGCCTGTGCTTGGGAATAGATCTTTCATCATTTACTCAGATAACTAAAATTTTGTACTTTTTTTCTTTGGGGAATTTTCATTTCCAACCAAATTGGTTTGCCTTTGTCCACATGAACATTTATATGAGGAGTACAGTTTAACACAGACTACACCTCTCTTGTTCCAGTGACTATAGCCAGGACTCAGGTAGGGCTATACAATCAAGTGTGTGCATTTGTATACCTGGTGGGACTTCCTACCGTTTCATTTCTGAACTACAGTGTCTCACTTTGGATTGGAGACCACTCCCAGTATCCTTTGAGTTTGGGAGCTACGTGTTGAGTGGCACAAAGTATGCGGATGGTTCAGTAGGAAGAAATGCCACCAAGTCTTAAGTATATGAGTAGTAACTCCACACAACTATTTGGATCTCAGTTTATCATTGCTTTATACAGTCAGCAAGCTTGGCTCTCTGTATGGAGTGGTGTCTTTACCATCCAGAGAAGAATGGAAAGGTAGTGTATTGTGCACTAAAACTGAGTTCTCTCTCCCTCTCCCTCTCTGACTTTCAATTTAAAAAGTGGGGTTGGATCCAGCACCTCTTTCCGTGTCTGAGGAACGACAACTTGCAATATTGACTGAGCTACCTTTTGTGGTTCCTTTTGAAGAAAGAGTAAAGGTACACCATCTCTTTAAGTATTGTGCTTTTGATAGTTAGCATAAGCCAATGTATTTGCTAAATACAGAATCTTGCTACATGATTTGTAAAGGACCCTGTTCTGCAACACAGAAATAGGCGATCTTGCTGCGTGATCCTATCATTCCAGATGCCATTTTAAAATCATAAGTGAGTGGTGGCATGGTTCAAAGGTTCTTCAGTTTTAGTGCCTCTGTCTTAAAGCGGCTGGGGATGTTTGTATGTGTCTCGTGGTGTGATTTTTTTCTTTTTTAAATCCTAGATGTGCCAAAGTTATTCTTCGCACCTCCTCTCCCAACCTGGTGTAATGAAGGTGTTTTGGACTACAGCTTTCATTAGTGTGCCTAATGCTCACAGATGATGGGAATTGTAGCCCAAAACACCTGCAGGGCACCAGGTTGGGGAAAGTTGCCTTATGCGATCACAGCTGTGTATGCCTTGCTGGTGTTTAACAGTCATTTGTTGTTCTGGTTGCAGAGGATGGGCAACACTAGAGAAACAAAGTCCAAAGCGCTGTTATATTTCAGAATGGGGAGTGCCTTTTTTGGGATGGGGTAGGTCGATCCTGACCTCGACCTATAATTTAGTTATAACTTTGAAAATCATCAGCCCTTTGAAGTATACCACAAAGTGCCTATTGTTTAAAGGGCTGTCTTCATCTTCTTAGTTTAAAAAAACTGTAATAACTTTCTAAGGTTCTTTTGTTGACTCTACAGCTTTCAGCTAATTAGCAAACTGAATTCCCAGAATTGTGCTGCCATCAATGTGTGCTAGTCCTATCAAGGAAATGAAAGATAGTTTCATGGGAGAAATAAATCACTGTTTCCCAAAAGGACAATGATAAATGGAGGGGAAACGTGTTGTTTCGCTTTGGTGCAAGACTTAGAAGTGGCACAGAAGAGAATTATAACTTGAAACTTGCATTCGTCAAGTTTCTTAATGCAGGCATAATACTTTTTTAAACTATTCCCTATACTAACAGTTTACACACATTAACAAACTCTCCAGTATATTATTATTAAACACAGTTTTGAAAGCAAGCTGGAATGTTGTAAAATTGTAGGACATTGAAAATCCATATTTAAATGGGATTACTTTTTCTCTCCCTTTTATTACTTGATTTATACAAGATATTTCAGAGGCTGATCTATGCTGACAAACAAGAGGTTCAAGGAGAAGGCCCATTTCTGGATGGAATTAATGTCACTATTAGGAGAAATTATATTTATGAAGATGCGTACGACAAACTTTCCCCTGAAAATGGTAATGTGTTTTTAAATTAATGCTAAAATAAGTTCATAGTAATAAAATCACTTGCCTTGGGAACTATAAAAATATAAGTCATTTACTATTTTCTTGCATGAAAAGCTTACATCTAGATTGTGGGCCAATTTGGTTAGTGCACCATATGAGGATGAATAATTTTCTACCTCAGAATTCCATCTATCTCTATCTATCTATCTATCTATCTATCTATCTATCTATCTATCATCTATCTACACCAGGCATTTGTGAAGCTGTGTTCTATTTTGGGATTTTAAAAAAGCTTTTTTAAAAAAATAAAAAAGCCTGTTGCACATTATTTTTGCCTAGATTTCTTCAATGTGTTGCCTGTTTTTTCACATGTTGTGAGTGGATATTCATACTTTCAGTAGGATTTCAAACATTTAATTTGTGAACAGCTTACTGGTGGATAGACTGTTGTAAGTTGAAAGAGCTCGTGATCTGAATAAAAGAAGGCAGTTTTGCTTCATCTTTCAAGGTGAACATTCGGTGGTGAAGCTGTACTTGCTTTCTAATTAAGGACAGAACCATTGTAGAAATAATAAGTTCAGCGAGCAATAAAAACAGAGGGGCTTCATTCAGTCGTTGAGTTCCAGAAATAAACCTTGTAAGTCTTAAGATGGAGTCGTCTGATGGGAGTTACCTAACAGCACCTTACAGGGGCGCAGGTTCCTCATCACTTATTTAGAACAACTTGTCCTGAACCAAATGCACCTTTAATTTTTGTTTAAGTGGAACTGCAATTGTTTTATAACATTAGGCATGTCAATAAGGTCAACAGACTTCATAACATGTTTTAAAGGGGCTACTTTACTCACCAGTGGATTTTTGTAAAAAACAAAACAAAAAACCAACATGAGGGAATCCATTACATTGGGACAATATTGATGAGTTTTAGCTCATGAACTTTTAGATTGCATATTTTATTAACCCTTTAGGCACACCACTGTATTGTATTTCTTCAGAAAGTTGTCTTTAAATGCATGCATGTGTAAAGAGTTGTGCATTTGCAAATTCTTACATAACTTGTTTTCTCTTTCTCTAGAACCAGATTTGAAAAAACGAATTCGTGTCCATTTACTTAATGCCCATGGCCTAGATGAAGCTGGTATTGATGGGGGTGGAATATTCAGAGAATTTCTGAATGAACTGCTTAAATCAGGATTTAACCCTAACCAAGGTTTTTTTAAGACCACCAATGAAGGACTGCTTTACCCTAACCCTGCTGCACACATGCTCATTGGAGAGTCATATGCAAGGCACTACTATTTCCTTGGGAGGATGCTTGGAAAGGTAAAAATAAATAAATTTGCAGATATATGAATAGGAGCTGCTTGTGTAGTATATGAGATAGAAGTGGATTTTTTAATGGAATGTTTTCAGAAATGGAAAGTACTTGGGAAACAATAATAGGTTTGTATCCATTTTCTTTGCCCTTTCTATGAAGAGAAGGGCGTCTTCATTTTGATCATGTGTTACATTTGCTTTAACGATATTGATAGCTAAATGCGCACAGCTGCATTCTTCATGCTTGACATTCTTACTACTCGTGGGGTTACTTTCCTAATTCTGCATGTTTTAAGTGAAAAGATACACCATTTTTGGACAGGACATTTTCCCAGTTGAATCGCCTTCACACAAAAAATTAACAAGACTTCGTAAGCAGGTTATAGATTATGAAGTCTGAATGATCACTAGTGTCAGGTAAATTTCTGTTTCATGCAGACAACGATAGATAGATATGATAATGAACTCTCTGATTTGATAGGGTTTCATTCATAGAATCTCAAGCCTGGTCATGGTGTCAAGTTTTAGTTTTTCAGTGTCAGGAAAAATGCATTTGATTTCCACCAAGATGATTCCTTTTCCTTCCCAACCCAACCCAGCAACTTTTTTTCTTGTCTCTAGTACATGGAGCAGGACCTAAGGTACTACAACAGCACTGAGCCATGATAAGTTAAACAAAAGAACAGGATTCTATTAATTACCATTGTTCCTGATTCTCTAGTTCCCCCCTTAACTTCCAGTATTGACAGTCATTTCATTGAGCTCCCACAGTGACACCAGTTGCACAGAGGGCTGAAGGTGCAGTAGAACAGTTTCACACATTGTTTTTAGGTGTACACCTAAGATATTTTAAGTGTACATCAAAACATGTAAATCACGAACCTCACAGGTGTGTCTTTGCAAACTTGTGTCATCGGGAGCCTTGTTGAGTTGGAGCACTCTTGACTGCACACTCTGGATTTGTCTCAACCTGGTGTGTGAAATGGCCTTTGCCATCTGGCCATATCAAGGCTCCACATAACAACACTAGAGAACAGTTTGTGCTGATCTCAGAGCTACATGTAACTGCTAGAGTAGACATGTATTGGATCTGGAAGACTTGCCTCGCCAACATCTAAAATACAAAAGCTGCTATATTTTACCTGGATATTAACAGGTTAATTGTTAAAGTATTTAAAAGGGGAGTGGGGGAAATTTGACTTTGGGTTGAGAAAAGCTGAGAGGCATGGCTGTTCTTATACTTTGAGATCAGAAGGAACCCAGTTACTTGTCATTTTGAAAGCAGTCAAATATTGATGTGTGTGTGTTCTGTGTTTACATAAGGCACAAAATGACTACGTTATTTAATAATTAGCTGTACCCAGGTGCAGAAACACCCTTTAACTGGCATGTTTGGAAAGCTGATGAATTCAGTAGCAAGATAAGGCACGGTTTTACTATTTGGTCCCTGCCAGTATTGTGGTTTTAGTTAAAGACTTCATTAAATTCTCTGGTTTTATAAAAATGCTTACCTTTTATCCATTTGCAAATAATTTTGGAAAGGCTGCAGTTGTTTAGTCTTTGTATAAATAAACTGCATGCCATACAAAGGAAGCCATCTGAAATCCACAGAAATTTCTTATTTGTATAAATAAAAAAATGCAGAGAGAGTTGCTGCTAAGAGCTCTATTTATATGACAGTGTTATCAGAAAAACAAATACATTAACATTGAATGATTTACCTATATTCTGTGTAGCCAGCCATTCAGTGGTAATCACCTAGTATATTTTAGTTAGTGTTGAATATTTCTTACCCCAAATATTTTTAATCCCTCCCAATGTTTATTATTAAATAAAATAAAGAGCATAAAGAAATACTAATACAGCAGGACGAAAGCAGCATAGGGTAGGACATTATCATTGATCTTGTTCTAAAATATTACAAAAATACCCATTTTACCACAAACGTGGCTTATATGTATTCTATTGTAATAAGTTATCTTAATCATAGTTACTGTGGATCAAATTTCCTCAATCCATGCAGATATCCATTTTTATTTTTTTTTAACTCTCTTGTTCCAGTTCTGTCTTGAATAAATTGTATTATATCCCTGGCAATTTATAATAATACACATTAAAAGCTCTTCATTGTGGTAGTTGCAGTTTTGAAAGAATATTACCCCCTCTAAATATCTTTGAACTATAGATACTTTATATCACAGTCCTAACCATGTCTACTAAGAAGCAAGCCCTATTGAATTCAGTGGGGCTTACTTCTAGGTAAGAAAGGTTAGGATTGCAGCTGTAACTACTTAGGATTACCACATTCTACTTGAAATAAGTCATATTCACTTCAGTAAGGCTTACTTTTAGTTATGGAGGGTATAAGGTAATAGATTCATTGGCTCAATAAATCAGTTTAAAACATTTTGATAGACTAATATTGATCAAATAGGCAGCAGATTTTGAAAATAAATTAAGGTTGAACTTTCAGACGGCAATAGAGACATTATGAAACTGCAGGGAATATCTTAAGGTGATGGCAACTACAGCAGAACCAAGTGTCTGAAAATGTTGAGTTACTGTTTCAGAACTGTTTCACTTGCATGCTTTCCCCCCAGTTTTTAAAAATCATTTTCCTGACACTCATATGATTAAGTATGGCTGCAATCCCAACTCCACTTACCTGGGAGTAAGCCTAATTGAATCTAGTGCTTTGGAGCAGAGATGGTTCGTTTGTGTGTGTGGCAATATTACTCAACTTCCAAGAACTTCATGGCAGACACAAATTCTAGAAGGAAGGCTTTCTCCAGTACTGCATTTCCACCATGGGAAAAGCATGTTGAACTTTCATGTCATGCAGTTGATGAGGGACCAGGTGATTTGCTAGAAAACTAGACACTCCTAAGGGGAACAGGAGCAGATCAGATATCTGAGCCTACTCTATGCTTTGAAGAACTCCTAGGTTGGCTCTACCCTTCTTTATCGTCGCCTGAAATACAGTGGTGCCTCGCAAGACGAAATTAATCCGTTCCGCGAGTCTCTTCGTCTTGCGGTTTTTTTGTCTTGCGAAGCACGGCTATTAGCAGCTATTAACGGCTTAGCGGCTATTAATGGCTTAGCGGCTTTAAGAAAAAGGAAACAAACTCGCAAGAACTCGCAAGACGTTTCGTCTTGCGAAGCAAGCCCATAGGGAAATTTGTCTTGTGGAACGACTCAAAAAACGGAAAACCCTTTCATCTAGCGAGTTTTTCGTCTTGCGAGGCATTCGTCTTGCGGGGCACCACTGTAGATGTCAAATAAAAACTAGAAATCTTTTTTTGTAATCTTTTTAAGTCTCCTAAATTAATTTTTTTAAATGCCATTAAGTAAACTGCCTGATATTCTACTTTGGTTGTTTGGGCCTTTTTTTATTCAATATGTTAATAGCACAAATAAATGTGGTGTTTGAATAATTTCAAAATAGTATGAATTTGCTAATGATTCAATAGTATAAGAACTCAGTATTGTTCAACACATTTTAAAAATTCCCTAATACTAACTTATTTTTGAAACGGTTTTAACATAACTAATATGCTTGTCTTCCCTATACCAGTTCCTTTCACATAACCAATTATCTTTTCATTACAAATGGCTAAACTTAGTACCAGCATTTATAAATATGTGTCCAGCACTAAAGGACTACTAAAAGTGTGGTATTTTAACACTAAATCTTTGAAAGGGAAAAGATTGTATTGATTGATTGTGATATTTATTGGGTCATAATGTATTTAAATTTTCTTTAATGCATATGTTAGTGATTGTTTACTGTGATAAAGTGCAGAAAGGTCTCTGCAAGCAATTCTACATGGAAAGAATTACCTCATGTCAGTGGTCACTTCTCAATTAAAAGTTCCATTAGCAGATGATTCCAGCTTCTGGTTTGTGTACTGATTGCATTTTATAGCTCCTAAATCAGGCTTCCTAGACAGGGAATAAATAAACAGTTAAAGTGTGTGGTAATGGCATCCTGATCTTCTTTTGCCTTTGGAAACACCTAGGTCCATTTAAGTCAATTAAGTTCAGAATATTTAGTGGAATAAATTGTCATGTTTGAACTCTTACTGAAAATCAGTACTCTGCTGATTTGGAGATATTGATTCCTCTCAATACGTGTTCCCACCACATGGATTAATTATAATTACCTCTGCCCACTTGTTTTTTTTTAAACAAATGCTTCATATAGAAAAGTTGTACTTCTTGCTGGTAATTTTATTCTAAGAATTCATCTCCATGAACTTGCAACAGGATAATTCTTTTGAACAAACTAATTCTGGGACACTCCTGCTCTTAAGGGCCTGTGGCTATCTGTGCAGAGTGGCAAAAAATGCTTCCTTAATGCGGATCATTATAGGAAATTGTAGTCTTGTGATTCTTGTTATGTGCACAGAAACAGATGTGCACATGTGTCAAATACGACTTTGAAACTTCTGCTTGGAAGATAAGCACAAGTCCTCCCATATGTGTTTGTAGTTTTGGTTCTCTGTAAAAATGACTACAGAAGCTGCTGGGGAAGTAGCAACAGCAAGTAGTATGATTATTGTAGAATATTTAGCAGCAGATCTGTGTAATTGAAACACCAGAGGCCCATAACGTTGTCTTGTGTGTCTGCTTATAATAGAAGTACACAGCTATTTTTCTGTTTAATATGTGAGTACAGTGGTACCTCAGGTTACATACGCTTCAGGTTACAGACTCCGCTAACCCAGAAATAGTGCTTCAAGTTAAGAACTTTGCTTCAGGATGAGAACAGAAATTGTGCTCAGGTGGCACGGCAGCAGTGGGAGGCCCCATTAGCTAAAGTGGTGCTTCAGGTTAAGAACAGTTTCAGGTTAAGAATGGACCTCCGGAACGAATTAAGTACTTAATCTGAGGTACCACTGTAATAGTTTCTTACAGTGTAAAAGAGTAAATTAATCATTCAGGGGGTCGGGAATTTGATGAAAGGAGCAATAAATAAATACTGAGGATTGTATACAATGACTGTGTGAGCTGAAGGCAGTTTCTACGAATGTCTCTTTCTGTTCCCACGCCCACCCCTGAACAGTGGGGCCGTGCCATATGGGGACTGCAATGTGGTTGTGGTTGTTGTGGAATTCACGTGAAATTAAGTGGAACACCATTGGGTCAACATCCCTCCATCTGCTTTCAGGTGATTCTCCTTCCCACTGCAGTGCCATATGACACCCTCCCCTTCAGTCTGCGGTTCCGGAGGGGGGTTTGAGGGGTAGAGAGAGCTGCTGGCAGGAGGGGAGGGGGGGAGTAGAAAAGTTGGCTGCACAAACTGTTTTCCACTTGCACAACCATTGAATACAAGTATGGGTGTTTAAGTAAAAGGATATAACAGTGTAATAAAGGTAAAGTGACCCCTGACCATTAGGTCCAGTCAGGGGAAATGTGTTCGAGACTGGAGAAAAAAGTATGATTTAACAAACAAATAAAATAGAATGTTTTATTTTAGTATTGTATTATTTTTAAATTGTAAAAATACTAAGTTGGTCTTAATATTCTTTTTTTAAAAAAAGGCAATAGTTTGTCTTAATATTCTGCTTTATATTTAATCTGAACATTAGGCTGCTGCAGCTGCAGAAGGAGGCCATTTTAGGGGAATATTTAAGAAAAAATAAAAGAGTCTGTAAAATGATACAGTGGGTGCATTTGAATGTCTACATTAAATCACAACTTAGCAAGACACAACTGAGCTTCAGCAGACCTCAGACTTGCATGCTTCTTTTCCCATGTGGCCAGAATGAGTTCAGAAGCAACCATCTTAGCTTAACAGCATTTTTCACGCTTAAGAAAAATAAGTAACAAGAGCTTTCAAACTTTTCTTCCTGGCTGCATGGGAGAAGGATCAGGGAGTCCTCAAGCCTGATGTATTTTTAGTTTTTAAATTTGAATATGAAGGACCAAGGTGAGCTTGGCTTGATCAAGAAACCCCAGAAGTCTGGGCATGTGTGCACCTACTGCAATGTGTGGCTTACAGTGGTACCTCGGGTTACATACGCTTCAGGTTACATACGCTTCAGGTTACAGACTTTGCTAACCCAGAAATAGTACATCAGATTAAGAACTTTGCTTCAGGATGAGAACAGAAATTGTGCTCCGGCGGCGTGGCAGCAGCAGGAGGCCCCATTAGCTAAAGTGGTGCTTCAGGTTAAGAACAGTTTCAGAACAATCTTCGCGGAGCTCAGGCCCAATGGTTGCCATTGGTTTGATTTGAATTAATTTTATAATGAATGATTTTAGAGTGTTGTGTTGTACTGTTGTACTGTTTTATTGTTGTTAGCCCCCTGAGCCCGGCTTCAGCTGGGGAGGGCGGGATATAAATAAAATTTATTATTATTATTATTAAGAACGGACCTCCGGAACAAATTAAGTACTTAACCCGAGGTACCACTGTATTATATTTTGCCATGTAGAAAGAGAAGAGCCTAACTGTGACTAACTTATCAAAGAACTGCTATACATTTCGCAGATGCCTATTTTAAAAACTTAGCTTTTACACTAATTGGAATGTTAACTATTCATCTCACCTTGTTTATACAATGGATGTTTCTTTTGTCTTTTATATTTGGAGGAACTTGGCTGTGGGAAACTGTGCCATCTTGATTATAATTTTAATTAAACACAATCAAGGTGGCCTAAAAATGTTTTATATAGTTTTTAGATTAAGTTATAAATGTTTGCTGTGGAGCTACCTGAAGATTGATAGATCTGCATTTGAAAAGCATTATTTTTATATTGATTCTTAATGTAGTAAATTACTAAAGTTATTTGGCAGCAAACAGAAATGGCCTGTGATGTTGTTCACATTTATTCTCCTGATAGCACCACAATTTGCATTAATTGCATTGCTAGTGCACTCACTTATATTAAAAGGCTTCTACGATAATTAATCCTTTTTATTTCAAATCATTTTGGCACAATTTCCAGCAATAAACACTCATAAAAGACAGACACTTGAAAAATAACATGCAGGTTCTTTCAATATACCTATTGCTATTTTCCCTTGACAAGGAGTTATTGATAGGCTTCTAGGAGCCAGTGTTAACATGTGGCTAAGAATTAAGACCCATATGAAAAATGGTAAGTGGATTATTTTGCATAAAAAATAGACAGTTCTTGAATCTGTGTAATTAACCTGTGTTTAGAAAATACCTTGATTTATGCCTACATTTGTATTTCACTTGCATACATTATGGAAATTTAATTTATAATCCATTTAGCTGATGTGATCATAGTGTTTAGGGCCATCATTTATTAGTGCTTGTATATTAAATGCTTTAAATGCCTAAACCTGACTTGTGTTGGGGGTGGGGAGGGGGAAAATATATATAAGGATGCAGAAGTATTTGGTGAGTCAGTGATTAAATTCAGCTTCAGATTTCAGGTAGCTTTGATATATTTACCAAAGTTGTGGAGTGTGTGTGTCTGTTACTAATTCAGAATAGCAAACTGTGACCATACAGATTGCAAATTAATGATTTACACTTGAAGTTTACTTTTTCAGCTACACAAAGAAAAGGTTTCAGTTTTCATCCCTTTCCTAAAAATGCCTCCTTGGCTTTGATCTTGTTAGTCATACATTCTTGGGGCTAAACTGTCACACAGTGTTTGTGTGTGAAGGTATTTTGATAGGGCATCATTAGGAGATTGGTGCTTTTTACTGCTCTTCGTGGTTCTGTAAATTTTTCTTGACCCTGAATACAGAAAGTTTATGAAGATTTGCATTTGGAAATAGAAGGAAGGAGCCTAGAGGAGCACAATCTGCAGCTTCCAGTGTTTAATTGAAAGCTGTCATTAGCTATCACTTTATGGTCAGATAGATAGGCGCATTGTTCTGAATGTCTAGGTGAAAGCAGTATATGTCTTCCATTGATAAATAGGGTGGCACATAAGTCAGTTTAATACTATAACAGCCAGTAAATTCATTGGAATTAAGGACTCTTAGCATATAGAGTGTGGGGTTGGTGTTTGCCTATCCAAAATCCTGGTGAGGTATGGAAAAGAAAGGCCATTATATTTAAGGGACAGAAAACATTCTAGCAGTGAATTGATCGAGTGACCCAAGGACATTGGTTAACTTGTAGGAGAACTTGAATTTGAAGCTGCTAGATAGCAGCAGTGGTGCATACCTACTTTTGAAGACTTTTTCTAACTTTGATTTTAATGCATTATCGGTAGATAGCACACTGATTTTTAAAAAATGTGCCACCTTTCTCTTAGATACCAGGCACCAAGGCTACCTGACAAAAAAAACACCCCAAACTTTACCGCATTTATAAAATAACAGTAAAACAGTAGCAATACCCATAGCCTTATAATATTTCATACAATGTGTATCTCTATTTAGATGCATTAAAAAGTTTGTACATAATTAACCATATGCCTCTCTCGCTCGGGGTTTGTTACTGCATTTAGCAATTCTGTCCAAGTGCACAATTTGGCATGGGGTATGGATTCTCATGTTGTGAGAATCTCTCCTTTCATGTAAATAAATGGGGGGACATGTGTCTTTACTGGGTGGAATCTCAAAATATAAAATGAGGTGGCTGGGTGGATGAGAGGGGAATTAGATTCAGGGCTGGGAAGGTTAAGCAGTCCTTAGTTCCTTTGCCCCTTTCCATTACTAGCAATGGTAAACCAACCAAGTAAACATGGCCATACAAATCCTCAACATTTTTGTAACCCAGAATTCACCTTCATATGGGGAGAGGTGGTCCTTGAGGTATTGCAGTCCTGAGCTGTTTGTTTATAAGGCAAAACCAAATTGAGCTCAGAAACTAATTGGCAGCCAGCACAGTCTGGTCAGGATTGGCACTATATGTTCAAACTCCATTGCCCTGGTGAGTAACCTGGCCACTGAATTCTGCACCAGCTGAAGTTTCTGAACTGTCTTCAGAGGTAGCCCCACATACAACACATTAGAGTAATCTAACCTAGAATGGGGCTAAAGAGAAAATCAAAGTTTTCAAAAGTAAGTAGAATTGACTGAATACACACAGGAGACAAGCTTCCATTTATTCAGTAAGGAGGTGGTCTTTTTCATTTTGACTTCAAATAAAAGCATTCAGGTTTTCTTATATAATGTGTTGGCAACTGTTAAATGACAGAAAGAGATTCTCTGCAACTCTACCATGGCACAGCTCGATTAAGTCATTTCTGAGTTTTGATGTTAATTACTTTATGCATTTATGAGACTTGTTTTAATGTTTTTGTTTATGCATTTTTTGTATTGCCTTTTCTGATACATACTGCCTTATACTGATACAAACTGCCCGATGACCACTTTTGGTGAAGGGCAATATAAAAATATCGAAATAAAATATTTACATGGGATGGATGATATGAAGATGGATGGGGGAAGTTGTATAGAACTCCCATAGATGGAGGAGATATCCTGCTAAGTTTCAGAAGTGAAAGGACATAGTAAATACTTAGCTTCTGAAGTATATAAAAATAATTTTCAACTTTACATTTTTTTTTTAAAGGCTTTATATGAAAATATGCTTGTCGAGCTTCCATTCGCCAGTTTTTTCCTTTCAAAGTTGTTGGGAACAAGTGCAGATGTGGACATTCATCACTTGGCTTCACTAGATCCCGAAATGTACAAAAACCTACTTTTTCTAAAGAGCTATGAAGGGGATGTGGAAGAACTTGGGCTGAATTTTACTGTGGTGAATAATGAATTGGGGGAAGCACAGGTAAGGGACCTCGGCTTTTAAGTTCTCAGCAATGTTTCCATTCAGATGTCATAATGATAAAGCATATGTTCATCAATGACTTTGTAACTTGGAGTCAAAGCATACAGGCACTCTTTGTATTGATACTCATCAAACTAGCTCTTATGGCAAGTCACATATGCCTTTAGATACAAGCTTTGGTTGTTACAGGGGAAATTCTTACATAATTTTTATATTTAAATTAAAAATGCTTTGCATCAACCTCAAGTTCTTCAGTTTCATCAGAAGCACTTATACATTGGGATATGCAGAGAATACTTCTTTACAAGTGTCACAAAGTCTTTGCCTGTTTGACTTGCCTGTTGAATTGTTTTCATAAATAGTTGTAGTTGATCACTCTAAAATGTTGGTATGGAATACTGAATTTGTAGACATTCAGGATGCTATGAAGGGAAATTCTACATGGTACTTGAATAGAAAACCCTAATAGTGGGCTTTCAAGAGTATATGAGATCGAATACAAAAGAACTGGACAATTAGTTCCAGAGGAACTTTGCATTGTGCTTTTCGAACAGGAACCCCTGCTATGCGGCAAATGCTCACTGAAACAGAGGAGAATTTGAAAAGCAGTGTGTGATGCAGTAAGGGGGTCCTGCTTAAGCCCTTGGGTGCACCTAAAGTATCTCGTTGGATCTCTGCCATTGTAATTACTTCTGCTGGGTGCTTCTGAGAATATCCTTGTGAAAGAATTTAAGAAGAACAATTTCATATCTTAATTGACTGTCTTTATAAGGAAGCAGTTCAGCTACCAATAAAGGAAAGCTATTATTACTTGGAGAAAATCCAGTCTCAGACACAATCCTAATCATACTATTCAGATCAAGGGGACTTTTATGTAAATCCAGTTAAAAGTAGGGTCTTAAATACAGGTGACCCCTGTATTTAAGACCCTACCCCTGAAAGTCTACTGGATGTTGGGTAGAGAAGTCTGGTAAGAGGCCACTGTTAAAACCAAGTCAACAAGAGCATCAGGTAGAGTTTAGCCATTGTACTGTTACTTGCAGAAGATACTTGTTGCAATTGGCCACGCCCATCATCATCATCATCCCCTGCTCATTGTGTCCATTTTGCTAGTTGAAAACATTATGTACCAGAGTCTCAGATTAAACCACAATATCCTAAATTTGGGTGTAATGATAAGTATTGAGGTAGAAAGGGAGGTGGATTTAATTTAGAACCTAGCTTTAATTCCTGATGATTGCTTAATTGCTTAATAATGCCTAATAAATGCATCCCAAATCTATCACCATCAACCACATTGTTCATGATGGGGCTCTTCAGGCCTTGGAGTCTGGCATAGGAACTTGTGTTACATAGTCAGACCACTGGTCTATCTAGCTGTTGGTTATATATGCTGGCAAGACCTCACCAGAGTTTCAGATGTTCTCCCTCTTAGTTTACAGCCCTTCCGTCCTTTCAAAAAACTTAACTGTTTCAAGGAAAACAAATTGGAAAGTGTGATGATGCCGTTGACTTCACAGAAGCGTTGACAGTGTTGATTAAAACTTGGCAATGGGAATTGAATGGTATATTGGAGGGCACTAGAACTGCAGTAATTCCAAATAAATGTGTGTTGCTATTGTGCTCAGTAGTCTGACACAAAAGGCATCCAAGCACGGACTCCTCCTTCTAGACTAGAAATGTTTGATAATGGAGCAAAGGGCTGCATTAATTGGTAAATCTAGACCTGAGTGTCAGCAGGGGCGGCTTGCCCTGTTTTGCTGCCTGAGGCAGAGTGGGAAGGGGCCATGCCCCAGATAGAGCCTCACTTACCAATGCATGGCTTCTGCTGAGATCTCATGAGAGGTCAGTAATATCTTGCTGGAACCTGGATACCACAACCTGGGATTCTGCTATCTAAGGGTAGACTGGCCCCAAGTGTCACATTAGATTCTGGTGACTGGGAGGTTTAGAACAGGCTTCCTCAACCTCAGCCCTCCAAATGTTTTGAGACTACAATTCCCATCATCCCTGACCACTGGCCCTGCTAGCTAGGGATCATGGGAGTTGTAGGCAAAAAAAAAACACCTGGAGGGCCGAGGTTGAGGAAGCCTGGTCTAGAATGTTCTGAGTACTGTATCCAGTTTCTCTCACACACAGCACATAATGATTTTCAGCAACAAGGAGGTTGAGCTGTCACCTTGCACCTTGGAATATACCAGGCAAGATCTAGCATGGCTTGGGGTTACCCCACCTGGTGCTTTCACTAAGACTTTGCTGTATCCGAGATCTTGGGGCCTACAAAGCACTTCGCTAGCCTGGTTGGGTGACATCCTTAGCCCCACCTTGCATACATGCGTAACAGACCCAGAATGTGCCATCAACAGATACCCACAATGCTTTTTTTTTTGTGGGGGACGATGCATTTTGAATTCAGGAATCTTCTCCAGAATTTTGGCAGAGTAGAACTGATTCATTCCTGGCTCTGCCAAAACTTCACTGACTGGAACTCCTTGCATTTGCTCATCCCTAATTATATATTAAAATATTTGTGGTCAGAATGTTAAGTGTATTCTTGAAATAGTTTGCTTCTGTATTGCAGCTGAATCTCGCTGATAAAGCCTCTTTAGGGGAATGTTGATTTTTTTATTTATTCATGGAAGAAGTTCTTTTGGGCTTGGGTGTGGTCAAAATGAAAGGAAAAGCATTTAAAAAGGTATATTGCCGGTTTAAAGACCTGTGAACTACGGCCTGCATAATTTTAAATAGACTTTATAGTTATGCCATCTAGTGGCAGAAGGTGCAACAGAACTCCTGCCTAAATTTAGTTAGTAAGGAAGGACTGGGTTTTTAATTTCTGCTCATATCACGCCGTAAATGCCATTTGCGTTGATGTTTCTACGTACAAATAATTCATGAGTGATCAACAGTAATATTGGGTGATATATAGGCTGATATGCCACCAGATCGTTATCAACGATATTAGTATTTAGGAGGAAAAACAGTTCATAAGGCTGACATTTATTTCATAGAATATTTTTATGTTTTACAGGTGGTTGAACTGAAGCCTGGTGGAAAGGATATTCCTGTCACTAGCGCCAATCGAATCGCATACATCCATCTTGTGGCAGACTACAGGTTAAACAAACAGATCAGGCAGCATTGCCTTGCATTTAGACAGGGTCTTGCCAATGTTGTTAATCTTGAGTGGCTTAGAATGTTTGATCAGCAAGAAATTCAGGTACTGTTGCATAGCTCTGTGGACAAAATAATTTAGTAATATAAACCTTTGAAAATCCTGCCTGAAACTAAACCATGCATCTATCTTTCCCTATCTTTTCTAGGTTTTGATATCTGGTGCACAGGTTCCTATTAGTCTAGACGACCTTAAAACTTTCACAAACTATTCAGGCAAGTATATTGTAATTCAGATGATAAATAAGACAAAATCAAAGGCATGAGCCAGGAAGGTTGAGCCACAATTTTCAATTGAAGAATTAACTGTGTTTAACTACTCCCCATTTCTTGGGATGCAAATTGGTTCTAAATTTTAGTTGGATCATTTTCCACATTACAATTTTTAAGAGCAATACTTAAAACAACAGCAACCGGTTACAACAAAGTCCTTTATTGGCTCAGTTTTATATTAAGGAGCTCTTGGATGATGCCCAGTGCCACAAAGAAGACTGAGAACACCAAATATATAATAATGTCATACAAATGTACAATAATTCATGATGGTCAGAATGCCTAAGAACGTCCGCTACAATGAGTTTTTAAAGCTACATTAATACTCTCATAGGACGTGACAGAAAATACTCAGATGTAGTCCATTTTCAGTATATTATCTTGGATTTTAGTGTTTCAAAACCTGTTGCAGTCATTGGTGGGAGACCTTGTCACACTATGTCTGCTGTTTCCCTCCTCCTAATCTGGGTCCAACCCCATAAATTTAAATATGCGTTTAATGAAGGGACGCGGGTGGCGCTGTGGGTAAAACCTCAGCGCCTAGGGCTTGCTGATTGCATGGTCAGCGGTTCGAATCCCCGCGGCGGGGTGAGCTCCCGTCTTTCAGTCCCAGCTCCTGCCCACCTAGCAGTTCGAAAGCACCCCTAAGTGCAAGTAGATAAATAGGTACCGTTTTATAGCGGGAAGGTAAACGGCGTTTCCGTGTGCTGCGCTGGTGCTGGCTCGCCAGAGCAGCTTCGTCACGCTGGCCACGTGACCCGGAAGTGTCTTCGGACAGCGCTGGCCCCTGGCCTCTTAAGTGAGATGGGCGCACAACCCTAGAGTCGGACACGACTGGCCCGTACGGGCAGGGGTACCTTTACCTTTATGTTTAATGAAAAGATAGTGAAGGCAGATAACCTTCCAGCTGGAAACAGGGACGCGGACTTATAAAAAATATTGGGGGGGCCCCGGGAAAGCTCATGAATAATAAATAAGCTCATGAATATGCAAATAAAGTGGCGCCGCCTCCTCGTGAGCGAATAGGGGAGAGCGTGCTGCGCCTATTAATCAGCTCCAAAGGAAATTGGGTGGAGCTTTTGCTCGGGAGGGAGGGCAGGAGGCATGCAGCCCGCCCCTCCCTGTGCATTTTGGGCTGGGGGAGGGGCGGCGATGGCGCTCTGCTGGAGGGGCGCCGGAGATTATTGGGGGGGCTGAGCCCCCCCAAACGAATTTTTGAGGGGGCTCGGGCCCCCTCAAGCCCCATGGAGTCGGCGCCTATGGCTGGAAATACTATAATTGAAAGTCCTGCTTGCTGTATTTGGTATTGTACCCTTTCCCCATGGTGCTGAGGCTCCCAGGTGGGTCTTCTTTCCCCATATTGGTCTGGCTCAGACTTGCTTAATCTTGGAGATGGAACTATCCAAGGTGCCTTCTCACTCATGCCTTTGTTCTTCACCATTTCTGCTTAATGTGCAAATGTTGCATTGATTGAGCTCAGTTTTAGAATGCTGGGCTGCTTCCAAAATGTGCTGAATCTTATGATGTTGCACATTTATTGAATCCCTGAAAAGATGGAATGGGACATGTCATTCTGTTGCTCTCAGTACCAATGTATCAGGTGGTTCAGAATATGTTGGTTCTTTTTCCTGGCACATGTGAGCTGTATAATCTGCACATCTGATTTTCTGCAGTGAGTACTGTAAGACTGTCTATATGAACAAAAGAAACCAGTAGTGAGGTAACTTTCAGCATGGCTGGCATTAGATGAGATCTGATTGACGCATTTCAATCATTCAGATTTATCAGTGTATCCAGAATGCACTGTAGCTGTCTCCTAATAGTATATCGTAATAGCGCTGTTCAACATTGATACAATTTGTTTTTCTTTTGGAAAATTGTAGGTGGTTATTCTGCAGATCATCCAGTAATCAAAATCTTTTGGAGAGTTGTAGAAAGTTTCACCGATGACGAAAAACGTAAATTGCTCAAGTTTGTGACAAGCTGTTCACGGCCTCCACTCTTGGGGTTTAAGGTATCTGTGTTCCTGAAATTGGCTTAACAGAAGCATAATCTGATGTATTGCAGCCATTCCCATGCTTTAGCACATTAAGAAATAATTGCTCAACAGTTTGAGAAAAAAGCACAATAAATAGGAGTACTCAACATTTGCACACATTAAGTGCTCATCAAGTTCCTCTGCCTGATTTTGGGGGGTTCCTCCATGCCACTGACACATGGTGAAGTATTTCCAGGAGACTAGAGTAGAGGGCATTGAGGGATTTTGTGTTTTTCATTGAGTGAGTATTTCTAGACCTTGAGAAATAAGGTTTCACTGATCCTCTGGCTTATCACATATTCTATGCCGCCCATCTCTGTTTTTGCATTTTCTGTTGTGTCTGGAATGATTAGTTATCTTCTTGATATTGTGAGCTGCTTTGAGTATGGCTTACCACTGGCAATCAGCATACATACAGATGACGATGTACAGCTTTATATTTCTTATATGCTCATTACAGGGACTGTGCCTACCCAGTAAAATCCTACCACGTAGTGCCTATTATTTGACATGAGGAGCAGGAAAGATGCTTCCTCCATTTATGGGCAAAGATTCCCAACAGCTGTTACCGCTGTCTGATAATTATGTAGGTTGATGAATAACTCCTGTCAAATGCCGAGAGCTGTTATTGTTTGCCCACCAAGCTCAGGGAAATGTACTGTTACCATGCTGCGCCCAAGCAGCATAGGAGCCCTGAGATAAGTAGCATAATTCAGTGTGACTATTACAAATGCTGTTGCAGTGCTTTTTTGAAGATGAAGAGCACCATGTACTGTAAGTAGTAATTAGTATTTGCAATGAAATAAGTGGATTCATTTAATGAAAAAAAATATATATATTGAGGGCAGCAATTAGTACAAAATGTCTTCGGTAATTAATTGTACATAGCTGCATTAAAGTAGAAGATAATTAAACGTTACTGTTAAGAACATAACTTTCTAATAGCCTGGCTTTGAAATCTTGTCCATGCTACATTGTGGAACCTTCACCTTTGCTAAAGTTAGTTCACTCATTTAGAAGAATGCAGTATGTCTTGAAGTACTTTTACTTATAAATAGCACAGTCACGACTTGCACTGTTTAAAAAAGAAGAGAAAAAATGGAAGCCTTTACTGCCAGCAGCTTCAGCTCACAATAACATATGCTAAAGCTAATTAAAGTTTAATAAGTTTAATAAATGAGATTGTTACAGACAAAAAAAAAATCATTAAAGTGCAGTTGGAAACTGTTAAGTTCCAATCAGGTCACACGATAAATTGATGATGCTTCTCACTTCTCTACTATTGCAGATTCCCGTTCCACAGTATTTAATTATTCAACAAATGGTGCCCTTGGCTTGACATTTCAATATAGAACTTCATTTTTAACATTTTTAAAGCTTAAAGTAGGAAAATTCAATTAGCATTTTGAAAGGAACACTAAAAATACAGCATTTTATCTATGACATACATTTTAAGGCCTCCATTTAAACAATAATTTAACTTAAAATCTCATTAACCTTCTGGCATGGGGTGTTAGGATTTTTTTTTTTATACTTTTTTTGCAGTTTCTAAAACCAGACAATCTATTTTCACTCACCAAAGCATTTGATTAAATTAATAAACTCTTGTAGGGAAAAGGAGAGCTTTGGATATAATGTGGAAATGTCTTAGGCACCCCTAGGGTGGGGTGGGAGGAGAGATCTTGTTTTCTAAAAACTGAGGAAAACCTATTTTCTTTTCCTTGGGGGGGGGGGGGTAAAACCATTTTACACCTTGGGAATGTTCTTATTTTGTTAGAGGCAGAGTTGTTAAGTAGCTAGATCAGAGCTTTCCAAACTGTGTGTTGCGACATGTTAGCGTGTTAGCTGCAGTGTGTAGGTGTCTCTTGCAAACGCTCCCTGCACTTCTCCTGGTCCTGGAAAGGATTGTTTTCACCTCTGGTTTGTTAGTAAAACTGAATTAAAGGTAAAGGTAAAGGTAGCCCTGCCCGTACGGGCCAGTCTTGACAGACTCTGGGGTTGTGCGCCCATCTCACTCAAGAGACCGGGGGCCAGCGCTGTCCGGAGACACTTCCGGGTCACGTGGCCAGCGTGACAAAGCTGCATCTGGCGAGCCAGCGCAGCACACGGAACGCCGTTTACCTTCCCGCTGGTAAGCGGTCCCTATTTATCTACTTGCACCCGGGGGTGCTTTCGAACTGCTAGGTTGGCAGGTGCTAGGACCGAATGATGGGAGCGCACCCCGCCGCGGGGATTCGAACCGCCGACCTTTCGATCGGCAAGCCCTAGGCGCTGAGGCTTTTACCCACAGCGCCACCCGCGTCCCAAAACTGAATTACTGTGTCACAAACTGATGCATGTCTAAAAAGTGTGTCACCAACATGAAAAGTTTGAAAAGCTCTGAGCTAGATGAATCGGGAATAAGCAGCATGTCTGTGACCAAAATGTTCCTTCAAAGCACTTTGATACGGTTTGACATTTTTGGGAGTACCAGATAATAATCTCTCTGTGTGTTAAATCTCTCTCTGTGTGTGTGTGAGAGAAAAAAAATATTTGATTCCTCAGATGTTAGAAAATGATTACTTTCTGCTGAGAGCTGACCTCTGGACTCCACACAACAATCTCCCCACGCCACCCGCCATGCTCACAATGGTGTGACGCTACATACTTTTTCTCTAAGTGTTCTATTGCTGTAAGAAACAAATGGTTTGAGGATTATTTAAATGTATGTGTAGATAGATAAACACCAAGTGCACATTACAGATTGCTCAGCTTGATAAGACATCTTGATTCCTGATAAACACATGCAAATTAGCTTTTCAGTGAGTCAGAGTTAGGTTTTTAACGATAGAATATGTGTTTTGTGGAACAACAGTTGTGTGTTTATTTTTTATCTAAGGGCCAATAATCACATTGCTGTGTTAAGCTTACACAAGAATCTCAATGCTAATCCAGTTTTACTTTTAACAGAGGACTTCCATGCTGTATCAGAAGCTGCTTTTGAAACTCCTCTCGGTTTCAAAACCAGCATTGGCTTCTTTTAAAGAAATTCTGCTTCTTCAACCTTTCTGTGGATCCTGGCCAAAATCTCAAGCTGGCAA
The DNA here is from genome assembly GCF_964188315.1 of Podarcis muralis. Classification (NCBI taxonomy): domain Eukaryota; kingdom Metazoa; phylum Chordata; class Lepidosauria; order Squamata; family Lacertidae; genus Podarcis; species Podarcis muralis. The sequence continues at coordinate 13,924,363 of NC_135666.1, forward strand.
CTGTCATTCTACAACACTGTTGAATAGTAAAATTATAAAAATGAACTGATGTGGGCAAAGTACCTTGTAGTTGTCCATTTCATATAAAATTCCACAATAGGAGGTTATTGTGACTTCAGAAGCTAATAGTGTATCTCTTAATACACGTTTAGGAGCTTCTTTAAGGCCACAAAGAAACTTTTATTTGGATTGTTTTTTTCTTCTCGTTTGGATGTTTGCTCTAATCCTTGTTTCATCGTTACATCTTCTCTCCTGCCCCAGGAATTGTACCCTGCTTTTTGCATACACAACGGAGGCTCTGATTTAGAGCGACTACCCACTGCCAGTACCTGCATGAATTTATTGAAGCTTCCAGAGTTTTATGATGAGAACCTTATGCGAAGTAAGCTGCTTTATGCCATTGAATGCGCTGCTGGATTTGAGTTGAGCTGAGCTGAGCTACTCTAATGCTCTGTCGAGGAACTAATCAGTGCCTACTTCCATACGCACCACCCACACCAAGCAGATTAAGAGAATCCCACCTAGGTTTCTGCAACTCATCTTTCCTGTCAAATACTCTCAAGTAGGTTTCAGTTTCAGTGCAAGATGTTCTTTCTCTGTCATTCATTAAGCATTTAACTGTATCAACGGTATCTTACTCCGATTTCAAAATAATGACGCTGTGTGCAGTTTGGTAGGCTTTCCAAGAAAGAGCATATTTGGGGGCACAGTAACATCATTTTGAAAATAACCAAAGATGAAGCTTTGGCTTTGCGCTGTTCAAATACAGAATAATTCCATAAGCTGGCAATAAAGCAACATACAAAGCAGCCCACGAGGAATAAACAGGGTGATGACTTTGGAGAGGGAAGCAGGCATTTTGCAAGTGGCTCGGAACTGAGAGGCTAAAAGCAGTTCCATTTTTTTTTCTTCAAGCGGCAGAAATTGTTTACAAACCTTTCTGCAACTGCAGTTTGTTGCAACTGGGGGGGGGGGGGAATGCATTTTTATTACCGTGGTAGGCATTGAAAGAGAGCGTTTATTTCACTTGTGTGCGTGCGTGTTTTTTCAATACCTTCAGTTATCTGAATGGGCATGCCTGTTCTTCAGTCACTACCTTAACCTGTGTCTTGATTAACTGGACATGTTCTTTCCTTCTTCTGTTCCATTTTCTCCTGTGTGCCTGTAGACTTTTTAATGCGACAGACTTCTTTGGCATATATAATACATACGATAGCTGTGACTTTGGAAAAGAAATACTTGTAACAACTATTAAAATATATTTGAACCGGAAGCTCCAGGCTTTTAATCTTTTATATCTGAAAGCCTGTGGGTGGGTGTTCACATTCCCTCTTTAGCTTTCTCTGTCAGGAATAATTGTGGTTGGTGTAGAAACTGGGCTTTCCTTCGTTATTTGCCATGATTAAACAACTACGAATCCATTTGCTCAGTTAGCAGTTAGCTGCTTGGACACGGGGAAGGGAGTGCATCACTGGACTATGTTTGACCGACAAGGCAAACATTTGTTTCATGTGGTTCAGAAATGGTTATGGCACTGGGTCAACATTTGTCTTCACGTGCAATTCTCACTAAATTATTTTTTTAATAATATAATTAGAACCTAAATCATTAACGGGCAGAATCAAGTGTGTCCTTTATTGTCAGTTGGAAAAGGCCTGAGAACTTTTACATTGGGGGGGCCCTTCCACTTCCGGCCTCCTAGACCGAAAGCTATTTTACTGCTGGGGAAGCTTCTCAATTTCATATTTAATTAGCAGTAAACAGCAATATATTTTAAATGTGCAGAAGAGCTCTTGAGTGATTTTAAGATGTTTACTAGTGTTAGTACAAAAAAAATGTATAATTTCATGATTTGGATAAGAAATGAAGTGTTAAAAATACTATTTGTAGTCACAATGTACAGAAATAAAACAATTGTTTTCTTTTTGGTTTTGTTCGAAGCTGCTTTATTTATGGTAACATTTACAATGCCCTGCCTATTCTGTTCCTGATAGCTGGCTGCCTGTGTTCTTTTTATTTTTATTTTTATGTAGATTATGGAACTTAACACAGAAGGACTATAGAAACCTTTAACAGGACTGCTGCCTTCTCTAAAATGCAAAGCCTGGACATTTCCTTTAAAAAACCACACACCATTATTTATTCTATAATCCAAAGTATTAAATATTTTGAAATTATTTTTTCAACTGAATTAATTTGTTGGATTAAAAGATGTCATGTTTGTAAGTTGTAAAATGTAAATTAAACTCTTTTTGTATTGAGTCCTAGTATTTCCAGGGTTTTGTTAGTTTTAGGCCACATTATTTTAATGTCTGGTAAGTTACAATTTACTCTTGTTGTGCAAGCATAGGGCACAGTTTCTAAAATGTTATCAAGGAAGCCAAAACAAGAATGAGGCTGACACTGGCCAAAATCAAATGAGCTATTCTCTGCCCCTTTCTCTTCCATGCCACATTGCAACCATTTTTAAACAAAATGTTTTTGCAGGCGGTCTGCCATGTGCTATAAAGTGCTGCTCTTAGTGCTTTTGGATTGGGAGGAAGTATATTAGCACATATGTGACTTTGTCCAGTATGTTCCTGTCGGCAGGACCTACAGCATAGGTGGTGTAAAATTCCAAGAGCTAAAATCTTAATGACAATTAGCACAATGAAAAAAAGCAGGGAGCAGCAGAGCCTGAAAGGAATACAGTCAGTTCTTTCCAGCCTTGGAAAATAAAAAAAAAATGTATTGCAACATCATTCTGCCTGGGAGCTGGCAGTCATATTTATTATGCAACCGACTAGCAAGATACCAACCAATTGTCAGAATCTGTACAGAAATGCCCATGTTGAATTGGTAGGTGAATGCAGCCCCACTTGTCATATAGCTACTGTACATTTCCTAGGGCCTCAGTTCCATCTTTGTATCCCTTGCAATCCTTACCTTAATCCACGGGCCATGTTACTGAGATGTCCACTGAGCCACAGAATTGTGTATGTAAATATGACCCTAGAAATGGATGAGCCCTGGAATAAGGGGCAGAGTTTAGTTTTGTTCAGAGAGAAACTTTGGAGGGTGGCATCCACGTCACCACAAGCCTTGCACTCACTCAAGCCTTAGCAGTCAACCGTTTTGGCTCCTGAACGCCACAAACCTGGAAGTGAGTGTTCCGGTGTGCGTACGTTCTTTTGAAAGCAGAAGGTTCGGTGGGGCTTCTGGGGCTTCCGATTGGCCGCAGAAAGCTCCTGCAGCCAGTTGGAAGCTGCGCCTTGGAAGTTGAATGTTTTGGAAGTCGAACAGACTTCTGGAACGGATTATTATAAGGCTGTGGTGGTTCAGAGCCTGTTACCTGACTCACTGAGCCAATTCTACACATACTCTAAATACACATTACTAAAGGATTGGTCTGTCTGTAATGGTTATACACACCTTTTTGCACCCCCACTTGGAGAAGTTTGAGGCCTTGCCATCATTTGCATGAGTGTCAGAAAAAGCAAACTCCTTCAAGCCAAAAGCTTCCTCCAGAGTGACAGGTAAGTTGTCCATGGCTGACTCCAGCAACTGAGTCTCTTCCCAAGTCTCAAGTGTTTCTTTTTACACAAGAAGCTGCTTTATACTAAGTCAAATCGCTGGTCCATCTAGTTCAGTACTGTTTACACCTAACCGGCAGCAGCTCTCCAAGCTTTCACATGGGACATTCCCAGCCCTACCTGGAGGTGCCAGAGAGACCTTCTGTATGCAAAGCAGCTGTACCACTGACCTATGGCCCTTCCTCTTTTTCTTATTGTCATCTCACCTTTTGCATTAAAGATAGCTTGTTGTTGTTTAGTCGTGTCCGACTCTTCGTGACCCCATGGACCAGAGCACGCCAGGCACTTCTGTCTTCCACTGCCTCCCGCAGTTTGGTCAAACTCATGCTGGTAGCTTTGAGAACACTATCCAACCATCTCGTCCTCTGTCATCCCCTTCTCCTTGTGCCCTCCATCTTTCCCAACATCAGGGTCTTTTCCAGGGAGTCTTCTCTTCTCATGAGGTGGCCAAAGTATTGGAGCCTCAGCTTCATAATCTGTCCTTCCAGTGAGCACTCAGGGCTGATTTCCTTAAGAATGGATAGGTCTGATCTTCTTGCGGTCCATGGAACTCTCAAGAGTCTCCTCCAGCACCATAATTCAAAAGCATCAATTCTTTGGCGATCAGCCTTCTTTATGGTCCAGCTCTCACTTCCATACATCACTACTGGGAAAACCATAGCTTTTACTATACGGACATTTGTTGCCAAGGTGATGTCTCTACTTTTTAAGATGCTGAAAGATAGCTTACACAAATATAAAAGCCATGCACCCTGTTATTTGACTAAATAGCTTCAAAACGATTTTAAAATTGCTGTAACTCACCCTGGGACCTGCTGGCGAAGGGTGGGTACAAAAACATCAAATTAATGCTTGTAGCAAATTAAAGCCAAGTCCAAGAACAAAAGTTTCTCCACCCACGCACATTCTGCCCACTCTCTTCAGCTTGAAGGTTGTCATTTGCTAAGTAAAAAGCTGATGGGCATCTTACTCAACAACACAACCTAAACTATCACATGGTCATCTGTTTACTCCTAAGTGAGGGAATAGCAGATTATCTGTGACTATTAACCACCTCTCTACCCAATCAGTTGGCCACAGGGCCTGTGCCAGTCCCCTGCTGAAGCCCCGCACGCGCCTTTGGCTTCCAGCCAGATCTTGCAAGAGATCCATGAGATCCCACTGCAACCCAGAAGCTGCGACTATAGCCACTTCTCTGCCAATGGGTGGGAGAGACAGGCATGGAGGTGCCAGATAAGTAAGGAGAGGTGGTGGTGGAGGTGGCAGTTGGACTACAACTCCCATCATCCCACCCTAGCTATCCGGGCCAGTGGTGAGAGATGATGAGAGTTGTAGTCCAACAGCATCTGGGGGTCCCAAGGTTGAGAAAGGCTAGAGACGTTGCTCCCGCTCCCCACTCCTGTCCTCTTAATAGCGCAGCGCATCCTCACAGCCGCCAGGGAGCGCTCGCTCGCGCCCGAAATATCCCCCCCCCCACCTGCGGCAGTGGAACGGGGGGGGGGGGAGGTGGAGACGCCAAAAAGCAGGAGTCATTCTAGAAACTTCCGGAAAGTAATAAATCCCGGCGGAAGTGAGAGCTGAGACTTCCTCCTCTCGCGTTCTCTTCCTTCCCTTTCTCTCCAGGTTTACGGTCACAGAGAAAAGAAATTTCAGAGAGATGACCGAATCGCACAGATCGGGAATTTCCGGGTCCACGTTACGGTAAGTCAAGAGCTGCGTTAATAGAAATGAATGAGGAAATTCCAAGATTCGACCATAACTGTGACTGAGCCACAACGTATTCACCCGGAAAGACGGCAGCAAAGAAATTTATTTATTATTTATGATTATTATTTATTTAATTTCTTAAAAAGGTTGGGCAGAGTGGCTTACGACAACCGTCCAGCGATACTTCGAACCTTTTGCAGGCAGGTATTATAACTATCATCATTATTATTTAATATCATCATTTATTCCATATGTATGATTAAGTTGAGATTCCTGGATTGCAAGAAGTTGAACTAGATGACCCTCGGGGTACCATCCTAATCTACAATTCTATGATTCTATGATTATTTTGTTACCCCCGCCAGATGAGTACATCTGGAGGGGTATATAAATTATTATTATTGTTGTTGTTGTTATTATTACCTTCCTTTCGCCCTAAAGGCCCCAGGGCGGGTATACATACACACATACACCTCTCTCTCTGAAAATAATAAAATGTCATAAGCCGGGGGGGGGGGGAGCTTTTTAAATGTGTAAAAGCACATTTTTACATTAAATATGAAATTAAATGAGAGATTAGAACACTGGTAAATCCCTGCTTGCCTTTATTTGGGGGTGGGGTACGCTGCTCCCCAATCAGACATTATATCAAAATTATTTCCGCCGGGCGGGCTGAGTTAGGATGAATCGAGAACCTTTCGAAACCTTGGAACTTCAGCTATAAGGTGTCACTCTTCCATTTCCTACATCTAGGGAAGCGCGCTGGTCTGGGGAGGGAGGAGGAAACAAAACACACACAAAAAACCCCACCAACGGCTCTTCCGACGCTTTCGGCGTGTGACGCACTTCCTGTTTGCGGCCCTGAGAGGAGGAGAGGCATCGTCTCCACCGTCACGGCTGCCGCTGCTTTATCAGAAAGCGGGAAGGGACGAGACGGGAGCTGAGCGCTGCAGTCGCCGGCCTTGAAGGAGAAGAAGAGCTCGGAGGTGAGGGAAGCGCGGAGGGCGCGGGGAGCCGAGAGGGGAGGAAGGTGGCGGGTATTGGGGGGGGGGGGAGGAAGGGGGTTGTTCTGAGGGGCGGAGGGGGGGGGTTGGTATCTCCACAGCGGCGTTGGCGCCAGGGGCGCGCGGCCTCCCCCCTCCCCTCATACCCTCCTCCGCCTCGCGCTCTCTCCTGATTGGCTGAGGCCCGCTGCAGGGGGTGGGGGGAGGGAGAGAAGGATGGTTATCTCTCGGCTCGTGCTGGGCTTCGCCTTGGCTTCCGATTCCCCCACGGAACCCCCCCCCCCCCAATACAGACTAGATTCTCTGGGCATTTGTGCCTCCTTCGCCCTCAAAGGTCGCAATGGCCTAGGCGCCTCTTTCTCCTTCCTTTGTCTGGTCTACCTCTTCTCCAGCCCCACCCCCCACCGATCTGTTTCTAACCCCCCCCCCCCGTCCTGGGGTTCCCACCCATGGGGTGTGGGTGGGAGTGCGTAGCCCCCCCCCCCCCCGTAGCGCCTTCCGTGAAACGAATCAAAACAAAGCGCAAAAAGGGGGGCGTCGTGGAGTGGGGGCGCCCCATAGGAACGCGTGGCGTGTCTTGTCTGGGTTTCCGAGCGATTCCAGTCGTTCGAGGGCTTCAAGCTTTTGTGGAGGCCCAACTTCTAAAAACGTTTATTTTTCCCGTCTGAAACAAACGCTTAAAAATTCAAAGTAGATCATATTTGTTGTACGTGCAAAGAGGGGGCGATAAGATTTTCATTGGCTACATGCAGCCTATTTCATCTGCGGTCCACGAAAGCTTATCGTGCGATAAGTGAAGGCACCCTAACGCTTTTAATTTTATTTTCCCGTTTGCATTTTTGCTGTGTAGTAGGCTAACATGGCTTGTTCTCTGGAATGGTATTGCTGTTAGCGATTTGTTTTCTGTGGCAATTGCCTGTTTTGTCTCTTTTTAAAATTCTTCTTGGTTTTACACAATGCTTTGCAATTACAAGAAGCCTTCCTGGTTTTTTGTAGATTGTTTTTTAACGGCTCTGTGCAAATGTTATCACTATTTAAAAATAAATAAATAAATAGAATCCTTGGTTTGTTTCGAAATTGCTCAGTGAACAAACTGAGCTGAGGTCAGAAACTGCCATTTGAAAACTATTAGGAGGATAGGCTAATGGTGCTTTCCGTGTTTACTTGGATGCGACTCCTGTTGAATATGGTTGGGATTGCAGTCTAGAAGATGTAGAAAGAATAGTCTTTAACTGGCAGCTGTTAAATTGCTTTCGGGGGAGGGAAACTTTTGAAAGTTGGAATCTTAAGATTTAAAAGTTAAGTAGATGAATGCTTTGTATATCTGTTAAAGCATAACTAATAATACTTGCTTGACAAATTTTAGATAAAAGCATTTCGAAAATAAAATAAAAAGAGTAGCAGTGTAACTTTTAAAGGACAGTAAATCTCAAGCAAACAATCCCTTGGTTGGTTACTTGATTCAAATGAAACTTTGGAGGTTGTGTAGAGATGATATATACAAATATATGGCTACCTTGGATTTTGTAAAACTAGTGCTGGGTCCAGTATTTCATATCTGGCCCGGCTTTTTGTCAGGAGTGGGTTAATAAAATACCCAAAGTTCACATATTAAATTGTTGATTTTGTTCAGCCTTGTGTAAGCTGCCCTAAGTAAGCCTTATTTGAAGAGCAGGAGATAATAAATTACTGAAATATGTGTTACTTGCTTCAAGTGAGTGACTTAATAGCAAGACTAGACTGGAGGCAATTTATGTGGTACCTCTGCTGATCTTTTGGGCATCTGGGATTTTCCGTGTTTCTCTAGAAATTTCCAGACTCATAATGAAGGAGATTAAGTAGCTAGGGGAAGGATAGTAAAGTGATAATACATTCTAACACTACAATTTTATTTATTCTTTACAAAGCATACATTTTATTACTCATTAAATACCTTTTGTTGTTATTCTGTGAACCACCCTGAGATCTACAGGTGAAGGGGCAGTATACAAATTTAATTAATGTTAATAACACATTAGATTATAAATGGAAATTCATTTTTTTTTCTTCACTGTGTAATTATTCATTTAATCTTAAAGGTCCAAGTAGGAGGAAGACACACTATATTTGTCCTAGAGTTCATTTGTATTCCACAGGAATATTATCTTAAAGCTACATTTTAGAATTTAAAAATGATGGTTAAATGTATATACCATGGTTGAATTTCCATTGGCAGATTATGATGGCTGGACTTTAGTAATTGTTTTATGATTAACTAAAAGCCAAATGCTACATTAGTTAGCATTATTTTCTGTATTTCTATTTTTTTCTTCACTAAGCTAAAGCTTACTCACCTTTTAGTCTATATTTTTGAATAATTTGGTCCTGGGAGTGAACTTAAGAAGCTGTTTAGTTCAAAATCAGGCCATTGGTCCATAACCATCTGTTTCCATATCACTGTTCTCACAGTGGTTGTCCTATGCCTTTTCAAATATTGCTTCTTTGATCCTTTTTAAATGTGGGTTAAACCACAGAACCTAGGGCTTGCTGATCAGATGGTCGGTGGTTTGAATCCCCTTGACGGGGTGAGCTCCCATTGCTTGGTCCCTGCTCCTGCCAACCTAGCAGTTCAAAAGCACGTCAAAGTGCAAGTAGATCAATAGGTACCGCTCCGGCGGGAAGGTACATGGCGTTTCTGTGTGCTGCTCTGGTTCGCCAGAAGCGGCTTAGTCATGCTGGCCACATGGCTGGCTCCCTCAGCCAGTAAAGCGAGATGAGCGCCGCAACCCCAGAGTCGGTCACGACTGGACCTAATGGTCAGGGGTCCCTTTATCTTTACCTTACTGAACCATTTATTTGCAAAGCATATGGTTAAGCAGACATCACTATACTTGCTAGTCAAACCAGACTGAACAAGAAGAGAGAAGTTGGCCTTGTTATAGGATCATTTGCATCCTTAAGGAAGTATTTAGGACAAGAATCATTCAGGAGATAATTAGAAGGTTAAAGCTCAAAGGTCAAGATTAGAAAAAAGGTTGGGTAGAGCATCAGCAGGACATAGGAGTATTCTTAGGGTTTTCAAAAATTCCCAGTAGAGTGCTAGTCTCACCTTTATGCAAGGATTTCAGCATCAGGCTTATCCGATGTAGTGTGCGAAAAGGCTGTTCAGGGAGAGCTTCCCTTGTGATGAGGAAAATTACACAGGAGGCTGCGATGAGACCAAGAGCAAGTATCCTGTTGCCCAGCAACTATTGTCTCAACACACAATCAGTAGAAAGGCTGTTAGCCAAAGAACTCTTTATATTTCAGTTTACCCAGTAAAGTTATATATTCATTCAGACAGAAACAGAGTTGTGGCCATCTTAACTGTACCCATTCCAGTACTGTAGCTGAGTTCAAAATACACTAGACTCTCAAAAACATTTATGACTCTGGTAAAGACCTGGATTAACATAGTGTAAGCACGACCTTTTAAGTGGAGCTTTAATTGCTTTTCATATTGAGGCCTAGAATATTTTTGAAACCTGGAAATTGTGGAGCAGGATTAGAACTTCTTATTTTTTATTGCAAGCCCTCCTGTGCAAAAGAATCACTTTCACCACCCCTCTTTAGCAGAGTATTTGCCGTACAATTTGGATTGTTGGCAGTTTGCTAGTTTTTAAAATTAAGTTCATTCAAAGTAACTTATTATAAACTGGAATAGCTAGAAGACCACTTGATCAAAAACTCAGTAGAGCCATTATATATTATGAATTTTAGAAACATCTATCCTGCTCCCCCCCCCCCCCAAAAAGCAGAACTATATCTTCATAAGAAGAAAAAGCTTTTAAGTTGAATTCCAGATTAAGGCTTCTTCACCTTTCTGATGTCTACTTCATTACAATTTCTGCTCCCCCCCCCCCCCGGTCACATGCCACTTCATGTTTAACACCCTTTCTTCAAGGATGGCATCTTTATAAATTAAGCAAGACATATTTAAGCAAAACATCAAAAATATACCTTGCATTATGCTCTACCAAATACTATATTAGTACACCTATAAGGAAGATGCAGGACAGTTTTAGCTAGTGCTAGAAACTTGCTTGGTACAGATGTCTTAATCAGACATGGCTCTTAACATTCAGTCATTAATGTTATGGTCCCCAGTTTATATTTATGTGCTGCTGTGAGGTGCAAGATTTTTATTTTATATTTACTTGTGAAACTTTTAGATTGTTGCAAACCATTTAGGCGTCTTGAAGTATGCAGTCATTAAAATATAACGTGCTTCACGTTGCTTGCAAAGTCATTGTGTTTGGGAATGATCTCTGTTCTGCAGATGCCTTAAAAGGTTAACTGAAGTTTCTGTTTCCAATATGTAATTCTGTAATATCAGAGGATTGTTTACTGAAGAGTTTAGATGCAAGATGAATTCAGTTGACACATTTGCATTAATAAGTGACAAAATAATTTGTAATGTTTCATTTGATGCTCATTAAAACGGCTTCCATGTTGATTAGTTTGTGGAGACATGGTCTATTAATAGTTGAACAGTGTTGATAAAAATAGGATAGCATTTAATGTCTTTTTTGTAGTACTGGATATTTTTGTTTTAGAAACTCTTAAACATAGAAATTAAAAAGTCCAAACTGAAAATTTATTCAGCCTGACATCATTCTTGTTCTCATTTCTGGTGTGATGATGGTAAGTCACCCAACAACTACAAGTTTCTATTCCAGGCATAGGCAAACTTGGGCCTCCAGATGTTTTGGGACTACAACTCCCATCATCCCTAGCTAACAGGACCAATGGTCAGGGATGATGGGAGTTGTAGTCCCAAAACATCTGGAGGGCTGAGTTTGCCTATGCCAATTCTATTCACTACAAAATGCTGGTACAATGGTACCTCTACTTATGAACGTGATCCGTTCGCACCCCAAAAAGTCCGTAAGTAGAGCGCCGCTACTGTGCGTGCCTGAGGCCTAGTCTGTATACCAATCCGCCCTCAACACAGCCAGTTTCTAACTTTGTGCTGAAATATAGCTAGTGTTAGCAGCAACAAGGTGCTCCACAACAAGGGGGACCACAGAAGAAAAAGGCTGTCTTTTGCATTTCTACCTAATAGGCATGTGCAATATATCAATATACTGTTTAAAAAGGATATTTTTCCCTCCCTGCCTCCTGAATATCTAAAAGTGTGACACTGAATTGGCTTTTTTCTTGTTTAGTAATATAGCTAATTTTTAAGGGAGCATTCTCTCACCTTACCTTTGATATCTCTGCTGCTGATTACTTCTACAGCATTTATTTTAGAGAAAATGTGCTAACTTAAACGTTATTGGTACAGTACTATAACGTAACTGTCAGGGGCTCAGGAGCAGAGGCACAGGAGAGGGAGGAAATAGAGACCGAGGGGGAGGAATCTGAAGGAAATGTTAGCGATGACAGCCGTCCGAGGTCTCTGAGTCTCTCCAGCGACTCGGAGGATTCACAGAAAGGGGCTCCCATGGTCAGAGCAAGGGGGGTGCCGAGGGGGACACCCCAGGAAGAAGGGGCAAGAGGGGACTCAGAGAGCAGCAGTTGGAAATCAGGACCAGCTTCTCCACCAGAGCGCAGTAGGGGGGAGGAGTCCCAGGCATCGGGATCAGGCGGCGCACCGCCAGCGGGAGGACATGAGTCAGGATTGGCCACACCTCCATCGGAGAGCGAGGAAACGGTCAAAAGGAAGGTCGGAGACTGGGCGCGCGCGCCAAGTTCAAATGTACAAGAGGGAGGCGCAGTGGGCAGCCCGGATAGGGAGCCAGGTCCTAAAGCCCGCCGAAAGGAGGGAGGAGACTCAGGGGGGTCAGCGTCAGAAGAGTCCAGGACGGAAGGGACCCCGGGGGGTAGAAGGACCCAGAGGAGAAAGGAGAGACGGAAGAGGTGGAGTAAGGTTAGAGTCTTAAACTGGTGTACAGGGGGCGGAGACTCAGATGGAGCTTCGCCGGTCTAGCCTCTAAGACGTAGAGCTGGGGCGCTCCGGTTTGGAAATGGAAACTGTACTTCAATAAAGACTTTTGTACATTACTGCCGGCTAGCGTTGGTCCTCTGTGAGCTGGGACCTGGAGCCAGCTCTGACAGTAACAGTTGTAACAATATGCTAAAGATAAAAGAACATTTTATCAGTTTTAAAGTTGGACCCATAAGTAGTAGAAGTTGCCATGGCATTACCATGTTCACCTCTACATAGCTCCTGCCTTATTTCAGGTATTGTGATAAATCGAAATATTGCAATGTGTAGCTGGTGATATATCGTGATGTTAAAAATCACATATCGCCCAGCCCAACTACTTAATACACAAAACAAAAAAAATTCCTTCCAGTAGCACCTTAAAGACCAACTAAGTTAGTTCTTGGTATGAGCTTTCGTGTGCATGCACACTTCTTCAGATACACTGAAACAGAAGTTGCCAGATCCTTCTATGTTTCAGATCCTCCAACTTCTGTTTCAGTGTATCTGAAGAAGTGTGCATGCACACGAAAGCTCATACCAAGAACTAACTTAGTTGGTCTTTAAGGTGCTACTGGAAGGAATTTTTTTTTGTTTTGACTATGGCAGACCAACACGGCTACCTATCTGTACTTAATACACAGTTCCCTGAGGCAGGACACAGAGAAGTTCCTTAGACCACATCTTACTTCTGGATTTAATGACTAAATAATATTTTTTAATGGTTGGAATTAATACACTTTAATTAGGGGTACAAAAAGAGGTGCTTGCCACTAACCCCTGCCGTTCCATTTTTATCCAAATGAACTTAGGAAGTTCTTTTAGGTCTCCTGCAATTGCTAGGTATTGAAGGAGATGCACAGTCTATCACTTGCACAGTAGTGAAGAAGGGAAGAAAAAGCAGCATAATGTGCCTTGCTGTTTGTAATTTTATTGAAACATTTGTAAAAATGGGAGAAGACTGCTTTCTTCTCAGACCTTCTCACTGTTAAATGTTGTTTTGCTGGAAAGGCCCCTATTCTCAGTTGGGCTTTTCTGCATATCCAGTTCTTTGCTCCATATGTAGCCTCAGTTCTGGATAATGAGGTTAATCTATAACAATCATGTGTTTTTATTGAGGTTCCTGAACTTTCTTTTCAAGACCTTGAATTATTGGAAGCACATAGCAGATGAAATAATTTACCTGGATTTCCAATAAGGCATGTGGCTAGTGCAGTATTGTCTCACTTTGTTGGGCCATAAACTTCAACATGCCAACTTGCCATCAACTGTCATCTATCAGCAGTCATTCATTTGGCTGCTGGAGAGAGAGAGAGAGGAGGAGGAAAGTAGGGTCTACTCCATTTGCTTGCCTGAGAGACTGGTTCTATTTGGTTCCTATCTCTGAATTGTTTATATTCAATCTATTTATAAAAACATTGTAACTTTTAAGAGCTGACACATGAGTTTGCTATTTTGCTTCTCCCCTCCATGCTGTTTTCCTTTTGTTCCAAGGTTTTTAGATTAGAGGCTGCAGGCAGGGACTGTCTAGTTAATCTTACTATTTAAACCAATCTGGGAGTCTTTTTCAGCTGACTAGCATGGTAACAATGTCTTAAACAAATTCCTCCCCTTTCTCCCTCAAGTCCATTGGCAAATAGCGGGTTTAGAACAGTGTTTCCCAAACCTGGGTCTCTGGTTGTTTCTGGACTACGATTCCTATCATCCCTGACCATTGGTCCTGCTGGCTAGGGATGATGGGAGTTGTAGTCAAAAAACAGCTGGAAGCCCAAGTTTGGGAAACACTGCTTTAGAAGAAAGACAGTTTTACACTGCTATTACTAAAGCTGTACTCTTACAAAAAAGCATAAAAACTGTATTCTGCAGCTCTGCTGATGGAATGCAGCATTGTCAAGTTTCAGCTCCTTCTGTGCCTCTTCTGTGTACTTTTTGGGAGCCCTTGGAATAGTATAGTAGAGGGGGAAATCAGTAAAAATAGGAGTGTATCCCAAGCATTGCCAGCTGAGTTCTGCTGATGCAGCAGCAGTTCTGTTTCCTTTCCTCACCCTGCTCCCTCCCTTGGGGCATCCGTCCAATCTTCCCTGGAGGGTTCCCCAACCCTTTGGAGCTGAGTTTGAAGGTGCACAGAAGGCTGCAGAGAAGAGGATAAGAAAATCCCATACTGCTAGGCAAGTTTCTTGTGCTAGTGGAATGAGAACATTGGATACTGCCCAGAACCTGCTTGTGAAAGCTTCCCCTGGATCATTGTCTCGTCTGTGAATGGAAGAACTCCTTTGGCTACAAACCAAAAGCTTGTATATAGATGTGATGTGTGTTTCATGATGGGTGTCTTGGTAAAATTCCCTTGGATGTACCATCAGTTCTCTCCTGCCCCCCAATATGTAATGCTTTGTTCTTTCATGAAATAGTTGTGTAAGATTGGAGACATGTCAGTGTAAAGCTGGTGCATGATATTTAAGTTCTATCATGCAGCTGTCTTGACTATTGCATTCTTTGCATAAATCCTATGGCCACTGCTGCTGCACACCAGCGCCCCCCTTTCCGTTCCATTTCCCGTAGTTTAATTGACCTCTGTGATTCTCTTGATTTATAATTGCATCCCACTAGGTGACAACCTGAGATTAAAGTGTTAAGACTGAATGAATGGAGTTGTTGTTTGGCACCCTTTATCTTCACTCTTTCCAAATAGTGGTGGATGGCTTTTCAAAATGCTGACAGATTTTAATTCTAATGAAGCAATTAGCATGAATTTTCTTGATGGCACAGAATTGGCATGTTTACTCCTTCATAGAATTCTAGTTTTGCTTATCCATAAGCAGCCTCAAACAAATTTTGTGAAGTGCCATGAACTATTGATAGAATTGTTGGTTTTTAAAAAGTATGAAATGTCGGAGGTACCACATTTTGGAATTCATGAAATTCAAAGTTACCAATTTGATAGCTTCCCCTTGCTGAAAATCTATATTGTTAACTTATAATTCATGAAAATTGTGACCAGTTGTTTGCCCTGCTGTGTAACGAGCTAGTCCCTGAATGAGTTGACATATATTTCTCTGGGTTTTGCTTCCTTGATGGATTTTTCTGAAGATGCATTTTCCAGTATTGCCTGCATTGATACTAGTTTATGTAACAAACACACATACTGGCTGGTACCATCTTTTATTAGCATTGTACTATAACTGTGCTTAATCTTAAAATATAATTAGAGTGACTTTTGGAATTTGTTTAATGAATACCAGTAAAGCATGTAAGGTGGAGCAGCTTTACACATTGTTTAAATGTGTTTATACATATATTTATTCATTTTGTATTCACACGTCAAGTTTGCAAGTGTAAATATCTGCTTATTATTATTTTTTGCTACAACTCTGATTATCTTGTTCAGTAGCGATATGCTTTGCACGCAATGTATGGTGGGGCACTGAAATCAGCTTTCAGTTTTCCTTTTGCATTATAGTTGGGCTTGTAAGATTATGACTTGCCAGAGCAAAACACATTAACCATTAGTCATATGAAGCCTATACTCTTAATCTAATGAGGGCTAGAAATTAATCATTAAGTATTTGTAGAGCCATAGTCAAAGGAAATCCAGGTTCTATTTACTGCATAATGGTGAGGATATAATTTTCAGCACATTTTGCTGACGCATACTGAAAGGATATCCCTTATCAGGCTGATAAATGCTGAAATGGATTTTCTTCTGCTTGCTGTCCATTCCTTTCCCCCCTGCATTGCCATTCTGTTTTTACTTGTAATTTGTAATCTTACTTACATTTCTTATGGTTAGCTTTTCCGGTATATTCTGTACAGGTATTGGTTTAAAATGGAAATACTTTCCAAAAACCACTTGATACTTGATATTCAGAAACTTCCTGGCTCCTTTCTAATCCAGCCTTCAACCTGAGTTTGGTATTGAAACAGGCTTGGTTGCCCTGGTGGATAACTTATGCCAGGAACAAGTATGCAGTTCTTTTGGTCCTTTTGGACTTATCTGCAGCTTTTTTTTACCATTAACTATGGTATGTTTTAGCTGTCTGACATTGGTGGTGAGGCCCAGGGTATCCAGTTCTCTATATCTCTTGAATCCATTCTGTCATTGCTTTCTTCCCCAGGCTTTCTTGGCCCATCGAGTGCATTTTGAATTTTAGAAAGTGCTGTGGATGCCAGTTAGAAAATGGCTGCTTTGGGAGGCATGGCTTTGGCCCAGTCTACTTCTGTGCCTCCCCTGCAACACTACTTTCCATTGCGGGCATTAGGCACTTGGGTTAATAAAGTTTCTCCATGTGCCATTAGGAAATGGTGCAATGGAAACTTTTCTAATGGATATGGATGAAAGGGGCCCTTCTGTTTTTCTCCTAGAGCTCTCTGTGACTGAAGGGAGAAGGGTTCATTGAAATAGGGTTTGGAAGAAACTGGTAGATACAAGAGAAATGAATGCATGCATGTCCAGTTCAGCTATTTGTTAAACTGAAATATATGATTAAAGCAGATTCATTTCTATCATTCAGCTTGTCTTTTCAATCAAAATTTCCAGTGTTAATATTTGTTAAAACCTTGTTTTCTCCCCCAAGGACTATTGTTATCAAAGCAATATAAAACATGGTGGATTATTATGAAGTTCTAGGAGTGCACAGACATGCCTCACAAGAAGACATTAAAAAAGCGTAAGTACCAATCTTTAAAACTGTAGGTAAGCTGCAAATATGTTTTGAATTTCTTTGAATGTAATGTCTCCTCCACATTTTGGGTGGGTAACATGGTGTCATACATCAAGCTACTGTGTTCATTGCTTGTGATCACTGGAATTATTTACTGTATCAGATGATGTTCTGTACCAGACAACTGTCTTGAGAATCGATAAGTCATGAGAAGAATTCTTGAATATGCTCTTCCAGCAATTTTTGGGCTATATCCAAGTCTAGTTTGCTCTCGGACTTAATGCATTTTTTCTCTCCCCATACATCCTGAATTCAGAAGATTTTGCTTTTAGCTAACACAATTCTCATTTTGTCTAGACTGGGAATTTGTGGGTAACATTGACTATGGTTACTTTAAACAAGCCAACTTCATAAAGGATGATTTGAAGTTGACTTACTTTGATACTAACATTATTTAATCACAATTCCTAGGTGAGAAGCTTTTGCTTTGTCCTCCCTCAATTTAAAGAGAAGGAACAGGTGTATGTGAACTGGGGAAAAGGCTAGGCTCCTTCATATAGCATTAAATCATGATTTTGCTTTCAAACCAATACAGCCTTTCAATTCAATACAGGCTCCCGAACGCCTTGGGAGTTGGAACATTTCGGTGTCTGAACGATCGAAAACTGGAAATGAGTGTTCCGGTTTTCTAATGTTTTTTTGGAAGCCGAACGTATGGCGCGGCTTCTGCTATTGTTTCCAGTGTGCCAACACCATGGGGAACCAATCAGAAGCTGTGCCTTGGTTTCTGAACTTTTCGGAAGTCAAACGGACTTCTGGAACTGATTTGGAGCTTTGGAGGATCTTGAGAATGCTGCTGGCTGCTTCTCTTTTCTCTATTTAGTATTACGCGCCATTTGCTAAGATAACTGAATTGACAACTATTAATAGTATTTGCCAGAATCATGTACTATAGTTTGGAGGGCAGGAGCCTATCATTGTTCATCAGTTTTAATATCATAGCAATCTATGGTTAGTGACAATTGGGAAATGGAGAGGGTTATTAAAAGGTTAAAAGTATCTTAACTCTTGCAAACCTGAAAGCTTATCAACTTACACTGTATTATATTATGTTACTATATCGCTGCCTTCAAATAATTCATATTGGGAAGTTACATATCATTTTATTAAAATCTCCTGTAATCAGTAAGCATCTCTGAGTCCAGTGCTGCAGTAGGAGAAGGGAGTTCCCTCTGTGTGTGTGCTACATTGGATTACACCCACTGCGTTTAAAGTATGTGTTTGCTGACTACTTTAACACATTAAAGGTTTGCCTGGTGCCTTCTTTATGCACCTTTAGGCGCCAGTCACATACATTCCTCTTTAACCAGGCCTTTGATTGATTGGCATCTTATGCCCTTTTAAAATGTGTTGGGGGGGAGTTATTGGGTTGTTTTTGTTTTTATCTTGATTATGTATTCTGTGCTTTTATATTCTGATTTTATCCTGTGAACCGCCTTGAGACCTGCGAGTACTGTATACTACTACTACTACTACTACTACTACTACTACTACTATAACTATAACTTAGCCAATTGAATTAATCAATTTTCCCTCTCATTTGGTATGTGTTGTCCATCTTGAATAAAATCAGCTTACACAACTTCCCCTTTTATTTCAGGTACCGCAAACTGGCATTAAAGTGGCACCCTGACAAGAATCCAGATAACAAAGAAGAAGCTGAAAGGCAATTTAAGCAAGTAGCTGAGGCTTATGAAGTTCTGTCCGATGGTGAGTATTAGATAAATTTAAAACATGTTTTTTACCTTCTAAATCTGACTGCAAATTTGGCTCAAGCCAGTTCCTTAACTTTGCAGTTTGGGAAGTAAAACTTATTTTTAGAATTGATTGCCATCAAAATAACTCTGTGCTGGAATTTTACAGCTTACCTTCCCAGTTGGGATGAGACCATACTACTCGCCAAAGCAAAAGCTGCTGCTAATCTGAGCTAGCAGTGAAACATGTTACACAACTTTTATTTCTTGCCAAAGAACTGGCTGTGGCTGTCTGTGCTGTTTGTTGCAGAGGAGGTTTTTTTTTTACAAGGAATGCTCTCAACTACTTTTTTTTTAAAAGAAGGGACAAACAAGGGTTTGTGTTCTGTGTGCTCTTATCTGTTAGTATATTGAGTGGGATTATATTATTAACTATAGAACAAAGCTTATATTGGACATAAGTTGGTCACACTATTTAACAAAAGCAAACACCAAGGCTTAGCATTCATTCTGTATCACGGATAAAACTGCTTTGTTCTCTGCAAAATATGTTTTATATTTAGGGAAATGTCTGGACCCAATAACTGGATCCTCTCATAGTGTAGCATACCAGCTTTTGATTTGCGAGATTAATAAGCCATCAAGTTTATTAGCAATAATAAGATTATGGCACTCTCTCCCCACAGAGGAGTACTGCAAGTTTTTTAATGGGTTTTTAAAGTCTACTTATTTTGAATTGGCTTGTTAAATTGACCTTTTTTAATGCTTCAGGTTTCAAATAATTAAACTGTTTTGAAACCGTTTTAATATTACTAGTTTTTATGCTTTCTATTTTTAAATAATTGACATGTCTGGGGTTTTTTGAGCTTTTCTATTATGATGAATTTTCTTACATGGTTATGCTTAAAAAGGACAGCCTATTAATGCTGCTGTTGATTCCAGTAGTGCTTGGTTTGAGAGATTCGTCAAAGTTATAGCAAACAGGTTTTTTTATTTGGAAATTTCCTGAAGTTTCTGGATTGTATTTTTTTTTGCAACACAAATACATGTGGTTAATTTATAGATTTTGAATGCATTTAGTTGCAATTTGTAGCAAAAAAGAAGAATACTTTTTGCTTCATGGCTGAATAATAGATATGGGGGCCTTGTCAGTTAGCAGCTTGAACTTGAACACCATTAAAAATTCATACTAAGTAATGAATATGCCTCTGCTTTTTATTTTATTTGGATGATTACTGTTACATATAGCTGCGTCAAAATAATGTAACTAGTTTTATATGCATAGCTTACATATTGAGGCCATTTTATTACACATTTTGATCCTTTCGTTATAATGATTTAAAATAGAATGTATTCTTAACATTTAACCTTAATATATTTTTCCATGTTTCATTACTTTCATATCAAAGTGATCTATTTCTTATCTATTCTCTGTTCTTCATAGCTAAAAAACGTGATATCTATGACAAATATGGAAAAGAAGGCTTAAATGGAGGAGGAGGTACGTAGGAATTTAATGCTTTCTCCTATTTTAATGCTATGAATAACTTTCTAGCTAAAGATGTTTCTGCCATGCTAATACAAACAGGTTAATTTGGAGATCCAGTGAATACCACCAGTGCTTACCATACTGAATTCTGGCAAATTTACTAACACTCATTGGATCCCCCAGTCAACATTCAAATTTGTTCGGCAGCAACACAATGGAACAGGGGGTTTAAACCACAGAATCAAGATTGCAACTGGAATGAATCACCCACTATATTGTTGTACAAAGTTTAATGGAATGTTGCTGTGGCAAAATTGATGGGAAATAAAGTAAGTTGCATGAGATAAAATATGTGAAAATCAAACAACTTATATATGATGAAATCTAACCCAACAGAGGAATTTGATTTAATTTGCATTAACTAATGAATGGGATGAACTCATAAGTAGCATGAGACTCTTAATCTCAATTCGTCAGTTCAAGCATTGCAGGGGGTTAGACTGGATGACCACGTGGTCCTTTCCAACTCTACGATTCTGTGGTTAAGAAAAGTGATCAATATGAGTAGGTAATATGCTCTTCTCATAACTCCCTGCAGCCCATCTGGATGTGAAATACCGTATTTTTTGCTCTATAAGAATTTTTTTCTTCTTGTTTTCCTCCTCCAAAAACTAGGTGCGTCTTGTGGTCTGGTGCGTCTTATAGAGCGAAAAATACGGTAGTTCCACAGCATATTTGCCAACCTGAGCTCCTTTGATAGGAAGAGCCAGATGATGATAGATAGATAGATAGATAGATAGATAGATAGATAATTAGATCAATAAAATTCTCAGTTACCAATCCAAGGCAGAAGGCCTTTGTGGTCTTCAGCTGGGTGAAGAACTAAGAACTAACTAAAAAAAATAGAAGGAATATACATTTTATATTGATCAGGAACTGAACAATGGGGCGGGCTTTCCCATTTATTTTATTGTTCGGTGTGGTCAGACCTACTTAAAACGCAAGCTATGAATTTACCATAATCTGGGAAGGGTGAAGAGAGTAACTGGGAACCCTGCTTTATCACTGGTTTTCCACGCAAGGCAGTCTGGCACATTCAAGTACTGGCCTGTCAAAATACTTGGCACCCTTTTCTTTGGCTTCATAGCTGTTTGCTGTGATTCTTATCATGATGCCAGAGTCACAGTAAATTTAACTTAAAGCAGCAAATGTTTGCACAAAGGCCAAGCAGCTTGCACAAAAATGACACACGACATTCTGTCACCCATCTTAATGTGTCATGACTGCTGTACATTGTGCGGATTGCTGGGTATGCAGGTCTAAAGGTAAAGGTACCCCTGCCCGTATGGGCCAGTCGTGTCCGACTCTAGGGTTGCGTGCTCATCTCGCTCTATAGGCCGTGAGCCGGCGCCGTCCGAAGACACTTCCGGGTCACGTGGCCAGCGTGACGAAGCTGCAGCTGGCGAGCCAGCACCAGCGCAGCACACAGAAACGCCGTTTCCCTTCCCGCTATAAAGCGGTACCTATTTATCTACTTGCACTTAAGAGTGCTTTCGAACTGCTAGGTGGGCAGGAGCTGGGACCGAACGACGGGAGCTCACCCCGCTGCGGGGATTCGAACCGCTGACCATACGATCAGCAAGTCCTAGGCACTGAGGTTTTACCCACAGCGCCACCCGCGTCCCTATGCAGGTCTAGTAAAGCCCAGATGAACAGTATGAGCCCGCGGTGTTGTAATTACTGTATTGGAGTATGACAGTGGAGATCGAGCTTCAAATCACTACTCAGCTGGAAGTTCACTGAGTGACCTTGGCTTGCTACCCCTTAGTTTAGTTAAGGGTGAGCTTGATGATAATAAGGAAGAACTATATATGCTTCCATGGAGGAAGTAGGTTGAAAATGTAAGAAATGGCATGCTAATGAATTTGTCATTGCTAATTCACACAATGACTCAGACTTTGCGGAAAATCTTTGTCATAACGTTTAAAAAAGAATATTCTAGTCCTCTTAACACAACTTTAAATACCTTAGAAATGAGCTCAGTTTATAGTCCAAAATGTGTGTTGAGGATATGGGGAGCTTTAAAGCATGGATTTCCTGATCTGGGAATCTTTGGTTGCAGTTCTTATGATTGTAGTAAAATTGTCAATATGCCTCAAGAAAAATAATAACTTTGACAGGTTTGTCATACTGAACCATTACTGAGAACAGTATAAATGAAAATAAGTTGCAAATGTTAAGAGATTTAGATGTGTTAGGATCCTGAAGAACTGCTGTGATATTGAGTGCTCTCTTGTTGCAGGTGGAACTCATTTTGACAGTCCATTTGAATATGGTTTTACATTCCGGAATCCGGAAGATGTCTTCAGGGAATTCTTTGGTGGAAGAGACCCATTCTCATTTGATTTCTTTGGTGAGTATACAACATTGACATTTTTGGAAATATGGATATGCAAAATGTTGAAACACATATGTTGGTAATAAATATGCTGCATTTTTTTCATGTATGGATCCCAATAAGGGTGTGGTAATAAAATCTGCACCTTTTATACTTACTGTTGGTGTTGACAAAAGGATAGCTTTAGTATACACAGAGTCTGACTTTGTACCTTTAATTGGATATTTCAGGGCTACTGTGAATTTGTTAAATAGGCAACAGTCTGCATGGAAAACCATAGGAGGGGAGAGTGTCACTGTGTGCAGAGCCTTCTTGTGGGTCTCCCATAGGCATTTGGTTGGCCACTGTGAGATGCTGGACTAGATAGGGCACCGGCCTAATCCAGCAAGGTTTTATTATGTTACGTTCTTGTTGGTAGCACTGCAGCTACAGCAGTGATTTGCTTTCAAGCTTTCCCCTTTGAAATTGACTTACTTATTCGTATACATTCTGAGGTCTTATGGAGCTAGTTACCTCTGCTGTAAACCAGCCTGAACCCTTTTATTTCTTTTGTCTTGAGGTGACATGGGTAGTAGTAAATAGGATTCTGTATAGCTAAATTTATATATTGCGTTCTAAATATTGTGGGGCGGGGGGGCAGGCTTGTTGTAAACACTGCTTGGTGATGGTGGATTCTTTGAAAAGTGCAAGACGGGTTAATGCAATCTAGTTGGCACCCCTGCTTGGGTAGAGTGTGCTTTGATGGTATGGGAAAGTGTATGGAAAATTGGCTAGCAAGGTGCTTCTGAACGAGCTGGCCGCTTTTTCTCTGAGGTGGCACCTTAATGACCAGCTAGAATACGCATGTGGTAGAAGTGTCTGAATCATAGGGGTGACAGAGTTAAAATTGCATTCCTTGTAAGCAGGGCATATTTAATGTCTTTAGCGTTATTCCAAAAAAATAGAGTGGGTAACTTCTGTATCTTTACTAGCAAGTGACAGAAATCAGCTTGAATAAAGCTCTTAAACTGCTACCTTCATTGAGATACACCAGTGTGACAATTGATCACTGAACTATAGTATATAATTTATCATTCATTGGTCAGCTAGGGTAGTTCAGTCGTCAGAGCAGGAGACTCTTGGTCTATGAAAAGAGTTTCACTTGTCAAAGCTTAGTATTACATAACTGTTTAAAGTTATGAGGCTTCACATGTAAAAGTTCATTTAATTCATAAATTAAGGTATTGCAACTCAAAATATTGAATAACAAATTAATGAATTGACTTAACTGCAATTGGTACTTTTTGTAGATACCTACTCAATGATTATCACTTGGCTGCCAGAGGAGTCTAATGAAGGATCAGAAGAAAGGTCTATAGAGGAGCTGGAGGATGAGTGTAGTTATGAGTCAATAGAAGTGGCAGAGGAGCTGGAGGAAGTGCTAGAGGAAGAGCTTTATGAAGAATATTGTGAAGATTTTATTGAGGTCTTTGAAGAATATGATGAAGGATCTATTGAGTTGGAAGAACTACTAGTGGAGGAGGAGGACTCTGAAGGAGTAGCAGAAGAGTCATTTGAGGAGGAAGTGAGTTTAGTGTCAGAAGAGTGGACAGAAGAGCCTAGCAGTATAACCTTGGAGGAGCTGGAAGAAGAAATAAGTATAGGATCAGAGTTGGAGGAATTCTACTGACAGGAAACATTAAAATTAATAAATTATTTATCTAAAATGTCTCTTTACTTATCTGAGGGTGCTTAGTTGTGGAGTACAAAGTAATTTAGTAATAGTTTGGTTTGAATACAGTACAATACTTCAAGCTCTTACAAGGTTTGGGAATGCTCAGAATATTTAGCAGATCCTGAATGCTTGCTTTTATGTAGATGGCTTTGTACATTATATAGGCTTATGGTGCCTATTATAGCCCTTTGCCCCTCCCAATTTCATTTTTGAAATTGAGTTCTGCCTTTTTTTGTAACCATGGAGGTGTTTAGCTAGGGTTTTTTTTTAAAAGTTGTTTGGGAGGGTGTTGTGCCTATATTTGAGGAGATGTTGCCTCCTTTTTTTGTCCGTGCTGTTTGTATTTGTTAGTAGTTCTAAGCATAGCCAGTTTTTCTCCTGTGAAATGAGTATTTTGTGGTGCACAGTTTCTTAGATTTCGAGAAGTGCCTCTGTTTGGGGACCCCTTCAAAGCAGTGTAGAATAATATCCATTAGCCTTAATAACGAATTGGCCTTCTGTGTTGAAGTACTGTAAAATTAATTATTTTTCCTTTGAGATGTTAATAGAGCGGCACAAATAGATCAACATTAATGAATGAAATTACTTCGTGGTGGTCTCATTCAAGCAGTCTGAGGGATTGTACATAAATGTGTTCAAATCAAAGAAGTTGTAATCAAATTGTATCCCCTTAAAAATGGTTGCTGAAATTGCTCCTGCTTGGTTTTACAAGTATTTCATAATTGTACTGAAGGGGTGTTAACAGATGAGCAGATTTTCAGCTACCTTGGTTTAATTGCAAAGCTTGTTTCCTTTGAGGACAAAATAGCTCTAACCATATTGAAGAGTATCTTTCTACACAGTTGGATTTTGGTGGGGAGAGTTGTCTATACACTTGACACCTAATTAATCTATTTTGTTGCCTTATTAAGCAGATCACCAGTATGTTTCTGTTGCGAACAAAGTAGCACATTTTTGTGGTCAACACATATTCTTTCTCCAAACATCAATATTGTATCTTTTCTGTGATATGGAAGTTTCTTGATACTGTTGTAACAAGTGCCTGGATTCACATGTGTGCAGCCCATGTTATGGATGTGTGTTAACGTAACCTTATACCCACAAGAAACTCTCACACAGGAATAAAGAAAGTTTGGCTTATTATATGACATAGGAGCGGCAGAGTAAGTAAATGCTGCTTAAGACAGCAAAGTTACAAATTAAGCAGGTAGCCAATGTCTCCTAGTAGGGCGGGCTTTGGGATAAGGAATTTCTGTCTTTCCCTCAGAGTTCCTGCCCATTTCTCACCTTGCCCATCCTAGCCAGAAGAGGACTGAAAACTGGCCATCTTGTTTGTTTAACCAACTTTGATAGTGAGCCATTTATCTGACTCTGGCCATCTGTCTGCTATCTGCCTTCAAATCACCTTATCATTGTGTAGATGGCTCTCATAGAGGAGTTGAGTATCCTGTGCTTGGCAATTAAATTTGCATGTGTTAATCTTTAGGTCAGATGTGGGTGAACTCAAGATATGTCTGAATGCCTTTCAGAAGGCTTGCTATCAGGCTTGCTCCAGGGTCACCAAATTATATCCTGGAGGGTTTACTGTCATGTTTAAGTTGTGCCAACCTTGTACATTTGCCATGCTCTACAGAGAGCAACCTTATCACAAGTTCAGATTCACACACTCCTGTTCACATTGTGTGAGGCCCATATCAATGCAAAGCATTATTTGTGCATTTGCTTTCTCTCACACACCTTAATCGCTGTCCATTTTAGCCCTACTGCATTACAGAGCATACACAGGTGAACTTTTCAGAAGCATTGCCATAGAAATAAAACAAGTTGGCTCAAAATGAACATGTGGTAGGTGAGGTTAAAAAGGACAAACATGCTGATTGCTATCAGCTAAGCCAGTGATCTTCATGTTATCTGTCAATTCAGTGCATCCCATTCAGTGGAAACTGTCTTATTCCTCTACTAACTGTTACTGGAAGGACAGTGAGAGATTTGCAAATGGATAACTCACTTAAGATAAGGTATTGCCTGCTTCAGTATATAGTTGCATGGTATCTGCAGTTGGTGGGATCTGCGGACAGGGGAAGAGATAATTTCCTAAGCATCTTGTTGTGACGGCATAGTTCTGCATTGCATATATTTAGTGTTTACAAAAAGTTTTCACATTAAGATTAAGGATTATCATTGTAGAGTGGGATACTTCAACACATGTCAAAATCAGAGTTATTTTGGATTTGGATTTTAGGACATGCTGACCTGCGTAACTTGAGCGTCTCACAGAAACAAGCACAAAACAAAGGTTAAAGTTATGTGCAAGTTAAGGTTTAAACTCTGTTCTACTCTACATTTTAGTTTTTCTACAAATCATGTATATGATATTTGGAGCACTATCACACTAGCTGCTAGGCATGTAGACAGATGAGATCAAATAACTTGAATGGAAAAGAATACCTGGTGAATTAAGTATGTTGATGCAAAGGCATACAGAGCTAGAACTGAATGGGATGAAGTACACTTTTCCCAAGAGCTCAGTGTTGCTGAATGGTAAGAGAAGGTAATTTGGTGTTCCTCTGGAATTGAAGGCTTGAGTCTCGCCCAACTACAGTAATTTTAATATGAACAGAATAGGGGTAGCTTCAGGTCTCCTTCCACTTTACATTCATAATCCTATAGGGTTGTGTGTGACAGTGTGTTTTAAGCAAATGACCAGGTAACTTAAAAGAAAAAAGCGAAAGAAAACTTGGTTATATATAGATGCATAATAGTGGGCAGTAATATAATATTGTTCATGTTTACACAAGTGACCTTCATAGTTTGCTAGTGAGTCAAATCACTTTAGCAGGAATAATTAAGACTGTTGCATTAGTGGTTTACCTGATAGTGCATTCAGCTGAAAAGGGATGTGTTCTCAAGTTTTAATACATGAACAATCTTTCCAAGCTTTTTGTCTCATTTGGAAAACATCCTACTAAAGCACTAATGCTTGTTTTCATGTATAAGATAGTTTTGCTAACATTGTTACCCTTTATGATGATAGCACATGACGTGTGCTATGCCTTTTAGCAGTACAGTGGTACCTTGGGTTACATATGCTTCAGGTTACATACGCTTCAGGTTACAGACTCCGCTAATCCAGAAATAGTGCTTCAGGTTAAGAACTTTGCTTCAGGATGAGAACAGAAATTGTGCTCTGGCGGCACGGCGGCAGCAGGAGGCCCCATTAGCTAAAGTGGTGCTTCAGGTTAAGAACAGTTTCAGGTTAAGTACGGACCTCCGGAACAAATTAAGTACTTAACCCAAGGTACCACTGTATGCACAAACACTCATATATGTGCATACCCCTAATATAATTGCAGTCAAAGGGTCGGGGGGCTACTCCAACTCATTTTTCATTGACCCTTATTTCCATATGCATACAACTTTACAAGAAAATATTTAACTTGATTTATCCAGAATAAATCCTCTAGGGAAAAATGTGTGCTATGTGGAATTACTGTATTTTTCGCTCTATAACACGCACCTGACCATAACACGCACATCGTTTTTAGAGGAGGAAACCAAGGGGAAAAACATTCTGAATGAAACAGTGGATGTATCATTTTTGTGCTTCATGCTGTGGCCACAGACATGTGATCTGATGGTGAATTTGGGGTGACCCAATGCAAAAATCCTGAGGATCCATGTGGATCCATGCTTTGTAACCACATTTTTGCACCATTGCAGCCCCAGGCAACTGTGGGTGCGTGATTTTTTTGGTGCAGGCTGTAGCCATGGACATGCTATGTGATCTGATGGTGAATTTGGGGTGACCCAAAGCAAAGATCCTGAGGATCCGTGTGGATCTATGCTTTGTAACCACATTTTAAGTGGGGAGCGAAGGAAAAACAAAGAAGGGACATGAGAGGGGTGTGCAGAGAAGCAGCTGGCTAAGAATGCAGGAGAGGGACTTAACGGAAGGGAGGAAAGAAAGGCAAAAGTTTCCCCCCATCCAAGCCAGCCATCCATCTCTCTCTCTCTCTCTTTCTCTCTCTCTCTCCCCTCCCTCCCTCCCTCTCTCTCTCTCTCCCCCCCTCTCTCTCCCTCCCCCCCTCTCTCCCTCTCCCCCAGCAGTACCGGAGAACAGAGACGGAGCACAGAGACGACACTTTCCCCTCTGCTTGCCTGGAGGGGAGGGGCTTTCCCTGCTCTTTGTTCCGTTTCAGCAAACACAGCAAACACAGCAACGAAACAGAGGAGGGTGGGCAGTAAGACCCTGAGGCAGAATGCAGGAAAGCAGCCGCTTCCTCTTTTCAGGTTTCCCTTCTCCGTGAAGCGCGGTTTGATTTTTGCCTGATTTTTCTGCTCCAGGGACCACACATTCGCTCTATAACACGCACAGACATTTCCCCTTCCTTTTTAGAAGAAAAAAATCTGCGTGTTATAGAGGGAAAAATACGGTACGTCTCCATTGCAGTTAGTTGGTCTAGATCAGGCATAGGCAAACTCTGACCCTCCAGGTGTTTGGGACTGCAATTCCCATCATCCCTAGCTAACCGGACCAGTGGTCAGGGATGATGGGAATTGGTATCCGGAGGGTCCACTGTATTGTTTTCTTGGAAATTTGATTAGGTTTACTTGGTGCCGTGGTCTCTTTAGGGTTCTGTGTCTTTCTAAGCCAGCCGCAGTGCCCTGCAAATACATTTTGGTAGTTTTGAACCTAATGGGTTATAAGTCCTATTCAGAGTAGAGCCACTGAAATTACTAAACTTAAGTTGGTTGTGTCCATTAACTTCAGTGCATTTATGTTAAATACCACCCAATATGGATTATTTGAGAGTTAAGTGGATTCAAGATTCTGGGCAAAATCTTAAACAGTTGCAACTGAAGGCCACTGTTAATTCTTTTGCCCATGTTGCTGTTGACTTAGCCTCAGGCTTATCCAGCAGAAGAGATTTTTTTTGCAGCTTTCACCTCCATTTTTCAATTTGGACATTTACGAAGATAAGAATTAGCAGTATGGGAGCTTGAAGGCGATGGGCTTGTTTGATTTACAGATGTACTGTTAAGCCCTATTGGAAAGATGTTGGTCAGATTAATTAGTGTGATTAACAACCAAGTGAATTGTGTAGCAGCAACAGACACCATTGTTTTACCAATAGTACAAAAGTGGTTGAACACCTAGAACCATTATACATATCTATGATGCAACTGCATTTGGAAAACACTACAGTTTGGGTTGCTGCACCTCAAAAAGGACACTGTAAAGTTGGAAAAGGGCCTCCAAAATGAGGGTTGGGCAACTCCCCTGTGAAGAAAGATTGCAGTGTTTGGGACTTTTTAGTTTAGAGAAAGGTGAATAAGAGGTGACACAATAGAAGTTGATAAAATTATGCCTGGCATGAAGAAAGTGAATAGGGGAATTTTTTTCTCCCTCACCACACTAGAAATCATGGATGTCCAAGGAATCTGAAATTCGAAGATTGAGGACAAGTGAAAGAAAGTACCGTATTTTTTGCACCATAACACTCACTTTTTTCCTCCTAGAAAGTAAGGGGAAATGTCTGTGCGTGTTATGGAGCGAATGCCTATGGGTGGCCGGGGGGGGGGGGGATCTGCTGCAGTCGTGAGCAGAGGATCCATGGTCCCCCTTCCTTCCCTCCTCCGTGGCTTGCTTTGAAACAGCAAAGCGGGAGAAGAGCCGCTGAGTGGGGAGGAGAGAGGGACAGAGAGCCTGCTTGCTTTAAAGGAGCAAAGTGGGAGAGGAGAGGAGCCTTCTCCTCTTCTGCATTATTAACAGCATCCTTCTCCACCCACCCCATGCGTGTTCCTTGTCCCTTGAGTGCTTTTCCTTCTCTCCCCACTTAAAACGTGGTTACAAAGCACGGATCCACATGGATCCTCAGGATTTTTGCACTGGGTCACCCCAAATTCATCATCAGATCACATAGCATGTCCATGGCTACAGCTTGCACCAAAAGAATCATGCACCCACTGTTGCCTGGGGCCACAGTGGTGCAAAAACGTGGTTACAAAGCATGGATCCACATGGATCCTCAGGATTTTTGCATTGGGCTACCCCAAACTCACCGTCAGATCACATGTCTGTGGCCACAGCATGAACCACAAAAATCATACATCCACTGTTTCATTTATAATATTTTTTTTCCCTTGTTTTCCTCCTCTAAAAACTATGTGCGTGTTATGGTCGGGTGCGTGTTATAGAGCGAAAAATACGGTACTTCTTCCTCACAGCAGATAGTTATATGGATTTTACTCCCATGGGAGGCAGTAATAACAGGAGTAATTAAAAACAAATTCACTTAATTTGACAACTAATTCTAGATATGTTCCATATTTTGTATGGCTGGTTTTCACTCATGAACAAGTTGTTCTTCCTCCTCTTTTGAACTGATGTATGATTTTAGAAGTAGGGGAATGAGTGACCTATCAGAGAGTGTTTTTTTGCTTTGTTGCCATTGTCAAATTAGGTTGAAGAGAAAGAGCTACCAGAGAAAACTCCCTTGAACAAAAATTTAATATACACCCAAGACAGACAGATGGTATTGAACGTATATCACCCCAAAAGCTTAATGGTCCCAAGTTTTTATCCATCTTGCTCCCCTTCTGAAGGGGATGGAGCACATGTTCCCCATGCTGTAAAATGATGTCACTTAAGCCCAAATAATTGGATGCCTATGAGATTATGTATCTGATTCTAGGTATATAAATTAAATTCTAGTAAGTATGTTTCAAGTTGCAAATTTCAGGAATGCCTCCCTAAGGCCTATTTTGTATGCTGTCAGCAAAGCTGTCATGTTTTCACAGCTGCAGCCACATTAGGCTCCCTGACTAGTGAATGTTCATGATTCCTGCAAACATTGACTACACTTCATACGAGCTCAAACAAGTATCCTTGTAAGATACATTACGTTTATAATGTGTGAACAGGCAATAATATATGCAGGGATGTCCACCAGGTCGATCGCTGGTTCCCTTTCCTCAAAATTGGGCCTCGGCCCGCCCTCCATTGTTCCATAATCTCCAGAACAGAAGACAACAACTTTGACCTGAACACCCCCCCCCCCAGTAGATCACTTCCAGTTTTTTATTCTGTGAGTAGATCATAGTCTCTTAGGAGTTGGCCGTCCCTGATATAAAGCATCCCGCTTGGAACTTCTTCTCAGGCACTCTTTGATTTAGATAAGTTTTGAAGCTGGGAAAATAAGAGATGCTACTGATACCAGAAAACTGCATTTTAACTGGAGTGACATAATACATGTGGAAGCAACGAGTTTCTCCTGTGCCACAGGGTACTTTTGACTTGGCACACGGACTTTTTCCTCTGCCAAAAGGTTCCTGGGTGTTGTGCATATGTAAATGCTATGCATTCTGGGTAGGATCTAGATTGTTGGTTGCATGTTAGTCCTGTTGAACTCATTGCCTAATGTTTCATAATTTCAGTGGGACTCTGATTCAGCTAAGGTAGTCTGGATCCAGCCTTCCGTGTTCAGCCATTCATCTTCATATAGTTGTTGAATTCCATTGCTTAACCTGTTCCCCCCCCCCCTTTGGCCTTGTTCATATTTTATAATAATATGTTCCTCTTAAAAATCTGCAAGGACTGAAAACTCACTTTTTACAAATTATTTATTTATTGCATCACAACATTTATATACCACTTGATTGTAGAAAAACACCTCAAAGCACCTACAAGCATATAATTTACACCATTTGCTTGTTTTATTATTTTAAAATGGTAAGCTTCATTGGATGCTTTGGCAGAAAAGCGATATATAAATGAAATAAGTAAATAATGCCACTTAGCATAGCATACACATAAGCTTCAAAACACCACTTTACAAAAGTTTCATGAAAATACTTCCCCTATCAAAATGGGTGCATGTGTTACTAAAATGGTTTTTGTTTTTTAATAAAAAAGTTACAGCAGTATATAATCAATTCCTGTTTGTCATTCCTAGTATGTTCATAGTTCATACGTCTGCTTAATGCATCTTCAAACACTTCATGCATATTGATACAACTTACTTGTACCGACTATGGTAAAGTGTTTGGAGTATAACTTTAGCATTCAGGTAGTACTCAAAGATTTCATATACGCTCACAATCAGATATAATGGACCATTTAAGTTAGAGGAAAGACTAGCCCTCAATTTAAAAAGAGATAATGCAACATATAAAATCACCATTGAGCTTTCCAAATGCCAACTACTTTAACTTCACATTGCCAGAAATTTTCTTGCTTGGTTTCTTCAAGCACATCCATTGTGGGTTTTCTAATACTCTTTTATGATCTGTAGTCTTTGTGAAGGCTTTTAAGATATTTCGTTAAAGTGAATCTAGAAAACCAGATTCATCTCTTTTAACAGAGTTTAGTAGTTATACTTTCAGGATTTTGAATATATAATGCATTTCACTAAATGGCAATGATGAATTAAAAATGAACTACCTGCAGTGACATTGAACCTTTCCACAAAATCAGCTGCATCCCTTCCGATAGGGAGAAAAATATCACAAAGGCTGTAAGCCTGTGCAGACTTTCATGAACACAATGAGATATACTTCTATGTATACATGCATAAGGTTGCACTGAAAAGCAGAGACTGCTCTATGTATCTGCCAGTTCAAGAACTAATGTTTGTTAAAAGTGTGTTATATTGCAAGTAGACAGCAAGCACTGGCTTGGTTATCTTTAATACTTTAAAAGTCACTAATTTTGTACCTTACTTAGAGTGTTTAGTACTGAAGCTTGCTGGTATATGATTCTTAAAACTTTAATTTTTTTTTGCAGAAGATCCTTTTGATGACTTCTTTGGCAATAGGCGAGGGCCACGTGGAAATAGGAACAGAGGTGGTGGATCCTTTTTCTCCGCTTTTGGTGGATTTCCTGCATTTGGGAGTGGTTTCTCTTCATTTGATACGGGTAAGGTGAATTAAATTCAGTTTAATCAGCGAATGTAGACAATTTCCCAATTACAGCGAAGTTTAAACTGTAAATGGTAGGATCGTTCGATGATCCACTAGTTAAGACATGAAAATTTGGGAGTCATCATCCCTGAAAATTGGCTGTGCTTGCCCAAGGCTGGTGGGAGTTGTAGTATAGCAACCTCTGGAGCACCACAGATTGCCTTCACCTGAGCTACAACTAAAAGGAAACAGTGCTGAATCCAGAGCTATTTTAGATGCACATAAAGGCTTGAATTTGAACTCGCCTGTAGTTTGTTTTCTGGAAAGTTCATCAGTTTCAAAAGTGATTTTCCATGTGACATTGGGTAATCTATTATTAGTAATACTAATACTAATACTAATAATATACCACCCTTCCTCTGAAGAGCACAGGGTGGTTTACAGCATA
This sequence comes from Podarcis muralis, assembly GCF_964188315.1. Classification (NCBI taxonomy): domain Eukaryota; kingdom Metazoa; phylum Chordata; class Lepidosauria; order Squamata; family Lacertidae; genus Podarcis; species Podarcis muralis. The sequence goes on from NC_135666.1 coordinate 13,957,955, forward strand.
AAAATAAAATTACAGTTTGGATTCCAGCTAGCTTTTAGGAAATGTGTCATTATGCTGTCTTCAGCTCTTCAAAAGGTTTGCAGCATAGATTTAAACCAGTGAATCACATAGTTTTAACTTTCACAAGCAATACATCATGTGGTTTACTGTTAATGTAATTTCTTAGTATCATTATATTAGAATATCATATCAAGGACCCAAACTTCATTTTGAGTTGGAGCATCGAAAGCTGAGGAAAAACTACAGCCAAATTTAAGAGATTGGCGGTTGTTTAAAATTGTTAGAACCAGGATACAACAACAACAACAACAACAACAACAACAACAACAACAACAATTTATTATTTATACCCCGCCCATCTGGCTGGGCTTCACCAGCCACTCTGGGCGGCTTCCAGGAAATATTAAAATACTGTGATACATCATACTTTAAAAGCCTCCCTAAACAGGGCTGCCTTCAGATGTCTTCTAAAAGTCTGGTAGTTGTTGTTCTTTTTGACATCTGGTGGGAGGGCGTTCCACAGGGAGGGCGCCACTACCGAGAAGGCCCTCTGCCTGGTTCCCTGTAACTTGGCTTCTTGCAGTGAGGGAACCGCCAGAAGGCCCTCGGTGTTGGACCTCAGTGTCCGGGTAGAACGATGGGGGACCGAGGCTGTTTAGGGCTTTAAAGGCCAGCACCAACACTTTGAATTGTGCTCGGAAATGTACTGGGAGCCAATGTAGGTCTTTCAAGACCGGTGTTATATGGTCTCGGCGGCCACTCCCAGTCACCAGTCTAGCTGCCACATTCTGGATTAGTTGTAGTTTCCGGGTCACCTTCAAAGGTAGCCCCACGTAGAGCGTATTGCAGTAGTCCAAGCGGGAGATAACCAGAGCATGCACCACTCTTGCAAGGCAGTCCGCAGGCAGATAGGGTCTCAGCCTACGTACCAGATGGAGCTGGTAAACAGCTGCCCTGGATACAGATTTGACCTGTGCCTCCATGGACAGCTGTGGGTCCAAAATGACTCCCAGGCTGCGCACCTGGTCCTTCAGGGGCACAGTTACCCCATTCAGGACCAGGGAATCCTCCACACCTGCCCGCCCCCTGTCCCCCCAAAACAGTACTTCTGTCTTGTCAGGATTCAACCTCAATCTGTTAGCCGCCATCCATCCTCCAACCGCATATAAACTGGTATATGAAGTTAATAGACATGGTTACACATAGTGGCCTGACAAATCAGTTCTGAATTTTACTGAGTTTATTAATCTGTGGAAAAAGCAGGAGTGAAAAACTGTTGGTCCTTTGGGGGGTGAGATGTACTCCTTTTTTTGCCTTGGTTCAAGTACGTTCTGACACTTTGATTCCCTTACCAGGTTTTACTTCATTTGGTTCTCTGGGACATGGGGGCCTTACTTCATTCTCCTCCACATCGTTTGGTGGCTCCGGGATGGGCAGCTTCAAATCTGTATCGACTTCAACTAAAATAGTTAATGGCAGAAAAATTACTACAAAGAGGTACAGTGATCTAAATTCACATTTTTCAGTAGGTTAGTTATCTGTAGTCTTAATAGATTTTTAAAGACATAGAATTATAGAAATATATTGCTTCTCTCTTTATTACTTGCCCAAGGAAGGAAACAAATGCTTTCACTAGCCAGAATTAACTTCAAAGTGTGTATATACTCTGTTTACATTAGTGACACACTCAGCTCCCAATAAGCTTAGGTTCTCTGTTTTCAGGTTGATGCCTCTGATTTTCCCAAGTTTTGAGTGTGGTGTTAGTGGTATTTGAATAAGTTGAATATTCCTGTGATTGAGGTGCCAAATGTCCAGTCCTAGTGGATTAGAGATGTGATAAATATGTGAAATTGTGATGTCGGATCTGGCTGAAATTGGAATTGTGCTAAAATGGTGGCTCAGGATTTCATAAGGGGTTCAGTTTGCATAAGCAGTCAGAATTGTTGTAAGCTTTTGCATAAAATGAAACTTTCCAGTTTAGCTGCTGCTATTTGATGCCAATCAGTGGTAATCACTTTATGGACAAGATATCCATGTGCCAACTGGCTGTTGTTATTTTTTTTTAAAAAAACACACACTTCAGAAAAGACTATTAAATGGATTTTTATCCTGCAGAATTGTTGAGAATGGACAAGAGAGAGTAGAAGTTGAAGAAGATGGCCAGTTAAAGTCTTTAACAGTAAATGGTAAGGAGCAGCTGCTACGCTTGGATAACAAGTAATTCAACGCACGCATTTAACAGAAATGTTAAGCTATAACGAGCACCCTTTGAGGATTAACAGGAACATTTTTTTGAAGATTTCAAACGAACTCTTTTCATTATACTGTACGTAATCTAAAGTATTTATAAACGGCTCATCGGAGCTCATGATACTGTCAGACTTTTGCGTTTATTTGCTGGGACCACATGAATAGGACCATTTTTTGTCCTTAAAATTGTTGTAAATTTCTGTATGCACTTTGCTTTTTATTAAACCTGATTCTAGGTGGACAATTACCCTGCATTAGCGCTAGGGCAAAATTGTACACTAACATTAGCATGAATCCTGCTTTTTTGATTTTTTTGTTTGTTTGTTTGATATGTGAGCCAACTAGTAGTTTAAATCTACTGTGAAGTTTAACATTTCTGAGGCAGATTTAGTTTCAAGCTTTCAATATTTAGTAGTGAAATAATGTTAATATGTTACAGATGGTGCATTTTTGGTTTAAACGAATTAAGGATGTTTTCTAGTTGTGCATGAATGCTGGCAATTTAGTCAGTTTTGACATCTAAATGTGTAATGTTTAAGCCTAGGCTAACAAAAGTTAAAACTAGTGAGCTTGGGTACTTTGTCATTTTTGCTAAAACGTTAAAAAATGAATAAATGCTGATGTTTGTGGTGCATTCTTTCATGGGTAACATTTGTAGCTTTTTTTGTGCGCCTGTGTAACTTGGATGTTAACTATACTCTGCTTTTCAGTTCCTGCTTACTTCAGACTTTCTTCCTTGCAAACGTTGCCCCATATAAGAATTAGGTGCCACTAAAAAAATTAACCACAACTTTCTCAACTAGACAAGTCTTATTTCTCTGGATTAGGTAAATGTCACACCAGTGGATGTGAAACAATTGTTTTTTTCCTCTGCCTGCAACCCCCCCCCCCATCTGTGCCAGAGAGTTCGCCACACCTTTTGAAGCAGATTTTGAGAATGTGTGGGGAGAGCAAGAGTTAAGTTCCATTTGCACAAAGCTCATTGCTCAAGCAGGACATCGGAGATTGATATTACCCCCTAAATTCATTTTTTGTGAACTGACATAAATGTAGTTCTAACCATTATTTTTCAGTGAGCAATGCTTTTTGTTTTCCCCCTGAAACAGTAGATGGCTGCAAAAAGCAAAATAAGAAACATGTATTTGTTTTTCAGTTTAAGTGTTGCATTTTTTTAGACTGCCATTCAGTTGGATAAGTACATGGGCGAGTCCCTTATTTGGTATAAACTAGGCTCCAGTGAAACCTATTTAAATTAAGCTACGAGACAGATCACACTGGAAATGTGGGAGAAAAAGAGGAAGGTAAACCTTTATCAGGGCAGCTTTGCTCTAAAACCTTTAGATCATCATTAGTTGTAATGAAGTTGTTTCCTACTGGTGGCTAACCTGTAGCCTTCTGGAAGTTGTTGAACTACAGTTCGCATCCCATTGTTGTTCCTGGTGGCTGGGACTGATGGGAGTTGTAGTCCAATAACATCTGGAGGACTGTAGGTTAGCCACCGTGCTATATAACTTCAGCAGAAAGTCAGTACCTATTAATTTAGGACGTGCAAGTGCACTTTGTCTCCATTTCTAAAACTAACCATAAGTCTAGCTTTGGATTTCCTGCCTACAATTACAGAAAGTATCATTCCTGCATTGCAGGGAATTGGACTAGATGACTCTTGGGGTCCCTTCCAACTCTACAATTTTGTGATTCTATGATCATACCCTTTTAAGGTCCTTCCTAATGTAAACCTCTCAGTGGTTGGCATATGTTCATATATCTTGGGCCATGTCCTCCAAATTGACTGTCCTTGTCTTATTAAAGAGGGGAAGGGACCATTTCACCAAACTACTTCATTGGGAGAAGAAATTCTCCAGCACTTTCCTTGTGGATGTAGAGCTCACCACTATCAGTGGCTGTAGCATAGTTTCTTTTCCCCTGAGTCCTGCCTCCCTCGCTTGCTGCTACAAAAGTGGCAGCAGCAATGGCCATGTTGACAGGCTGACCACCATTTTGCATCCTCCCCAGTGCCCCTGGCCAAGTGCCATTCTAGGGCATGTGGGACAAAGGAATGAGAAAAGGTCAAATGTATTTTTAACACAGAATTCATTAATCAGTAACCCATTATGATCTATATTTCATTTCCTATTTCTGTTCTCTTTGGGAAACATCAGTCTAGAATGATGAGGGTGAATGATATTAAGTTAGGAAAGGCTAATCACACTTGCTATAAACAGAAGCCTTTAACTGAAACAAAAACTAGCTGCCTTGTGCATTTTCCATTTCTCTCCTCATAAATTCCATCCAAATTGCTAAAGGAGAGCATTAATAGGTTACTTTCATTGAAGAATCAGCCCCTGGTACTTTCTCAACATTCACAGTTTAAGAACTATTGACAGTGCTAGTTGTAGCTTATTATTAAATTAGAATCAAACTGTATTGTTGAGCAAAACTTGACAAGAGTTAGAAGGCTAGCCCATCAACAACAATATTATGGTGATAAAATAAGTAGAATACTGTACATTATTTCATATTTCAAAACACAATGTGCTTAACTTGCCACATGGGTGCTTTTGCTGGAATGGTTCTATGCAGGCAAACATGGGGCTGTGTATATACTGTGGCTGAAAATCAGAAGTGTGCCAAGAATTGTCAACATCCTGCATCCTGCCTTGCAATTTAAATTTACATATTTGCTTATTTTGAAGCCGTCTCCTGTATCACTTGAAATCTCATGAGACTTCACCAGGCATATAGCATATGCATTATCTGCAAAACCTTCACCACCAACCTTCAAGTGGGGGCATAATCCCATGGGAATTATTAGAAAACATGTAATTTGCATCACTGACAGACATGCCGCTCATACTTTGTAGCCTATCAAGAGCTGAGATTTTCAGGATGCTGAATTCCGTGCTAGATGATTTTTGTACTTGCGCAATCTGATCATAGAATGCACACAGCCCCAGTATACCACTTGCCTGGCAGTTCTGTCTCTTCCAAATGCGCTGCATCATATTTAGCAGCAGCTAGTCATTTGGATGTCATATCTAACTCTTAGCTGCTAACCTTTCTGGTATTGCAAGCCAAGCTGCACTTTGTGTTGTCTGTATGTACAAGGTGTTAAATTTGATCTGGCGAAATGTGGTCCTTACTGCTTAGCATTTGTGAGAATAAATCCAGACCTTGCCTGGGGGTTGAGTGTATTGTTTTTAGCCCAACAGAAACCTGTTAGTCCATGCATCCACAAAAAAAAAAATGAGTTTACCTGTTACCAGTCTGGAAAGGGTAAAAGGTGCTCATTTACTTTCCTGGGGGTTGGCTTCATGGCATGCACCTCCCCTAGATAAAGAACAATAAAAATGAAGGTCCTTAGAAGCCAAAGCAAGAACAATTGCAAGACCCAGAGTATAAACATGGTCTGTCTATATCTATCTATCTATCATCTATCATCTATCTATCTAATGTATCTACATCATTGAAGATACCAAAAAAAAAATCAAAAATCAGAAGACTGCACACTAGTAGACAAAGAAGTGTTTTGACTGCTTCGTATTTTTCAGTTGAGAATTGTTTTATCAATTGTTCATTATATGAGTGATCAACTCCTGAAGAGTTGGCGGTTCAGAGTGGATCTTTGTTGTGCCATCTTCTGATTTATATTACTTGGTTTTTTGTTTCTCTACCTTCATTGATGTAATTAATTTTCCAGCCATACATCTTGAGTACAATACAATACCATTTTCCTATTCTGAGTTGTGTAATTGTTTTTGCTTATGCAGCTCCCCAAACCAGTGCCATTCCTTATTTTCTGGAATATGCAGTGTAAAATGTCAGGGGCTTAGCAAGTCCATTTTCCACTCGCCCTAATTTTTTTCCTTTTTTCAATGACATGAATTTTTTGTTCCAATTACTTTTGACATATATTTAATTTGTAGACTTCCACAGTCTGCCCAACACTTTATTTAGAGCCCCCCTCAATATACTCATCTGCCACTAGCATTCTGTAAGGTGACAGGTTCGTGTCAAAGTAGCTTTAAAATAAAAAACCCTTTCATTTCCAAGTATGTATATTTCTGCACACCTAGAAAGTTTCCTGTAAAAACCACCCCCCTGTCTATGTATGGCTCTGTTTCTCTTCCTAAATGATAAAGCATTCAACCACCTGAGTTCTCAATTAGAAGGAAGAAGTGAGACCTACAGCAAACTATTCCAGTGTGGATTACTCACAAGTATTCCAACCAGCCATGTTCTCTTCCTGGGTATTCCATTCTTCCGCCACCCTGGCTTTGTTCTCCCCTATCCTAATAAGCACTCAGCATTCTGTGACTGCTGAACATGCTGCGTCCTCATGTGGATTTTCCCCACAAAAAATATTTTTTCAATTACTGCAAGTTTTGGGGGCCCCATGAACCCACTGATAGCTCTCAGTGCACTCATGTTTTGGCTAAAAAAAAAAGCCCTGTCAGCACTCATCAGCTGAGATTGTTATTAGAGGGGGGTGATTGAGTAGGATGGGAAAAGGAATTAGAGGTGAAATATTCAACAGTGATAACAAATGGGCAGGTTATGGATCTATACTTAATTCCTACCACCCTACTTGTTTTAACACGTTGGGTGTTGGTCCCTCTTCCTCAGTGTTGTCCGCACTGAGTGGCAGAACATGGACATTCCGCATGCAAGCAGTGTGCTTTTTACCACTGACCTATGGCACTTCCTGACTACAGATTCTGCTCTATTGGCACACTATTATATTACGGAATGATAGTTTTGACTTGGTCACTTGTGGGTTTTTCTAGCTGCGACTGGCTGATGTAGCTGATCAGCTAGTCTTGAGAATAGCTGATGGGCTACATTTTACAGCTGCCACCAGAGAAAGAGAAATTTATCTATTGGATCCAGACTTTGTTGCACTTTGAAATCAATGGAACAAAGGCATGACTTTATTTGTGCTGTTAATTTCAGTGGGGTGTATGTGCAGCTAAGTCTGAATCAAGCCTACTATGTGTGCTATGTTTAAATCCTGTGGGTAAGTAGCTGTATCATAACTTTCTGTAGAACTTTGGCATCCTTTATTTTCAAAGCTTGGTAAGTCTGGAAAGTTGTTTCTAAGGGCCACTAAATGCATGCTGTATTTGTGTGTAGGTGACAAGGTCTGCAATCTTCTGCATTTACACATGAAACACATTCCCCCCCCTTGTTTGAAACTTGACCCAGTTGCTGAAGCATTCAATACTGAGACATGCTAATACCAAATTTTCTAAATTGTGAAGTTTATTATTAAATACATTGTTTTAACCTGTCTTCTGTCTAGTTACTAGATTGAACGCTGTCATTTGTACCTTGGGATTGTTTTCCAACAAGGTATTGCTAAACTGTCCCCTTTAAAATGTTGTGTTTTGTAAAGGTATAATTTATGTGAGTGTTTTGAGACGTCTGATTTAATTTTGAAAGATTTAAACATTGACTTATACATGTCATTCTCATGTCTGGGCTTTCTCTGTTGCCCATCTGCCTGGCTAAACATATTGGTTTGTATGCAAATGGCATTTGTCTGATGTCTTGTATAGTGTTGTGTCCCAGTATGTTTTGGAGTCTTCATTAACCATATGTGTAGGTTCACATTAGACCCAAATGCTCAAACATAAAATCTGCATAGCTCTTGCTTAGCTGTTGTTACTAGATGAGTCACTTAACCTCAGTTTCTTCATCTACAAAAGTGTTTTTTTTAAATGCTATATGTTGAAAATTGATAAATGAGGCTGCAGTTGGGTATCTTAGTGATTGCATATAGTTTACAACCTGTGCCCTCGTTCTGATGTGATATAGGACAATGAGGCCTTTGCCTTAATTCTCAGTTCTTATTGGTGGATACTTTGCCAAACTTTCATTCTAATGTCCTCCATACAAGCAGGGTTTGGGTATCTCTCTGCTCCCAGTTCTGATTCCCATGATGTATCATAAGCTGCATTCGAAACTAATTTCATTTTCTGTAGTACAGTGGCATGTGAGACTGCTGTTTGGTTTCTGTCCTCCACCTGGAGTAACTCTGATTCAACTCTTTCTTTATCATGGTCACTGTCATTCTTTATAATGTAAGGGCTGCATTAGTCTTTTTACTTACGATGCACCATTGCCATCTGGCTTCCCTATAACAATTACTTTGCTCTTTATACAAAATGCTTTTCCGAGCCTCAGAGTTGAGCTTGCTTGTAATGAGATTTCACATGTCAAATGACGGACAGTCGACCCTACGAAACTTCTCTTCTTCCTTCACTCTTCGTAATGAGTTGCTTGGTAGCATCTTCATGTATGTTTCTTGTCATTGAGTTGCACTAGCAGAATATTTAGGTTACTTTTTAAGTTACATACTTATGATTAAGGTCAGGTTGAAAGAGAATTTGAGTCACAGTCTCTATTCAGCATATGCTTTGAGGTTGTCCAGGGCAGACTGCATTCTTAAACGCCCTTGCTTCTATTTTGCTGGCTGTAGAATTCCGAATTTATTTGTACCATACTCAGGTTTTTGAAGAAGCTTTTAATCCTAAGGCTGTGCATTGGGTTGCTCACACTGGCCATATTGATGCCTGGAACTGCCTTATATTGAGCCAGATCATTGATTCACTTAGCTTGGCGTTGTTTACTCTCACTGGTTTCCCACTATGTTCGATAAAGATCTTTCCTAGCCTTCTACTGTGTGTTCAATATAGTAGCTCTCTTGAAGGATCAGGTGAAAAATAAGGGATTGCAAGAGGATAAGGCTGCCAGTGGCTGTTAGATAAGACGTCTATATGTGCATGATACTGCCTGTGACATACAGTCACATCTGCACTGACATCTGTTACTTTCATGCTACCTCACCACTGGCTCCCCAGCTCAGTACACTAGAGGAAAAATACACCAAGGCACAAGGGGCATATGCATTACAGCACACACTTGAATGTGCTCCATCTCATACTTTTGGTGTTGACTGGTTTATTTGTTTATTTAAGGCTCTGGTATACTGCTTAACCATTGGCATTTCTACGGGATGTAAGGGACATTTGTAAGCAAAAAAAACTAACCCAGTTAGTTAGCCACTATAAACACCAAGCCATCAGAGAGTTTGAGCTGAACTTAGGCAAGAGCTGATAGCCACAGAAGTTAAATCAAATTTTAAAGTTTATTTGGCCTTAGGCTGCAGCCCAATAATTCTGAATGTACCAGAGAAAACAAATATAAATTAGAAAATGCTCCTAGGCAGTGCTTAAAAAGGAAGAAATTGTCCATTCTAGTACTGACTGGACCATTACGTTGCTGTATGACATGCAACCATTAGTCACAAATTTGTAAAAAGTACTGAGCAAACCATTCTCTGTTTGGGAAGTTTATTTGGAGTATTTTTTATAACGCGCAGGTTTCAAAAGCTGTTGACAAAGGTCAGAATCCATGGTTGTAGGGTTTCCTCATCTAAGTCACCTCCTTAGAGAAAAATAAAGGCCCTAATGTGCCTCTCAAATCATAATTCCACTTGGTACTTAAAAGGGCATTCAGCTGTGTTTTCATTATGTGCGTCGTCCCAGAACGTTTACATAAGATTAGATCCATGGTAACTCTGTTTTCTCCCATAAATTGCTGCAGTTGGATACACAAATAATGCCTTCCCAAGCAGCATATCTTCTGTTGTGGGAGTCTCTCAAAAGCACTCCAGCGACTTAGATTTCTGATGTGTGTACCTAAGGTAAAAGGTACTAGACTGTCACGTAATTAGACTTTGGATGGCGATCAAAGTTCACTGTTGGGTGTGGTGTTTAAAAATTCCTAAATTGCTGTTTGGGCCTGTTCATGGCAGCTGGCCAGGATAAGACACTTCAAAATAATAGCATATTATTCAAACAATGTAGGTCAGTAGGTGCTAAACAGACACCCCCTGGGACAATCTAGGGCGCCGCCTGGGGCAGGGAGTCACACATGCACTTCTTCCTTCTTGAGAGTGAGAGACCCAGAGAGGCATGTGCCCTGGGAAAGGGAGAGCACTTTCCGGAATTATGGGTGGCACAGCCTAATTAACGGATCACTGCAGATGTCATATGAATTAACAAATGTCGAACATGACAGCCTGTTGAAACATACAGGAAGAATTCCTTGAATGCTAAGTAGTGACAAAACTTGGGTTGAGCCTTCTGCATTGAAAACAGAATGGTAAATCAGTAGCAGCTACTGATTTTGTGTATTTCTATATATCAGAAACAAACAAGTCTTTTATAGGATGCCTTTGCTATTTGCATTTCATCTAATGTGCATGTTTTCGTTGCTCCCCACTTTCTCATTCAAAGAGCGCTCTTTGTACTCAGCGCCTTCTAATTTTAGCCAGAAATCTGTGCAAATGCATTTGCTTAATCTGATTGTGGTTGAAAATGGGTGAGACTGTTCTAGTACAGTGGTACCCCGCAAGACGAACGCCTCGCGAGACGAAAAACTCGCAAAACGAAAGGTTTTTTCGTTTTCGAGTTGCCTCGCAAGACGAATTTCCCTATGGGCTTGCTTCGCAAAACGAAGCTTGCCCCGGGGACAGCGGGTCTTCTCTTTTGAAGCAAGGGGCGGCGGGGAGATCGCTTCTCCCCACCGCCCCTTGCTTCAAAAGAGGTCTGCCCCCGGACCTCTTTTGAAGCAAGGGGCTGCGGGGAGATCGCTTCTCCCGGTGCTCCGAAGCGGGGTGGGGGGGCGGGAACACCTGCCCCAGCCGCCGGGCTTCGTAGCGCTGCTGCGAAGCCGGGCGGGGGGGCGGGAACACCTGCCCCAGCCACCCCGCTTCGGAACGCTGCTCCGAAGCGGGGTGGGGGGGCGGGAACACCTGCCCCAGCCGCCGGGCTTCGTAGTGCTGCTGCGAAGCCGGGCGGGGGGCGGGAACACCTGCCCCAGCCACCCCGCTTCGGAACGCTGCTCCGAAGCGGGGTGGGGGGGCGGGAACACCTGCCCCAGCCGCCGGGCTTCGTAGCGCTGCTGCGAAGCCAGGCGGGGGGGGGGGGCGGGAACACCTTCTGAAGGTGGGCGGGGGGCGAAAGTCTTTGTCCCCCCTGCCTGCCTTCCCAGGGGCTTTTAAATCGCCCCGGACAGCGGAGAAGTCCTGGTCTGAAGGCGGTTTCCCTAGGAACGCATTAATTGATTTTCAATGCATTCCTATGGGAAACCGTGCATCGCAAGACGAAAAAACCGCAAGACGAAGAGACTTGCGGAACGAATTAATTTCGTCTTGCGAGGCACCACTGTATTCTAAAAGTTACTAGTGTTCAGAATCCTGACTCCTAATGATGTGATTGTTTCATTGTGAGAAACAAGTATCAAAGGGATGTTGTCATTTTTTAAGGTTTGCCAGTATAAACACAGTATCTTTAGGAAGATGGGAAACTTTATTATACTGAGTCAGACCATTGTAGCAGGTTGGACTGGATGACACTTTGAGTCCCTTCCAATTCAACAATTCTATAATCCATATATCTCAATATTTATAACACCTTGTTGACAGGCTTCTTCCCATGTGTGCTTCTCAACATTCTAGCTGTCACACAATGCATAAGAACACAGTGGAAATTAGTGTGGGGAAAGGGCAGGAGACAGTTTCCCCCGCCCAGCTGAAATTTAACCAGGGTGGGGAGACTGTATTTCCATTGCTTTTGTTCCATCCAACCAAAGACCTGGCTTTAATATGAGAGGAAAGAAGGGGATGCATCAGGTGGCATGGCAGTAAGGGCTCAAGCAAGAGAAGTGAGAAAGGATAGAGGAGCCACCCATCTCACTGGCTCTGAAATGTGAGGCATTTAGCAACACAGTTGTACCTTGGATCCCGAACGCCTTGGTACTAGGACGTTTTGGCTCCCGAACGCCGCAAACCCAGAAGTGATTGTTCCGGTTTGTGAATGTTCTTTGGAACCCGAACGTCTGACGGGGCTTCTGATTGGCTGCAGGAGCTTCCTGGAGCCATTCAGAAACTGTACTTTGGTTTCTGAACGTTTTGGAAGTCGAACTGTTTGACTTCCAAGGTATGACTGTATGTAGGCAGGACTTGTCTTTGTTTTGTTTGGCAAAACCAAAAAAAACGTTGCCAGGACAAGACTGGGCAAATGAAGGGCCCAAGCCATTCCGATAGGCATTGGCATGGTACTATTATATACCTATATACTATTACATTTTCCTCCAAGGAGGACAAGGTGATGTTCATGGTTCTCCCCCCTCCCAAGAACTCTGCAAGGTAGATTCGGCTGAGAGACAGTGGCTGGCCCAAGGTCACCCAGTGAGCTTCATAATTTGAATCTGGTCTCCTTGACACTGGTTGTATATTCTAACCACTGTTCCAAATTGGCTCTTGGCAATGCACACTGCATTTTATAGCTCTGGCCTTAGCTCTTGACTTTCAGACGGAAAAGTAAGTGTGTGTGTGTGTGTGTGTGTGTGTGTGTGTGTGTGTATTACACATTCCATGTGTGCGTCTGTTGCAATATACAAGCAATACTGCAGCAACAACCATGTGACCTGGAGCAGGGCAGCTTAATGGTGCTCCCAGTCTTTCAAGATAAATAGTTTGATAGCTATTCTGCGAGTTGTGCAACAATATATAAGAAAATGTGTTGAAGCTTACTGCTGCTTTTCATGAACTTGCAGACAGTTTAAAGATGCTTACCTGGCCAGAGTGAGTGATCTAGAGCAGATGGTGCAAGCTAAGACTTGGTGGCTTGTCAGCTGGTGTCTGCGTTATGTTAAAATAGTTTTTTTTTTAGACCAGATGACACCCACAGTCTGTACACTTTCTGCCATGTCAAAAAAGAACTGCACATTTACCGGGAAGAAATTTTGTTTTTCTCTGATTATGATAGCTCCCTGAAGAGTAACCTCCTCAGTGCCAAAGGGTGAAAATTTAGAACATCACGGGTATCTCCTTCTGTGTCCAGTGGTTTGGGAAAGTGGCAAAGCAGTCAGATTATTGCCTTGGGAGTATTCTTCCCAGGTACTAGTTTGCTTGTGTGTTGGGTGATGAGCACTTTTGTTTAAAGCTTGAATGCTTGTCTCTTCAGAGCAGTAACCCTGACAGTGAAGGCAATCAAGATAATCGTTCAGGTAGTAGAATTTTAAAAATGAACATTACTAGTACTGTTAAGAAGGCCAAGAGGCCTGTTTGCAAGCTGATGGACTAAATAAAGGCTGCTCAGTCAGAGGTAAAGTATTGGCTTGCTTACTCCTCTGGTGGAAGCAGAGATCTTTGATAAACAGCCAAGAGCTCTTTTTCAAGTACTTGATGCATGGTATCTTTTCCTAGAACTGTTTTTCTCTTATAGGATTTTTTTTTTTGGGGGGGGGGGAGTATTGTAGCTCCTTTGTATGTCCTTCCCTGAAAAACGTTTCCTAAGTTTCAAGTTTTCTGACCCCTCATCACAAGCTCCAGCCTTCCTCCCACAGTTAGAGCTGGAGGGGGGGGGGAGCAGGGTGTTGTTATCTTCACAGCAGTGCAATATGAGAAGCGTGAGATTCAGCCCCCTCTCCAGTTTGGAACCTTGTCCCAGTAGCTACGCTGCACTTTGGAGGCACTCAACCTTCAGAAGCAAGTCAGGGATATTTGCCGCACGCCTCTCTATAGCTAAGTCAGCATAAGGGTTGGGGCTTGCCCTTCTTTCAGCAGGAATCTGACGAGGGGAGCAGACCATTGTTCCTCATCTCGTACTGTACTGACTTTTGGAACTGCTGTGCAAGGCAACCACAAGGTTTCTGGCAATAATACATTTCTAGACAAGGCAAAATGTGTGGACTCTTAGTCATCATCTTCAGTTGGATCCACCAGCAATCTGGCTTACCTTCAGGCTAGAAAACACTTCTGTTAGTATTGACAGGTTTTAGGAGAGCACCGTGAATTAGCACGCTGTCTTTAAGCCCCCTTCCACTGCTTTATTAGCTGAAACTTACTTAGGGTCTGCTTATTCTCCTTGAGAACAAAACCATTCTTAGATTCGCTTTGGGTTTTCCTTTAGTTTTGTACTTTTATTATTAATGCTTTTATTTCCACCGGAGCCAAGTAACTTCCTCTTTGCATGGTGTCCAGTGTGTGCAATGCTCTTTGGGGCTTTCTAAAACACTGCAACACTTGCCTACAAGGATAACTGGTTTGCTTGAGAATGCTGCTGGGAAAGGCTTGCTTGCTTGCCAGAATGTGTAGGTGTGACTTGGTACAAGATTTCCCTAGATAGGCGTTTGCTGCGTTGTATTTGATTGATGAGGAAACCTGCCCTCTATGTCAGACTACTACTTTTAAGAAAAACCCCATTCATTTGTTTCTGGAGAACCTGAATTCTGTTCTGCTTCATGAAAACAGGTGGGATTTTAAGACTACACTAAACTTGGCTCCTTCAGCCTTTTGAGGCTCCCTTTTATGCCACAGTTCTTTCCAGCATTGCTCCAGTTTCTGAGAATTGCAAAGCTAATGTGGAAAGGAGCTGCAAAGTTTTTCCCTATGTGACCATTAATTTCTGACATTACCAAGCAGTGCAGGAGTGACTCTTGATTCCATAGTTTACCCGAAGAAGATGCTTGTGCAACCAGAAAGTTTGCATATCTTCTATATCCTAATGGGTTGCAGCAGATGCCTCACTAATTCTCCTTGAGGAAAGTAGCCTTTAAACTATGAAGGGCAAATAATTTTGCAATTTACTACTTTTGCATAATCTTAACTCAAGGTCTTAAGCAGTCCCAAACATTTAAAAACATGCTAGCATAATAGCACAAAGCTACTTTTCCCCAGCTGGTTATAATCTCTCTCTTTATTCTTGAAGCAAGGAAAAACTGTCATTCAGATGTTATGGTAAACATATGTGCAAGTTTAGGAAGAATGTTAACTTATCAGTCCATTCTTAGTTTGACAATAGAACATTCTTTCTTTCTTAAACGATTTTCTATCCTGCACCAGGAAACAAAACTCCCAAGGTAGCATTACAGACATTTAAATATGTTCCAACTGTTGAGACAATAAAAAACAGTTGTAATAAAAATAGAACATCATAAGAATGTGCCGGATGAGGCCAATGGCCCATCTAGTCCAGCATCCTGTTCTCACATTGGCCAGCCCGTTGCCTGTGGGAAACCAGCAAGCAGGATTCAAGCGCAAGAGCACTCTCCTGCCGTTTCCAGCGGCTGGTATTCAGAAGCATTGATACATCCCAACTGTAGAGGCAGAGAATAGCCATAATGACTAAAGGTAAAGGTACCCCTGCCCGTACGGGCCAGTCTTGCCAGACTCTAGGGTTGTGCGCTCATCTCACTCTATAGGCTGGGAGCCAGCGCTGTCCGCAGACACTTCCGGGTCACGTGGCCAGTGTGACAAGCTGCATCTGGCGAGCCAGCGCAGCACACGGAACGCCGTTTACCTTCCCGCTGGTAAGCGGTCCCTATTTATCTACTTGCACCCGGGGGTGCTTTCGAACTGCTAGGTTGGCAGGGGCTGGGACCGAACGACGGGAGCGCACCCCGCCGCGGGGATTTGAACCGCCGACCTTTCGATCGGCAAGTCCTAGGCGCTGAGGCTTTAACCCACAGCGCCACCCGTGTCCCTTCCACAGCAGCTAACCAGCCATTTTTAAAAGGTTGGGAACATTTAAAGGGCATTGCTGTTGAAAAAAAGCCTGAGAATTTCACCAGGTGAGCTTTTCCTGAGTAGAACATTCCATAAACAGTCCTGAAGCTGAGAAGGTGCTCTTTGCTGTTGCTCCCTGCCTAATTTCAGTAGAGAGGAGCACCAGGAGAAGGGTATCTGATGAAGCTCTTAATGTACTGGTAGATACATGTGGGAAAGAATATCCTTTTAAGTTGTCAGGTCTTCAGGTTACTGCATGATTTCCATACATGGAAAGAGATAGATGCATATCGAATAGACAACATGAAACATCTTAAAGCAAACTGCTAAAAAGCAAAAGGCTGCCTTCTGTGGAGACCAGGGAGTGTCATGCCTCTTGTGTGTGGTGCACTACCTGTGTGAGACTACTTGTGTGTAAGGTGTGAGACCTTCTGACAGACATGGAATCCACACCTGCATATTGAGCTTATTACGCTTGGTGATTGTGGGCATTCCATATTTTATCAGACCTTCCAGTCACTGAGAAGTTACAAAGCGATGGCTGGTGTGAAATGGGTGTCTCTCCAGGATTTTACTTCTTCAGTGCTGAGGAGGCTTCGTTCAGTGCCCACCTCTCTATTCCTCCCATTTCATCCTTGGAATGAGAGGTCTGTGGCTTGGCTGCATTTCTTAAGCAACCAAACTTTCTTCTAAAAGATTCTAAAACTTCCATTACACCAGACCTGTTGGCTGTGCTATAATAGGACTTGTGCCGTTGGCATCTATCCTGAGTACTTATGGGGCTTGTATGAGATTTCACAGAGTTATAAAGCCTGGATCAGCAAACTTTGCAGTCTGCTGAGTAAACATAAATGGGTTGGGACATCCCATCATGGCAATGAGCAATTCTTTGAGTGCCAAATACCCATCAAAAGATACCACAGCAACATAAATTATTGAGCTTAAGACAGGCATTCAAATAAAAGGCTGCAGTTATCAGAAAGCAAGACCTGCTTACTGTCGATAGCAGCCGGTATTTATACTATGCATTCCAAAGCACTTCAGATGCATCTTCTATACAATAACCTTGTTACCATGTTGTAGATGGGGGATCGGAGAGTCAGAGAATTGTGGCTTGCTTAAGGGACGTGGGTGGCGCTTTGGGTTAAACCACAGAGCCTAGGACTTGCCGATCAGAAGGTTGGCTGTTCGAATCCCCGCGATGGGGTGAGCTCCCGTTGCTCAATCCCTGCTCCTGCCAACCTAGCAGTTTGAAAGCACTTCAAAGTGCAAGTAGATAAATAGGTACTGCTCCGGCGGAAAGGTCAATGGTGTTTCCGTGCTCTGCTCTGGTTCGCCAGAAGTGGCTTAGTCATGCTGGCCACATGACCCGGAAGCTGTACGCCGGCTCCCTCGGCCAGTGAAGCGAGATGAGCGCCGCAACCTCGGAGTCGGCCACGACTGGACCTAATGGTCAGGGGTCCCTTTACCTTTTACCTTTAAGGCTAACTTAAGGGAGACTGTGGTTGTGGTGAGATTGAATGGAAGGCTTTCCTGTCAATATATTTAGCTGTGACAGTGCACTACAATTTTGGGAAAGGACACTGGATTAGTTTTACTAACAATTTTATGCTGTGCTGTTGCTTAGATGGCCACCTGCTACTTTTGCAAGCCACTGGTCTTGGGCTACGTGTCCACTGAATACCCTATCTGTATCTTTGGCTGGTGGATCAACAACTGTGCCCTTCAGGACACAGATACCTTAACCATTGCGACTCATTCGCTGATAACCTCTCTGCTGAAATAAGGGAGGCCCCATCTGCATTGGCGTTCCGCTGGCTTCTGAAGACGCACCTGATTACACGCATTCCCTTGATCTCTTGGCCTGTTTTAATTGCTGTGTTGTTTTAATGGGGTTGTTTTATTGTGTGCTTTAATTATGGAGGCTTATAGTTTAATGTTGGTGAAATTGGCTTTTAATCCTGTAAACCACTTAGAAGCCTTTTTCGACCTAAAGGGGTATATGCATTAATAATGAACAATAATACTCTTGGGGAAGGATTGCTTGGCAGTGATGCTGGGCAGCCGCTGTTTGACTGTGGCCTCCTTTTCATTAGACACTCGCTGCCTTGTCCTGGGACTGATGATTTCTTCCTGTCCTTCATGAGGAGAGTTGATGGAGTGCAGACCTGGGAGAAGCTTTCTGTAAGGATTTATGGGGAACAGTTGTCAGGGGTGCATATGTGTGTTGTATATTCTACCACCTGAGTAGGGAGAAAACTGTGCACAACCATCCTGGAGTTAGTGGGCTACTTGCACAGCTGAAAGGAAGGGTCTTGGTTCTAATATAATGGGATAGGATGCTGATTAACCATACCATACATATATCCATGCCTGTCACTGTGCAGTGTTAGAAACTCGGATACATAAGCTAATTGCCAAATGACACCTTAAAACCTAGGTTATGGTTGCCACAACGTACTGTCTAGGCACCATTTTTCCCTCCAGTGGAGGAATGAATAATAATAATAAAAAAAATTGTTCCATTTCTATACTGCTATATATTTTAAATAAATAATTTCAAAGCTCTTTACAACACATTAAAATGTGAAATAGAACAACGCAGAATAAAATAAATTCAAGCTTCAAGGACAGGGGTCAGCAAACTTTTTTAGCAGGGGGCCGGTCCACTGTCCCTCAGACCTTGTGGAGGGCCGGACTATATATGAATGAATTCTTATGCCCCACAAATAACCCAGAGATGCATTTTAAATAAAAGGACACATTCTACTCATGTAAAAACACGCTGATTCCCGGACCGTCTATGGGCTGGATTTAGAAGGTGATTGGGCCGGATCCGGCCCCCGGGCCTTAGTTTGCCTACCCATGTTCAAGGAGAATATTTCAGATCCTTCCCTAAGTGACTTTTTGCTTTCCCCTATATTTATTTACCAACTTAATTTATATAGCTGCCCCATATCAGAAGTACTCTAGGGAGCCAGTGTGGTGTAGCGGTTAGAGTGCCGGACTAGGACCTGGGAGATCAGGGTTCAAATCCCCACTCGGGAACGAAGCTTGCTGGGTGACCTTGGGCCAGTCCCAACCTCTTGACCTACCTCACAGGGTCGTTGTAGTTATTAACTGCGGAGGAGTGTGAACCATGTACTCCTTGGAGGAATAGGTGGGATATGAATGCAGTGATGAAGCCCTTCTGCTTACCTGCTTAAGACAGCTGGAGAGGCCAGACGTTTGAA
Organism: Podarcis muralis; assembly: GCF_964188315.1. NCBI lineage: Eukaryota > Metazoa > Chordata > Lepidosauria > Squamata > Lacertidae > Podarcis > Podarcis muralis. The sequence goes on from NC_135666.1 coordinate 13,977,014, forward strand.
GGTGTCCATTGCTAATCTGGCACCTGGGAAATTTTGAACGCTGGCACCACATGTGTGGACCTTAATTTGACTAGTAGGCCTTTCATAGCTGTGTTCTATATTCAGGGTGTGGTGCAGGTGCAGAGGTGAGGTGAGGTGGGGACTAGAGCGCTTGCTTCAGTGTAAGGGTACAGTGTCTGCTTCATATCCATCTCAGCCCGTCCCTGACGTTAGGGCAGGGGCCCAAGAATGCATTATCTTCTAGAATTACCAGAAGCATGCTTGTTTTGTTTGTGCTGCTGCAATCGGTTCAGGGTACGAAAAGAACTGAGCTCAGAGGAACATACTGAAATGAAACCTGTCATGTTCAGGCGGCGACCTTTGGCACGTCACATATCAGGCTGCCATGCCTTCATTGGTTCGGCAGAGCTTTTGTTTGGCAAACGGCTAGGCATTCTTCGACCATAAGAGTGAGCTTGGTTTCAAAATAGTTTGTCTGTGGCATAGGCCTGCCAGATCAAATCTTCCAAAAATAGGAGGCTGTAACAGGGTGCTGCGAAAACTACCGAAAGGGCCTTGCTTTCTGAAGGTGAGACGTTGGGTGTTCTGCATTACGGTCTTGTGTAATGTTTTACACCACACCTGCAGTTGAAAATTCATTCTTGGAAGAGCTCTTAGTAAATTTATACAACTAAAAGCAGAGAAACATCCCGGAAGAATGGGAATTTCCCTGTTTGTCTTCTCTGAATTGCTCAAGGCTGTCGGAACACAGTGCACTGTCACAAATGTAGACTGAAAGTCATAGAGTGAGATCACCTGAGATTTCAGAAACCAGGAAGGAATTGCCCATGAAACACCAGCCATGTCTCCATAGCGTGGAACTTTATTTCCTCTAATTTACTACCCTCCACCATTTCCATTTTCTGTTTCCCACTCTCATTTCTCTCAAGTTGTTCTTCTCATTCTGATCTGTCTTCATATGATCACAAGCTTATATTGTCCAGTCAGAGACCACCTAGGTTTTTTTTTGCAGATCTATAGATAACAGAGGAAGGTGGCATCATCTCCAAAGCTGTTGTGATTATCTAGAATGTCACAGTGTCCTTAAATGGTTCAGCAGGCGCTGCGAGAACACTGAGAGCCAGGGTGGTAGAGGATAGAGTGTAGGCTGGAATTGGTTTCAAATCTGGTTTCAAATCTGCTGTAGTTGCCTAGGTCTCAGCTTTACCTACTAGTGTCTTTGTGATGATAAAACTGGAGGAAGGGCTATATGTGCTGCTCTGAGTCCCATTGAACTTTGTGGGGTTTACTTCTGAGTAAACATATGCAGGGGTGAGCTAAAAAAACACAAATAAATCTCTTCCAGACTTGCAAAATGCCACATGCTAGTGATTTCACAGCTGCTTTGACATTCCTTAAATGGTTCCTAGATGATTTCAGTCTCATGTCTACCAAGCATTGTTTGGCCAGGAATTTTAAAAAAAATGACTTTTCACATAATATCAGAACCTGGGATATTTCAAGTTGTTGTTTTTTAGTAGAACATATATCAGCATAAGTTCCTGTTTAAAAAAATACATGATGGGGTATAGCAAAGCATTCGTGTTTTTGAAAAAGCAAGTTGATTTTTATTATAACTTTGCCTTATTTGGAAGTGCTGCAAGTGTTGTGGGTTTTTCTGGAATTTCAAACACTTGCTGGAAAGAAATTTTAATATTCAGAAGCATTTGTACGAGCTATGGAACTGGCAGTATTTTGAACTCTGAAGGTTCCCTGTGTTGGAAAATGCTTCAGGATTTTTAGCGTGCTGTGTACTGCCAAATCAATAGAAGGTTGCAGCCCCCCCAAAGCAGCTCCCCATTGGGCATTTAGTCTACTAAAATGAATGCTGAATGCTAAATTGAGAGGGAGGGTGGTCTTTGTAGGACATGTGTTAGCACAAATTGTAATAAGAAAGTAATGGTTTTCCAGTTACTGAAGCCCATGGGTAGGCAAACTAAGGCCCGGGGGCCAGATCTGGCCCAATCGCCTTCTAAATCCGGCCTCCGGATAGTCTTTTAATCAGCGTGTTTTTACATGAGTAGAATATGTCCTTTTATTTAAAATGCTTCTCTGGGTTGTTTGTAGGGCATAGGAATTCATTCATATATATTTTTCAAAATATAGTCCAGTCCCTGACAAGGTCTGAGGGACAGTGGACCGGTCCCCTGCTGAAAAAGTTTGCTGACCCCTGCAGCCTCTTGGCTTCATTAATTCAGTGTGTTCCTAAGCAAATATCTAACTAGAGCTTCTTGATATATAAACATTTGATTGCACCCAGTGATATGCACACTGCTGTAGTTAACACCGCGATGGCAGCGTCTAGCACAAAATGGCATCACTTGGGAATCTGAGCTATCCTTTTAAAAGAGTTGACTCTGACGTGCATAATTTAAGAGGAAACCTTAAAAGCAACAAGGCAGCTCTCCTAAACTCTCCGGAGCTTTTGGTGAGGTTCTCAGTATGCAGCAGATGGTATCTACCGTATTTTTCGCTCTATAAGACGCACCAGACCATAAGACACACCTAGTTTTTGGAGGAGGAAAACAAGAATTTTTTTTCCTGAATCTCAGAAGCCAGAACAGCAAGAGGGATCGCTGTGCAGCGAAAGCAGCAATCCCTCTTGCTGTTCTGGCTTCTGGGATAGCTGTGCAGCCTGCATTCGCTCCATAAGATGCACACACATTTCCCCTTACTTTTTAGGAGGGAAAACGTGAGTCTTGTAGAGAAAAAAATATGGTAACTTTGCTCTGCCATGCTTAGAAGGATGCTGCCTCCTGCTTGTTGAAGCTGAGGAAGGCAAGTCTTTGCTGTCCATTCATGATCTTTGCAAAATATTTGGCCAAAAGCTTCCAAATTTTCCTCAAGAATCTCAAATGCCGTTGCAGCAAATGCATTGTAATTGAAGCAGATTTTCATTTTCTTCCTTGCAGAGCTGTTCTCTGGCAGCCACCATTGCGAGACCATTCACTGGGGTCCAGTTTACTGTAGTCCTTTGTTTTTCACTGTACTGTTTTTGAATCACGCCAGCCTTGTCATATGCACTAATTAATTTGGCAAAATAAATATTAATCCTTGATTTGTCTACGAAGCTTTGATCTGGAGGCACAATGATGCAACCATGTCGCTGAAGCAAAGCGGCATTAAGTCTGCTTTGCAAATAGAGGCAGGTTTCAAAGAGAAATATAAATTGTACACTGGGGAACTTGGCAGAGAAAAATGTGAAGAGTGGGGTGGTAGTAGGAGATAGCCTGACACCAGCATTTGGAAGCAAGTTCTCAAAGAATCATGGTCGCTTTTTCGGTCTAAATCGGTATTTCAGCAATGTCGTATTAGTGTGAGTGGGAGCAGGGCAGTATTCTGGGAATGCATAGTTTTGGGAGGTGAAAGGAAAGCTATTTTGTTAAATTGTTTTTACAGTGACATCTTCTTGCTCCCCCCCCCCCCCCAGCATGGGCTGAACAATAATTAGAAATAACTGCTGCACTCCTGCAGGATAGATGCTTAAAAGCATGTATACCTCTTTCCATTAGGTTGCACAAAGGTTCATTTGTAATGGTGATCCCAACATGAGACAAAGCAAGCTCTCCATTCTCTTCACCCCCCCCCCCAAAAAAAAAGTACAATGAGATGAGATGCAGCCTGAGGCCAGGGTGTGAGAGAAGAAGCTGTACCATCTTGTCAGAGCTTTGTCCCACAGTTGGTGTTTCCCTGCTTCAGTCATACCTTGTGCTGGAATACATTTATTGCCGCTTCACCCTCAAGAATGGCAAGCTGAGTCTTGCTTCACCAGTAAACTCCCTCTCTCTTAACTCTGCAACGTCCTATGAGAAGGACTCAATTCTCCTATTAAGTGTGCAAAGTTCTTTACAATCTTAGAACAGATGTTTACAACAGTTCTGAAAAAGCACCCATTTTACAGATCTAGAATTGAGGCTAAGGTGTGGGAGGGGAGGGGAAGGAGAGTTGCCCAAAACACTCACTGCTAGTTTATGGCTGAACTCATCCCAAGCCAGCACTGTCTGTTGAGTGCCTTTCTCTGTTGCTTGTCTCCTACATTTGGCATTTTTTAAGGGATTGCATGTACTGTCTCTGAAAATGAAGGTTTATTTTAGCCATCTTTGCTCATATCCATCAATAGACCACCCTCTTCAATTTCGCATATCTTTTTGCAATGCATCTAATCATCAGTGTGTCATCACTTCTTTAATGCTGTTGCAGATGACCCTCTTATGCTCATCACTGTGTTTTGGTTGTCCTCCAAACCTTTGTTTCACGAATATCAGTTGCTAATTGCTTCTTTGCCCTTCCACAAACTGCAGAACAGATGCATGCAGTTTTGCTTCTGACAGTGAAGAGTTGTCAGTAAATTTGAAGTACGCATCTTCAGCAAATGTACTGACTTGTCAACATGCCTTTTACCCTTTTATAAGGCATACACTGAAAGCCTATTCCTTATTAAAAGTGTTGACAGACTACTTCACTGTTGATCTTTCTCAGTTGATCTTTCTCAGTGTGTAGTACTGCCCTCTGCTGGCTAGAATGTATATACTTCATTATATCATTTCCCCCCTTCTAGTTAAGAGTATTGTGTTCAGACACAGGATAATATGGTGGATTGGGGATTTTCTTGTCCTACCAGCTAGGCTAAGCTAATTCATATTATTGCGACTCTGAAAGATGTTAAGAGAGATTCCTGTTTATTCAGGTTTTATCATGCAACCTGAACAGACCTTTGGGAATATGCCTCGCAATGCTGAAGATTTATTTAACACCAATTCCAACAAGTTATCTAACACTACGTATCGCCTTGTAAATGATTCTGCAACATTAGGCCTTGGATCGCTCCAGTCATTCTAGATCAATGGTTCTCAAAGGGTGTGTGACCTGCCACACTGGTGCAGGAGAAGAGGGTGGCAGGTGTGGGCAGGAAGATTCAAGGACAACCAAGGAAACACGTAAACATTTCAGTGTAGCATAGCAAAGTATAATTGTTTTAATTTTTGGCAGAATATGGATAGGTATTTTTCAAAATGAGAGCAAGAACATCAAGTGATACTGAGGACAATCCCAGTTGCATTTCCAAATGTAATATATATATATGAGAAATTCTGAAAGTGTGGCCAAGAGACAAAAAGTTTGAGAGCCAATAATTTAGGGGTATTACAGGAGACGTTGGGACGCGGGTGGCGCTGTGGGTTAAACAACAGAGCCTAGGACTTGCCGATCAGAAGGTCGGCAGTTTGAATACCCACGACAGGGTGAGCTCCCGTTGCTCGGTCCCTGCTCCTGCCAACCTAGCAGTTCAAAAGCATGACAAAAGTGCAAGTAGCTAAATAGGTACCGCTCTGCCGGGAAGGTAAACGGCATTTCCGTGCGCTGCTCTGGTTCGCCAGCAGCGGCATAGTCATGCTGGCCACATGACCCGGAAGCTGTACGCCGGCTCCCTTGGCCAATAAAGTGAGATGAGCGCTGCAACCCCAGAGTCGGCCACAACTGGACCTAATGGTCAGGGGTCCCTTCACCTTCAGGAGACGTTGGGCTCCTGCTTTGCCTCACCCCTGGTTCTGCTTAATTGGCTGTTGCTCATGGAGCTGGGGCAAAGAAACTCAAGAGCATCTACATCACATGTTGTCTTCTGCTAGACATTAGCAGAGAAGAAACATGGTTCATAAACAGCAAGTCAAGGGGTCAAGGGGATGGAGCAACCATGATCTAGTTTCCAGCCCATACTTTTATATTTATATATTGTACACTTCCATTTCTTCTTCCTGCCACAGTTTAAGATACTGCCACAACTTCTCAAAGTCTTCCTGTAGCTCTTCGGTTTCCTTAAGATGTCCATTAAATAGTGACCACTTGCTGACCCTCAGAATAGAATTGTAGAGTTGGAAGGGGCCATGAGGATCATCTAGTCCAACCCCCTGCAATGCAGGAATCTTTTTGCCCAACATGGCAAAACCCACGACCCTGAGATTAAGACCTACTGAACTATCTGCTAAAGAATAAAGCTCTGCCCCTTTATGTTTGATTCTGGGCCAGCCCTTCAGGGTAAAATGAGGTTCTTGGTTAAACATAAGTGCAAACTCCTATCCAAAAGGGACTTGCATGACTGAATGAAGAAGTCAGATCCAAACAATTGAGCCACACAAGTCTCTTTTTGGAAAAGATCTCCAGCGTTGCAGTTAACAATTAACACGTCAGCATGATTGGAATTACCTTTTAAGTCATTTTACAATTAAATTTGGCTATAACAATCAGATGAAAGAAGCAGCTAGGTTTAACATTCAAATTATCAGTTGCTTGTGTGATAGCTTTGAATCCTAGCCGTTCTGCCTAAGAACTCTTTTCATAAGAGAATTTTAATTGGGTTAGAGAGGAATAAAGCCAATACTGTTAATTGCATGGGGAGAAGAAAACCCTATTTCAGTAAGCTGGGGGAAAACAAATATGAAACTTTTCCCCCAGTATAATTACTGTAAGGAATAACTATTCATCACTGATGCTTTGGCGTTAGCATGCTTTAATTATAAGGAACATAGCAGTGCTGATTCTAACTTCTAAATGCTAATTTTCAGTAAATGTCGCAGAAGATGTTTTGGGGACTGGTGGGTGCAGGAAGAAAGTCTCTGTTGTCACCTCCCCTCTAAAAAATGATCTACATTGCATTTCTCCAAGTTGCTGGACAAGTTGTGGTGGCCCATGGGTAGGGAATTAAATGGGACCTGGCTGAATGTATGTAGGAATGTACAGGTAGTTCTCTGGCTCAGTGCTAGATCAGAGCTCTGCATACAGAACTTCCAGGTTAAAAGCCTTGGCATAGGTGGTGGTGGTAGAGCTATTTGCTTGACACTCCCAAGAGCTGATGTGAGTCAGAGTAGACAGCAGCCTGACCTATCACAAGCCAACTTCCTACCTTTCTGTCCCTGAACTGCAATCTTTATGGAGTGGAAGAGAAACCGGATCAATCAAATCACATGTACATTCCTACTCATAATCATTCAGACCTCATGACTTCCTGTGCATGGTGGTTGGTGGTTGAAACTTTTCCTTGACCTGTTGCCATCTGAGCCGCCTTTAATGGTACCGGTGGAAAACCAGTCTTCAAACATGGAATGAAAAGAGTGTTATAATTTAGGAACTGGTTAGGCTTGAGGCGAGAGAGAGAGAGAGAGAGAGAGAGAGAGAGAGAGAGAGCCTTATCATTAAACAGCCCTAGCTGGCTGCATAGATACGATGATGACCTATTAAATTTGTATACCATCCTTCATCCGAAGATCTCAGGGCTGTTCACAACAGAAAAATACAAAATACATAAGAAAACAAACAAAACCAAAACCAATATCCACCCCGCTTCCCATGAACACATTTAAAAAGCCATGGATTATTAATCAGCAAAATGCCTTGTTGAAGAAAAACAGTTCCTGAGCCGTTTAGCTTTATAGGTAAAAACCAACCCTTTGACTTGGGCCCAGAATTCGCAGCCAGGATTGGTGTAAGATGCTCAAACTGTCTTGTCCAGGGGTCAGCAACCTTTTTCAGCCGTGGGCCAGTCCACCATCCCTCAGACCATTGGGGGGGGGCAGTGGACTATATTTTGAAGAAAAAAATGAACGAATTCATATGCCCCACAAATAACCCAGAGATGCATTTTAAATAAAAGCACACATTCTACTCATGTAAAAACACCAGGCAGGCCCCACAAATAACCCTGAGATGCATTTTAAATAAAAGCACGCATTCTACTCATGTAAAAACATGCTGATTCCCGGACCGTCCACGGGCCAGATTGAGAAGGTTGCCTACCCCATGTCTTGTCACACTGAGCAACCTGGCTGCTGAATTCTGCACCAGCTTAAGTTTCTGAACCATCTTAAGAGGCAGACGCATTGCAGTAATCTAACCTAGAGGTTACCAGAGCCTAGACAGCAGTAGTTAGGCTATCCATGTCCAGATAGGGGCACAACGGGGCCACTAGCTGAAGCTGATGGAAGGCACTCTGCGCCACTGAGGCCACCTGAGCCTCAAGTGACAGCAAAGGATCCAAAAGGACTCCAAAGTTGTCTAGCCACTCCTTCAGTGGGAGTGTCACCCCATCAAGAGCAGGCAGCCTCTCATCCATCCAGTCTAGGGAACCACCCACGAACAGGGCCTCAGTCTTACTGGGACTGAGCTTCTGTGTAGAAGAAATTCCTTTTGCTATTCAGGGCTAGCCCTACCATTAGGCAGATGGGGCGTCTGCCTCAGGCAGCAGACTTTGGGTGTTACGAAAGAGCAGCAAGTTATGAAGTTTTTTGTTTTGTTTTTGTTTTTTGTTTTTTACTGTATCACTATTTATTGCCTTTCTTTTCCTCCTAGGAAATGGGAGAAGCGTTTTGGGGATTTTCTGATTCAGGTGCCAAAATTGGATACCATGCACTTTGACTTGGAAGGAAGGGGTGCTGTTTCCCTTCTGCCACAAGTAGCAAAATACCTTGGGCCAGCGTTGCTGCTGCAGTACATGGAAGCAACATTCATTTCCCTGAGCAGCCTTCGTACATGTGCTTCTTCTTCCCCAAACAATCATACCTACCCCCTCCCAAAAATATCCCCATTAAACTTTGTACAAATTGCACAATCATGTAAGTGCACAAGCCACAACACAGTGACATTCTGTTCTGATGTAGCAATAGGCTGGCCAGACGCATACTGGCTTCCAGGGCTATATAGAAACAAATCTGAGCAACCCACAGGCTACTTTAGGATAAGGTGGTGCTGACTGTGGATTTGCTGTCCTTAAACGAACCGAGCAATTACTGTTGTCACCTAAATCACAGCAGAGGGCCAGCAGGTCAGATGTATCTTGTATTCTGTGAAAAATCACTGAGAAGTTCTCCCGTGCAAGGATGAGACTTGGTCCTATTTAGTGGGGACTGGTGAAGGAGACATTATGTTCTCTTACAGCTGAGAAAGGACACCCCCTTTAAAGAAGAGTTATGGGCAGTAGAAGAGGAAGTAAACATCCTTCTTAAAATCAGTTTAATAGTGTGTCCATGCTTCATTGTTTAATATTGTTCTGATAAACTCCTCAAAGCCTTTGTTATTATAAGAAGTCCCCTTTGTTTTGTAGATTACTTCCATTACTCAGAAATAAGACTGAGGACAAGAGAAGATGAGCTTGGGCAGGGTTATGTCATGTCTGAACTTGGAATTAAACTCTAGTTTCAAGCTGGCACGGGGTTCTGCCAGTTTTCCGTGTTAGTCCTGTTAGTGGCATTTGAGAACTATTGTCATACTACTATTCAGTGCTGTGATCCAAAAGCATCCTAGCTTTGCACATGCAATAGTTCTTAAGGATTTCCTTTCCCTTTGACCTGTCTCTCACTTCTTCACGCCAGTTCCTAGTGCTCTTTGTCACAGGACTCGCTTGTAACCAACTGCATACAGCCATCTTGCCATCCTTACCAAATGATGCATGAGCCAGTAGGGAAAGCATGCACAAAATGTGGCACCACCTTGGATGACACCATGCTTTTATGAGCACTCATTAAATCTGATTAACGAGATGAACTAAGCAATGTGTTAGAAATTCCAGCACCTCTTTCGTATTGTTTAATGTCTTTGTGGTAAAAGTTTTCCTCCTGGCGCACTCTGCCTGCCTTTCTCATTTCTACTTTTATGTCTTGCCTCAAGAACTAATCCGTTCCTTAAAACTGGGGCAGCCCTTTGGGGCGTCTCCTGTGGTTGGTTTATAGCTTGCCCCATGAGGATTTTATTCCTAGTATCTGAGGTTGCTTTGTTTTTAACCTACGACACTTTGTAGTGGCAACAGAGGGGCTGCCAGTATCTCTTAAAACCTTGGGAAAATCCTTGGTAAGTAAAGCAGGTTTGAAACAGCCAGATTTAAAAGCACAGAACTCTAAAACAGTAGATTTACAAACCCAAAGGCCTAAAAATGAAGGCTTTTTCTAGCGGTGGAACTGAGCTGGGAAGTTGGATAAGCTCAAGTCGCAGAACAAAGGAGCCACTCACTATGCTTGTCTGTGTCTCTATGAAAAAGGGAAAGGCCTGCAAAAGCGAGTAGGGGACTGTGTGAGATGGGATGTAAGCAGATATGCTCAACAGCCACATTGGGTGATGCCCTATATTCATTGAACATAGCTGCTTTTTATACTCTTGCTCAAATGTGTATGAATGGATGGATGATGACAGCTCCAGATGGTCATCACTTCCTTGTGGATAACTCAAGCTTTGTTATAAAGGCACCTCTGGTGGGTTCAGTTGCTTTCTGGAGAGTTTATGCCAGCAAGGCTGAAGGTCAGAGATAATAGAATCTGCAGTCTAAAATATCTGGACAACACTAGGTTAGGAAAGACTGGTTTATGCTGGTTGGAATATAAGGCTAGGCTACACTGAGCTTTTGTACTTCCTTGTAGTAGGAACCTTGAACTTCTTGCAATACTTGACCGCTAATAAAATGTCAGTTCTGCTATGCCAGTGTGAACCTTTTACTTGACAAGTTGCTTGGACACTTTGGTTCTTGAATAAGGTGAATGAACCCCAGAGTGCAGGTCTCAGGATTGCATGATGCTGGTAGTCTCTTCTAGAGGGTTGCAGACTCCCATCAACCAGACACCCTGTGCTTCAAATCCATGGGCAGCCATTTAGGGAGACATGGCAGTCAAGGGCATCTGAGTGAGCTGATCCAAAGAAATGGGTGCAGAGACCTGGTGGGTCCTGTAACCTCTTAGCAACTCACCATCTGTGAGAAGCACAAGCTATTGATGTGAATTATGGAAGCTGCTGTGTATCATATCAGTTCATCACTGGTCCAGGAGAATAGGAAATAGGACCTTTGGAGAGTCCTAAGAAGCATGTCCTCTATTTTCTTTACTTTAGACTTTATGGCTGAAAAGATTAGATATGTGTGTGGGACTTTTTAAAAAGAAAGATGTGGAAAACACAAGTTCTGCCTTAAGGTTTTTGCCTCATTACACCCCAGGCAGTGGTCAGGATCACTTTGCACAAATCTCTTTCTCCCTATGCATGATCTTATTCATCTTTGCATTCTTGCAATCCTCAGCTTTCCTTTGGCCTCCCAAGTAAGCTCTTTACTTATTGCCAAAGTCCCCCTTTAACAGGCCTTGAGAAGGTAGTGTCACAATCAATTCATGTTCTGTTGGTGCCATTTCTGAACACTCAAAAGATGGTCACTAGGATCCAGGCCTGCTTATGTTTTTAATGCACCTGAGTTTACATCTTGCTGTGTTGCAGATTTTAGCAGGACTTTTTCTTCTGGTTACTCTTGGTGGTCCCTTCCAACTCTACAGTTCTAGGATTCTAGTGGCATCAGATGTGTTCAGAGCATGGGATCTTCTGGGAAGCAGAGTCTGCTGAGTATACCTGTTTTGTCTTATTGCCTCTATGTCCTGCACATGCTCAAGGAGAATTTAGAGAACAGATCACTCACCTGTGTCATTTCCTTCAAAAAGGAATGTAGTATGCACTTGCAACAACCTTTGTTAGGAGTTTCGACTTGCAAGTACGATATTCTTCTACTTGCCTTACTATTCTAAAATGTAGCTGTGCAGATACCCTGGCACAGTTTGTGGTCTGTGCCAATATGATGGGAGATATGTGCCAATATGATGTGAGAGCCAGTGTGGTGTAGTGGTTAAGAGCGGTGGACTCGTAATCTGGGGAACCGGGTTCGCGTCTCCGCTCCTCCACATGCAGCTGCTGGGTGACCTTGGGCCAGCCACACTTCTCTGAAGTCTCTCAGCCCCACTCACCTCACAGAGTGTTTGTTGTGGGGGAGGAAGGGAAAGGAGAATGTTAGCCGCTTTGAGACTCCTTCGGGTAGTGATAAAGCGGGATATCAAATCCAAACTCTAGAAATACTCATAGGTTGCAGATGGAGAAACTGAAGTGGAAAAAAAAATGATTAAGTGACTTGCTTGGGACAACAGCTAAAGTTACGGGACTGGCTTTTCTCTTGTTTCCATTGGAGACAGAGCCATCCTGGGTGACCCCGCTCATTTCTTTCTTGAATGGTCTGCTTTTTTCCCTCCTCTCAGGTGTAGCTGACGACGAAGCTTTTGCAGAGGAATGCAGACGCAGAGGACAAAACGCCTTGCCTTTCCAGCCGGCTAATGCCCGTTCTCCAAAATCGGCCCTGAAGCCTGCCGCCTACCCCAAGCATACCTTTCACTGTAATAGCGATGAGGATGATGACTTGGTTATGACCAACTGGGAGACGCCCATTTATTCATCAGGTGTGCACAAAAAGGTGACGCAGGAACCGGTAAAAAGGCAGGAGCCAGTGCTAACGCAGGAGCCCGTAAAAAGAGTCACGCCACTTAGCCAGAAGCCTAAGTCAAAGAACCCAATAAGATCGCGTTGCTGCGTGCTGATTTAATGCTAACATTTCACACGCTCTGTTCCTCTGCATTCAGACTAGCTTCAGGACTACGTTGCCCTGCCCGTTTTCAGAAGATACCCAAATAAAATTCATTGCCTATGCCAAATTGTGCATACAGCTCACAGCAAACAGCAGAACTGTGTTTAGTAGCTGACACGTTGCTTGCTTTCCTTGTTCCGAATGCAGGTTTCTAGTAGCCCGGATAGATTTTGTTCTTTGCACTGTCAGGTAACTAGATTTTCAAACTTTTGAGACCTGGTGGAATCTCCTTGGCAAAATGGCTTGCCCTCCTCCTCCTCCTCGTTTCCTTTAGCCAAGTATATGTTTAGCAAGGGCTGACATAAGCAGCAGCCCGCTCGTCGTTTTGCTCATTTCAATCGGTGCCAGATCCAAAACGTCTAATTTGCAGATTAATACTGCAAGATTCACATTTCCCTTGGTATCCAGTATTAACAAACTCCTTAATGTGAATAATCCATTGTTCATTCCCTATTTGTTTTTTACCGCCTGCCGTCATGGGAGATGCAAGTGCACTAAGTTGCTGATCCAGTCTGTTTCATGTGCTTACTAAAACGAGAAGCTGCGGTACTGTAGCTTAGTAACTGCACAGCTGAATCTTCAGCCCCCCCCCCCCCCCCCGCTATGGCTTAATTTCAGAACCAGTTTTGGGAAACTCTTTTCAGGAAACCTCAGTTCACCATTGCCAGGCGGTCACTCCCCACTTTCCACACTTCTTCGAGTGCCAACGCAAGCAGAATGAACATGAACTGAGGGGAAATGACGATGTGAGGAAGATTTCACATAGCATGGTTTTTAGGTGCAGCACCTAAAGTGGGGGGTTGTATGCAAAGGTTTTCTCCCTCAGGTGGAAGGAGGGAAGGACTGTTTGGATCCAACCCACAACACACCTCTGTCTCACTAAGGGAGGTGTGTTGAGGAGCCAGGATTGGTAGGCTGAAGTTGCCTTGTGTAATATGAGAAACTGCCCTGAGTGTAGAAGTTCCAGGGTGGGTTGTGTTCACCTTGTCCCCGACAGAATAGAAAGGGAAATGTCTTTGTGTCTTTCCATGCTATGGCAGGCAGCACAGCCAGATGGGGTGAGTTATACTCTCCCGTGTTGCTCCTTGCCTGCAGGCAGTTGTAGCCTCAAGCATCTTATTCATCATCCCTGCTTGTGGCATTCTGCAATCTGGGAAGGGCGGATATGAACTTGCAGAAACCTGCTTTATGGCAAGGTTTGACTGGGATGACTCTTTGAGGGCTTCCTTTCAGCTCCCATGACCCATGGAGACCAGAATCAAGAGCGGGGACCACCTTGGGAAGCTTTCATGTTGCAAACTTAGGAAACGTGAAACAACCGAGAGGGAAACTCTCGTTTGCTTAAAATTAAGTAAAGTAACTTGGCAATGGGTTGCCAAAGGGCTGTCATTTTGGTTTGCCCTCAAACCTTTTGCCTGTTTCCCTCCTGTTGCTTCTGAGGCCATTGATACGCCAGCCTTAATGGCCATGGACGGTCTCCTACTAAGTTCAGAGTAGACCCATTCACTTACATTAGTCATTTCTGTTTGTTTCAATGGATCTACTCCCTGTCTGACTAGCGCTGATACCGCTCCATGTTTTCTCCTGATACTGCACGTATCAAGGATGCATTGTGGTCTGGGCTGGCATGTGAGCAGGTGCTGAACAGGCGACACAACTCCTGGTAACAGGAAGCTGACCTTCCCCACAACTTGAGTAACTATGCTTCAACAGCTAGTCAATTGCAGGACGCAGGGTTTTTTTGAAGTGGCTCTTTGGAATAACACGAAAGGGGGGTCTGCAGCTGCAGCAGCTACGCCGTTGTCTTGCTGTTGTTTGTAATCTGACAACGTAATATCGGAGCCACCTGTGCTTTTTGCTTTGCAAGTAAAACAGGGGCTGTCAAATCCCCACCCATCTCCCACAGACTAGGGCCCATCATTTTAAAATTCTTGACATAGTGCAGTTTGCTAGGTAGCACAGCCTTGGGCATTAGAAAAACACACCAGGGAGCGCATGTGATTGAGGTAAAGTTCCATTTTTTTTAAAGGGACCAGAGGCTATCGGATGTCAGATTCAAAAATTATGCTTCCTCATTTAAAATCATTGCATCTTTTTACAAACTTTGTTCAATCAGGTAAGTATCACTATTCCCTGTACTGTGCACGGCAGAGACAAAAAAGTTGCCAAAAATAGACTTTGGCACTGGTCAACTTTTCCCAGCATCAGTTATGGGGTGGGAGATAGGATGCATTGGGTAGTGTGCATAGATGCCTTGCCTCCAGCAGGCCCCAGATTCAGTACCTGGCATCTCCCATGAAAACTGATCTCAGGAGCAGGAAGGTGTATCTTGAAGTGTAGTGTGGATGTGTCTTGAAGAGCAGCTGCCGGTTGAAGTATACAGTGCTGGACGACATAGACCAGTGGTCAGATGAAGATCGTTTCATATATTCTATGAATCATGTTGCTAGAACTCTAGTACTTCTCGCCCCATTGGGTCCTCACTTCTTTGCTGAGACAATTTTGTCTCTCCTGTGAGATCCAACGGTTGGTTGTAGCCTTGTATCTGGAAGCGGTGGAAGTACCAGCTTACGTTGTCAATATTCACCCCCTGTTGGCAACCTGGTGCTCCACCTACGGCTCCTGCTGATGGCCCCTCACCTGTGATTTAGGAGTCTTGCCACTGACTTTGTTGGGTTCATACTGTCTCTGAATGAGATCATATGTTCTGCATCAGGGACAACTGTCCCTAGGATGAGCGATACCTAACTTGCAATAGTTTGTCCCCCTAGTTAGGTAACTGACTGAACTGGTAAATGGCGGTAGTTCTGAAAAACTGATTTGAGCAGCTCCCCCATTTTTGGAGTAGCAAAAAACTGAATTTGAACCCAGTGAATAATTTCAACCCTGGATACGAGAGAAGAGAGTGCCCGTTGGTAGGTAGTGCTCAAAACTGTCGGTGGCTCCCTTTTGGGCTGGATATTGCCCACCAAAAAAACCCCTATCTGGTCTCTTGTTTACCCTACCAAATTTTAACCAATGCAATTAAACCTGCATTTTCCTTGTAAGGACAAGAGGGTGGTTTCTCAGTGTTTATCTCTTGGGTTTTGTATGCAATTTCCCCATTAAAATAGTTTGTCAAAGAGTTTAGAAACAGAGCAACCACTGTCCATGTCATAGCAGGTGATTTCAGCTCTAAATAATTGGTTGCACTACAGATTTCTGTAGAATTCAAATGGAAAACTACCTGTTTCTGCATAATTCAAATGGAAGCTCACTTATTCCAGGCACGGTTGCTTCCCCCGCCTGCACCAAATGTTTGGCTTGCCTCCTGGTACAGGGCAATGCATTAAACTGCTGTAAGTATATCACGGCCCAAGTATTCTAGTGCAGGTTAGTCTCCTGTCGACTTAAGCACTATAACTGCTTAATCCCCATTGAAATGAGCTAGTGCTCTTTGCGTCATATACTGTCTCACTTCTGCAAACAGTACAGATAATTTAAAATACCTGCCCACCCCATCATTTAAACTTGTACACATTTGATAAGAAAATAAACAAGGCTATCCAGAATTCCTTTGAATGTTTTGTTAACTCTTTCCCAAATTTCAAAGGAATGCCTTCAGAAACAAGATACAGAGATGACCTAAAAACAGCCTTTAAAAACCGGTAGGGTTGTTAAAAGCCAAATTAACAAGGGAAGACTTATTTCGACAAAAGTTTTCAAAACCTCAACTGATGACAGGCAGGGTTGCTCTGAAATAGGACCGAGTAGATCACAGGAGAAGGGAGGGAGCTAAATTCACAACCTAGCCTGCAGTTTTTGAGAGGGAGGACCCAATGGAAGCAAAAAGGGCCATTTCAATTAACAATATAGTTACACTATATTGCATTGATTTAGGGCCGGACAAGGCAGTCCTTTTTGTTGTGGTTTTTTTGACTCACAGGCGCATGGTAAACAATCTTGTCAAGACCTAGCCATAGCCTTTAAGATATTTACAACAGGGAACTCTTCAGATGATGGATAGAGTGCCTCTGAAGTGAAGGCTAATGGGAGCTTTCATTATGGCCAGGAGGCCATTGCACTGAGCCTATGGCCGGTGGTCACCTTTTGGAAGTAACTTAACATGTGGAGGAGCTAACTTTGGTAGGCCAACTGTTAAGGAAATGTGAGAGACCTGGGAGGAACCTTGCACTCGCTGAAGCCCCTTGCTTGTGCTCCTCAGGGGAGACCTGCCTTGCATTTTCAGAAGGCTTAAAATCAGAATGCTTCTGCTTTAATGAAGGGAAATCTATATGAACAATGTTTTACCAGCCGTGTCTCCTCAGGATACAAAGAAGTCAGCAAGAGGAAGAAGCAGAAGCTGAGGGAGGAGCAGAAGAAGAAGAAGTCAGCCAAGGCACCCTATTAAAATGGACTTCGATGCCCCCCAGCACAGACCCTCTCGCTGTCACACCACTTGACCCCACCCACACTCCTTTCCTGGTGCTTATATTTTCTTACGGCTAATCTCACTTAGCAAGGGGGGGGGGGAGACTATGGCTCCTCTCTAAAGTACACTAAACTTGCACTACTACGCTTGAGCACCACAGATTTGCTTGAGTTTCTGTACGACACCCCTGTCAGAAACCCGCTCCACGGAAGTCACTTCCATTGAAATCAGTGGGTTTGGCCTCTGAGCAGCGTGTTTAGGATCAGGGTGTCCAATGCATCAGATAAGCAGATCCTGGCTTGAAATGTGTTTTATTTTCGAAAAAAGAATAATAATAATGTGGTAGAACCTTTTCAACCTTTTTTTCTTTCCTGGGGCTAAAGCTATCGTAGTCTAGTGTGCTTCTTCTAGAACTTAGAAAGGTTGTAAACGATGTGTCTATATTTCCAAAAAAAACCCAAACAGTTTTCATCATGGGATTTTCTGACCTTACTATGTTTCTCATTTCATATGACCTCAATTTTCCTTAGCTGGACTCCCCCATAATGACTGAGGGTCAGTTCTCGGGAGATTCAGCCCTGCATCTTATTTTCCACAGGGGAAGAAGCAGTTGATTTTCCTTGCTTGCACGTGCCATTATTGATGTGCTATGTATCACAAGTAGTGGGCCGTGATTGTGAGAGAGAGCAAGTCCCCCCCCCCAAGCTTCTTCGTGAAATCAACCCTTGCGAGTTCATTATGCCCCCCAGAACTCTCTCTCGCCAGATAATAAAAGGCATACTTTGAAATACTACCCTATGTCCATTGCCCGAAAATCAGTAGCCTTGATGATGTGTTCATGCCAAGTAGAGCAAGGGTCACAGCACCCCGCCTCACCTGCCAGAAATCACCCCTCTTCCTAGGGTGGCATGTGAGGCTATACAAGGGTGGAGTGGAGCCTTGACTAGCCAGAAAGAGCTTATTCCTTAGTCAGATCTAGAATACTTATTTGTACATTGGGTGTATACTATGTGTGCTGGTTCCCATTTGGTCTAAATTGGGGTTGAAGGGGTGAATTAAGGAGTTGGATGTAGCAAGGCAACTTCATTCCCCTCCATATAAATGTTTCATTTGCATGGTACATGGCTTCTGTTAACCTCATAAATACTACTAAGTTGGAGCCTTCCATTCCTTTAACTTTTCCCAAGCATGGTTACTGTAGAAGCAAGTTGCCTCCTTGCTGCTTAATCCGCGATTTGAAGTTCTCAGCTGCTTCGGTCTCCTGTGTGTTCTCCCCTCCCTTCTCTCCCTGATAAATTATGTGGCAATTCTCTTCCTTGGCACTGTTGGAAACCCCAAATTTCCTGGAGAAATCGTTGATTAGCCCCCCCTAATAATGTATCTTAGGTCCAGGAAGATTAGGATGCAAGAGGATTTGGGGTACTTACTTGGATTAATCTTTAATGCTGGTATTATGAAAATGTAATCTTGTGCAACTCATTAGGTATTTAAAACACAATATGTCTGAAGTTTGATGCAGAACCCCCCCTTTTTTTGTTACATGAATACCACTGATATGTGTCGTGCCGTGTTACTAATATTTAAAGAAATAAAGCAAGTTCCCCATTCCTTGACTTTTTATTTTTATTTGAACAGCGCAAAGAATGGACTTCTGACATAAATATATATAAAAGTCAGGATGCTAAACTAGCTCCATGGAAGTTTCT
This sequence comes from Podarcis muralis, assembly GCF_964188315.1. NCBI lineage: Eukaryota > Metazoa > Chordata > Lepidosauria > Squamata > Lacertidae > Podarcis > Podarcis muralis. The sequence goes on from NC_135666.1 coordinate 13,995,588, forward strand.
GCAAAGAGGGAATTTTTGCATCGCTAACAAGATGAAGGGTGGATTTATAGCTCTCCGTAGAAATGTATATTAATTGGAATTGCTTCTGAGGAGGTAACAAGAGACAGCAGGAGATATTAGGGACAGAAGAACAGATAGCTTAAGTCTGAGAAACACTCTAAAAACCTTAATGTTACACACATACAGAGAGAGAGATTTATTCACACAATAAATATAATCACATAACATTTTTAGAATCTATCCAAATATATTCTCAAGCACTTTAATGATATGTAGTGCCACCTTTACGCCATATGTACATTACAATTTCAATATACCATTTTTGAAAATTGGAATGTTTTACTGCACACATTTTCTGTGATTATATTCCTTGGTTGAATAAATTTGTGTGTGATTGCCTGAAATGGTTTTATACTAGGTTTTTTATTATTATTTTTATCTTGAGTTTTAGCTCTCTGTTCCAAGAGTTGCCAACATGACTGTTGTTCTTACGGGCTGCAGAAATAAGTGTAGGAACATAGTGACTCTGTTTCTCACTTACTGGAGCCCAAAAATGGATTTCTCGATGACACGTTAGGGTTTGGTGCCACTGGCTAAGGGAATTTCTGGTGTGCTGGCTTTTAATCTAAAGTCCAATAAAATGCCCTGGGGAAATTTGATTGTGTAGGTCTCGCTTCATTCACAGCCTGGGCCTTGCCTGAGATGACTGGAACTGTTGATTTTTGCCACCTTGAGTGCAGCATCCCATTAATACAAGCACTTGGGGATCATATAGGTCCATCGTGGCTGCCGGTGGGCTGGGCTATGCCCACAACTTGAATGCGGGCCCCATAAGATAGCCTAGGAGAGAATGCGGCCTTTGAATGGGGAAACGTTATCCACCCTTGTTCTAAATCAGGCATAGGCAAACTCGGTCCTCCAGATATTTTGGGACTACAATTCCCATCATCCCTGACCACTGGTCCTGCTAGCTAGGTATCATGGGTCAATATTGATGCCGAAATCCAGCATCACCTGAGCTCTGTGAGTGCGGCCTTCTCCCAACTGAAGTACAGAGCGTTTGAGGACCGGGACATTTGCAGGGAAACCAAAATGCTTGTTTACAAAGCTATCGTACTACCAACCTTACTGTATGCTTGTGAAACATGGATCACTTATAAATGCCATCTTCAGCTTCTCGAAAGATTCCATCAATGGTGTCTCTGAAAAATCTTACACATCACTTGGGAAGACAGGTGAACTAATATCAGTGTACTGGATGAAGCAAAGATCACCTGATTCTTCAACATCAACTTTGTTGGACTAGTCATGTTGTGCGGATGCCTGATTATCGTCTTCAAAAGCAACCACTCTATTTCGAACTTAAAAATGGAAAGTGTAATGCTGGTGGTCAACAAAAGAGGTTTAAAGACCGTCTCAAGGCCAATCTAAAAAAAATGTAGTATGAACACCGACAACTGGGAAACACTGGCCTGCAAGCGCTCCAGTTGGAGAACAGCCTTTACCAAAGGTGTCATGGACTTTGAAGACCCTCAAACTCAGAACGCAAGGGAGAAGCGTGCTAAGAGGAAGGCACGCTTGGCAAATCCACACCGTGATCAACTCCTGCCCGGTAACCTATGTCCCCACTGTGGAAGGATGTGTGGATCCAGAATTGGCCTCCACAGTCACTTACGGATTCATTGTTAAAACCATGTTTATGGAAGACAATCTTACTTGGCTATGAGTGATCGCCAAAGAAGTCCCAAAACATCTGGAGGGCTGAGTTTTCCTATGCCGGTTCTAAATCTTACTTGCTGTGCATAAACTGGTCCCACTGGAAGAGCTTATACTTCCTGTCTGGAGATTCAAATCAGTTCAACTGTTTTCTGCTTGCAAATGTATGTTTAGATTTTAAAAACACACACATCCTAGAAGGTCCCTCTGACTTGCTTCCTTGTACAGGTGATTTAACAGGACAGACTGTTACTGTAAAGCTGTGACCAGCAGGTTTTACTGGCTATATTGGAGTCATTTCAAGGAAATGATTTAGGAGAAAGCAAATTCGGGGCCTATGTGATTCATTTGTGTTGGAGACAATTCACATCCCTTCTAACTCTGATTCTATGCGTGATGGAGAGAGGACTGCTTCGTGCCACTTCCTTGATTACTGTTCATCTGGGTGGAAAATATAATTTATGAAGCAATTCTGAATGCTCATCCAGATGAGCCTAATGTAAGTACAGGGTTGGTGGCTGCTGGGATAGCTCAGTCGGCAGAGCACGAGACGCTTCATCTCGGGTCGTGGGTTCGAGCACCACATAAGATTCCTGCATTGCAGGGGGGTTGATCTAGTTGACCCCCATGGTCCCTTCCCACTCTTATAATTCAATGTGTGATGGAGAGAGGACTGAATCCAGGCGGGCATTCTATTTCATGTTTGGGGCATGCTTCTTGACAGAGTTTAAGCCAAGCATAGATAAACTGTAGCCCTCCAGCTATTGTTGGGACTACAAATCCCATCATCTCTGATCAGTGGCAATGCTGGCTGGGACTGATGGAAACTGGAGTCCCACATCTAGAGGACCGCAGACTCCCCATCCCTAATTTAAACGAAAGAGTCTGAGTTAATCAAGGCAACATTCCCAAAAGAATTCTTTGTGAATATTCAGTTACTTTCAATACCTCGTATGAACTATAGTATTGTTTATACATTAGCATTCTCTCTCCACCCGCCCCCCGCCCCACTTTGTTAAGCAACGGTTTGTTGTTTTTCCTTTTTGGCATGCACACTTAGTGCGCGGAGAGGATTTTTATCCACAATAGTCACAAAAAAGCAGTGAACTGGCCCAATAATTGCATGTGGGTTTGAAATGCAGTAGATGTGTGTGTTTAGTGGGAGGTGGTTAGCAATAGTAACCCCGCTTCCTCAGTGCCACTGTCTGGATCCGGATGACTGCAAGGAGAAGAGTGTACTTTGCATCGAAGATCTGAGAAAAAAGGTGATCTTCTGAAAAGAAGTCTCAGCCGCAAAAATATTCGGAAATCCCCGGTTTTTAAGTTGCATTAAGTTTCTGCTGATGCAAGTGGGAAGAGATGGGTGTTTCTACTTACCAGCCGTATTACTTATGCTTGGGGTTAACATTAGTGGAAAATTCCTGCAGTATTTAGTGAGCCTTTCTTTCCTACCTGTTAGCAGAATGCTGAAATGGAAAATTACCTGAGAATGATTCAGTAGGCATGAGTCCAGCTGGGAGCAGGACCAAGGAGAACCTGCAGAGCTGAATTTTAGCCACACAATTCCTTGCATACATTTGTTTCAAGACTATATCATCTTACAATATGTTAAGGATTTTGTACACCTGCCTTATAGGACACACACTTGACATCTTGCCTGTTCGAGCCAAGCAGAAGCAAATTATTAAAATTGAAATTGCCTATAAGGCAGCGACAGCAGCAAACAAAATAATCCAGTGCTGGAGTTTTGGCTAGCCAAAATATGAATATATATATATATATGAAGGGCAGCTCTCATTCAGGACATTTAGCAGCCAATGTAGAGAGATAACGCTCCGAACTGGGACCCTGACAGCATCATGGGAAACACATCTGGCGGGTGGGGGGGTGAAGAGGAGAAATGGATATGATTGATCTGGGTTTGGGATTCTAGGCGAGCCTGGGTTACTTAATCCCTATCAACGTCTTTTTACATCACCTACCATAATAAAACATTTGCATGGCTTAAATGTTTGAACTGCACTGCCCAAATGTTCTTCTTGAATTATCCTTTCTGCCCCCGCCGTCAGTAATGTAGCTGTCCCGTTTTGAGTCTGGCTGCCTCCCTTTAAAAAAATTAAGCCCCAAGACTGCATGACAAAATTGTTTTTGGAGCAGAAGAAAAGCTGTAGGAGTTTCTTCACATGCGTCCCTTCTGCCTCTGCATATGTGACAAAAACGAAACACTGCAAATTACAGACGGGCAGAATTTGCGGCAGTTTCCATGACGGCAGCAGTTCAGAAATGCACACGGTATCTGGGTAATGAAAGTGCCTTCCCAGTTAAGTGTTACACTTATTTCTAGCAGTTTGAGATCCTGTTCCTAAGGACGATTAGAACAGGCATAGGCAGACTCTGCCCTCCAGATGTTTTGGGACTACAATTCCCATCATCCCTGACCACTGGGCCTGTTAGCTAGGGGTGATGGCAGTTGTAGTCCCAAAATATCTGGAGGGCCAAGTTTGCCTATGCCTGGGTTAGAACTTACAGAAAGGAGAAGCTTGTGAATGATCTTGCACGTCTCAACCAGCCCAAGTGTGTTTCAGATGTGCTGTCTGTCGTACTGCTGTCTCTAGACACCACTTTACTAAGGTAAAGTTGTGATCCATGTTTGTTCCTGTCGCCATGGTAGAAAAATCTGTGTTATGGCTGTGATTAGAAGTTTTGTGTAAAGGCGCCCCCATGTGGTGAATGCACGCATTTCAGGCAGAAGACAGAATTTGCTGTTTCCAAAATATAATCCAGTGTGTTTAGTCTTGACAGCAACAAATAGAACGAATTGTGGTGCTGTTTTGATTTCTCTTTCTCCCCCTTTAAAAACTGGTGAAGTTCACATTGCAGGACAGTATTTCCCAACTTGAGCAGTTTTGATATCTAGGGCACAGTGGTTTTTCCTCCTAAGTGAAAATTGGATGCCTACCTAGTAGTAGTAGTAGTAGTAGCAACAACAACAGCAACAACAACAGCAACAACTGCATTTTCTACAGAATGCAAAGACTTGGCAAATTAGCAGAATATAAAAATACATTTCCAAAAACAACATCAATACAAAATATTGTCATTACAATACGATCCTGATGACTGAAAAACTACCATCATTCTTACTGGAAGACGATTTACCTGCATGCTTAGATTTTTGGTACACATTCCTCAGGCTAAAAATATTAATAGCAATGGTTCTGATACATGCACCTCACTTTTGAATAGTCTTCAAAATAATAATAAGGGAATGTACCATTTCCTCCTAAGCAGGTATATTCCCTTATTACCTGTTTAAAAAATAAGGTTGCATGTTAAAGCATGCACTCAAATATGCATAAAGGGGTAAGAATATAATGATTTCCACTCTTTAAATGAATGCCATTCTTTGAGCACTTAAGGACTAAGACAGGGCTAAGACACAACTTGGGTGGAGAATCTTCTGTGCATCCACATTTACTCTCGTTTTGGCAGGTGAACATCAAGCCTGGGAGCTGCTGGTTTTTCTGTTTTCAGGAGAAGCTGCCTGTACTTTATTTGGTGGAGAAATGACATTTAAATGCAAGAGAGAAGGGGGGGGGGAGGCATGCTCCAATAGTGTATTTAAAAGCATTGGAAATAAAACTATTACGCCCTACACAAATCTGCAAAGCAGTGTCGTGGTTCCCATGCCCATGGTGTCTGCTGTCATAGGATCACACCAACAGCCAGAAGAAATGATGTTATGCATTTGCTTCTATTTCCATGGAACCAAGGCTGACATTTTGCAATTTGATTTATATTGTCGTCGTCATCATTTATTAAATTTGCATACTGTCCTTCATCCAAAAATCTCAGGGTGGCTCACAGTATGAAAATGCAGAATAGAACCACAAAGTACATAATAAAAACAAGAACAAAACCAATAACACTGCCTCCCATAAACACATTTAAAGGACATAGAGTGTTAATCAGCCTAATACCTGGTTTAAGAGGAATGTTTTTGCCTGGTGCCTAAGAAATGCCGGGGAGAGTATTTCCAATGTGAGTAACACTTCTCTTTTTTAATGTAGGGAAGTCTAGATTTCTGTTTCAATTGTTGTCCTCTTTTGTGCAGTAATAATTTGTCTGCATACTTCTGATTTCTACTCATTCATCTGCTGATGTCTCAACAAGAGTGTTTGGGTTTCTAACTTTAAAGCATTTAAGAGCTGAACAGCAAAAAGAGGCCCATCTCACTTACGGATTTAATAACGCAATATTACTCACACACGTTACAAGGCTCAGGTTAGATTTTGCCCGATTGCTCCTTGCTCCCGTTGGCTGGCACAAAATGTTCCCCCCTCTTTCCTTGGAAGTGGGCGCTCTGCTTCTTGGCAGGGTAGGAGGAGTGGCAGCCACCCAATCTAGTTTGTACCAGCAGCTAATAAAACAAACTGGAATAGAGTTTCAGAAGAAAGCACCAGTTTTCCCTTTTCGAGTTCTGCTCCAAATGTCCCAGGCCATATGCTTCCTCCGTCCGTTCTTCACACGCGTCTATGCTCTGCTGTAAACTTTAAAAAACGGGTCCAGCTTTTCATAACTCAAAGGGATAAATCTGGTGCCAGATCTTGGGCTTCATCTGAAAGTACAGATGGGAGAAAGAGGTGTTTGCCAGATAAGTTTTCTGCCACAGCTGCTCAGGCCTGCGATGCTAAAAGGCAGGTAGAGCTGAGAAATGTGAACTTCAACATCAGAGAATTGTGTATACAAATAAAAAACCCAAAGCTCTTTCCATAGCAGCTAGCCTGGTTTAGTAGAGACAAAATGGTGGTCTGACTATTCGCTTTTAGTGGTGGTGAAGAGAAGTTGAGCTTTTTAAAATTTTGTGTGACTTTGCTTCCTCCTGTTTCTGCTTTGCCCTTACAAGCAACAATCTGGGAAATAAGGGGTAAGTAGTGACACAGGGACACGGGTGGCGCTGTGGGTTAAACCACAGAGCCTAGGACTTGCCGATCGGTGGTTCGAATCCCCGCGACGGGGTGAGCTCCCGTTGCTCGGTCCCTGCTCCTGCCAACCTAACAGTTTGAAACCATGTCAAAGTGCAAGTAGATAAATAGGTACCGCTCCAGTGGGAAGGTAAACAACGTTTCCGTGCACTGCTCTGGTTCACCAGAAGCGGTTTAGTCATGCTGGCCACATGACCCGGAAGTTGTATGCTGGCTCCCTCGGCCAATAAAGCGAAATGAGCGCCGCAACCCCAGGGTCGGCCACGACTGGACCTAATGGTCAGGGGTACTTTTACCTTTAGTGACACAGGAGTAGAGCAGGAACAGAGAGGCCCAAAGGTTGTAGCCTTTCCTCATGGGGAATTGCTCCATTCCCTTGATCATTTTGCTTTGCCCTTTTCTAAACCCTTTCGATTTCTACCACATCCTTGTGGAGCTGAGGTGACCAGAAGGGTACACAGTGTTCCAAGTGTGGTCGCACTGTAGATTTGTATAATGGCCTTTATGATATTGGCAGCTTTGTTTTCATTCCTTTCCGAATGACCCCTAGCAGGGAATCTGCCTTTCCCCACAGCTGCCTCACACTGGGGCAATGCAAACAGCTCCACTATGTAAAAAGAAAAAAACAAAGGGGGAACGTTCTGAAAATGATTACAGCTAAAAATATCTAAAAGCGATATAGTGAAAAACATTCTATGCAGTGATCTTGCACCCTTAAGAAAAGGTGACTGGCAAGATCCAAAGGGGCAACAGATCCAATGTAGATCTTTATTCCCCACCCCCGCTTGCTGATGATGTACATCTTCCCTCAACCCTTCTTCTCTGGCAAGGCGAGGTTTGAGGCACCATTTGGTGGTTTGCCAAAATGTCTTGGGCCGGAACTGGTGGCCAGGAACTGTATTCTCCATCCATCCAATGCCTGGGTATAAAGTTATGTTTTTAAATTCCCCCTGAAAGTTAAAAATGATGGTGACAGGTGCACCCTCAATAGGGAAGGCATTCCACAACTGGGGAACCAACACTGAAAAGGCCTTTATCATGGGGGGGGGAGCAACTGGGCAGCCCCTAGGGGTAGCACCACCAACAAGGCTTCACTTGCCAATCACATTGTCTAGGATCATTGGTGCTTTTTTAGACTTGGGTGCCAAGCCATTTAGGGCTCTATATCAGCCTTTTTCAACCTGTGGGTCCCCAGATGTTGAACTGCAACTCCCATCACCCCTAGCTAGCAAGGCCAGAGCTCAGGGATGATGGGAGTTGTAGTCCAACACCATCTGGGAACCCACAGGTTGAGAATAGCTGCTCTATATGCTAGTACCAACACCTTGAGTTGGGCCCAGCAGCTCACTGACAGCCCATGCAGTGCTTTCAGGACCAGTATCACATGGTCCCATCAGGCCGCCCCAAACACCAACCTTCTGCACTAGCTGCAGCTCCAGACCATCTACAAGGGCAGCCCCAGGTAGATCACATCACAGTAGCCCAAATGGGATGTCACTAGAGCATGGACAACTGAGGCTATCCTGGTCTAGGGATGGCCATAGCTGGGCCGCTTGAGACTCCAGTCACAAGCTGGAATCCAGGAGTCTTCCCAAAATATGAACCTGATCCTTCAGGGAGAGTACAAAATCACCCTCTTCTAGAGCTGAAAAACCAATAGTAAAACCAATTTGTTCATAAGAACATAAGAAGAGCCTGCTGGACCCATCTAACTCATCTTGGTCTTGCAGTGGCCAACCAGATCCCTATGGGAAGCCTGCAAACAGCACCTGAGCCCCACAGCCACCCTCCCCAACTGCAATTCCCAGAAAGTGGTATTCAGAAGCACACTGTGTCTGCCAGTGGAGGTACAACATTGCCATCATGGCTAGTTAAGTCCCAAAACAGTCCAAGACCCAAAACGTTTATGAGCATCTGAATGCAATCAGAAAGTGACACTGCAATATTCCAGATAAAGATAGTTTTTGCCTTATCTACATTTTTGAGAATGACCTTCAATAGGTAACTTTTCAAAAATTCATTAAACTTGCACATTCATTAAAGTTACACAATTGTTTTAATCATGGCCTATAAGGAAAAAGAGAACCCACTTAAAAATCAGAATTAAACAGAATGATTAAAAATTCAATTTCTCGACTGCACTAAATGGCCACATTCTCTTCCTTTGTCGATTAACATTGCAAAGTACAACACCCCCACCCCCACCCCCGATTGTGAGATACCGGCTGCCGCTCAATGAAATCACATTTACTTTCAGGATGATAAGCTGCATCAGCTAGAAGCAGGAGCCAGATATTAAAAAAACGAGGGATTTTGCCCACATAAAAATAGAATTTCATACTTGACTTCATACCTCACTTCAAACACCACATGGTGCCGTGGTTTAGCCCCTGTTTGCTCCTCCTAATATTTTTGTCTCTAATAACAATATCCTGCCCATGTCAGGGGAGCACAATTGATCTTGTCTCCTTCTGTTGCTGCAGGTAACTGTAGTCTTGTGCTTGCGCCGCTGAATGTGACCGAGCCTCATTCACACGTACCTGGGAGCCAGTGTGGTGTAGTGGTTAAGAGCGGTAGTCTCATAATCTGGGGAACCGGGTTCGCTTCCCTGCTCCTCCACATGCAGCTGCTGGGTGATCTTGGGCCAGTCACAGTTCTTTGAAGTCTCTCAGCCCCACTCACCTCACAGAGTCTTTGTTGGGGGGGAGGAAGGGAAAGGAGAATGTTAGCCACTTTGAGACTCCTTAGGGTAGTGATAAAGCAGGATATCAAATCCAAACTCTTCTTCTTCTTCTTCTACCTTGGCCTGCTTCGTGGGGTCATTCACAAAACCTTTTGGAGCATAGTAAATATGCAGTCAAGCTCCAGTGAATTGCCTTACTGGCTGCTCTTGCAAGTAGATGGGCCGGTCCTACTGTTAGACAGACTGAGGTGCCTGCCTCATAGGCAACAGGAGCTGGGGGGCAGCAATGAGGAACGTTGAGGATGTGAGCAAAAAGCAGGAAGATGCCTCCTGCCTCCAGTTTCCCATTTAATATTTTAATGATCCAGATCAGAATATTTGCATCTCTCCCCCCGCCCTGTAAAGGGGAGATATCATATGGAGAAGAGCACGAAACAGTTTTGTTTCCGCCATTTCTACTCCAAGTGGAATAGAGTGTATATCAGTATAGTTCAGTATAGCAGAAGGAGCGTCTCCACCTCCATCGTTCTGCCCGGACACTGAGGTCCAGCGCCGAGGGCCTTCTGGCGGTTCCCTCACTGCGAGAAGCCAAGTTACAGGGAACCAGTCAGAGGGCCTTCTCGGTGGTGGCAGCCGCCCTGTGGAACGCCCTCCCACCAGAGGTCAAAGAGGAAAACAACTACCAGACTTTTAGAAGACATCTGAAGGCGGCCATGTTTAGGGAAGCTTTTAATGTTTAATAGATTATTGTATTTTAATGTTCTGTTGGAAGCCGCCCAGAGTGGCTGGGGAAACCCAGCCAGATGGGTGGGGTATAAATAAATTATTATTATTATTATTATTATTATTATTATTATTATTATTATTATATCCACAGTCGGGTCTTGAGCCAAAATGCCGCTCCTGCACCAACTCCTACAAAAGCAGTTTGAAGAACTATTTCTGTTGCTTGTCTGTCAGTTGAAGCCTAGCATAGTGGTGGTTGGCCCAACTCAATCATGCTGTTAAGATTCACCTAATACTTCAGAGTCCAGACGAGAGCAGAGGAACCTTAACAAAAGCAACATTTAATGGAATTGTGAAGCTTATCTAAATGAGGAAAAAAGTATGGGGGGAAAAGTTATTTCTCATGGCAAGAAGCTGATCCTCTGAGATTTCCCCGGAGACAAATTCAGCAAATAAAAAAAAGAACAAGAACCTTCCTTCCATAAAACCAAAGGGAATTGTCAGCTCTGAGGCAGAAATTGGAGAGCCCACTCAGGCAAGAAGTGGATTAGGTGATCTCCTATCACAACACGTGCTTGTTACCGTGCCTTGAAAGCCTTTCTGCTCCCCTCATTCATTTCCAGCTGTGGAAAAGATTGAAAGAAGAAAAGAATACATATTTTTGCAATCCTTAATACAAGGTGTTCCAGATGGGACCATGGCCTGTGCTTACAGGGCTTCTTGTTGCAATGCTTCACAAAGTATTTCTTTGTGGGCATATCGTCCACAAAGGAATCCTGAGCAAGACCCATTGAACTCAGTGAGACTTAGTCTGAGCAAACCTGCTTAGGATCACAGCTTCTCACACTGGCTCCATTCAAGTTTCTTATTAATTACAGATAGGCACTAATTGGTTCATATTTAGCCTAACGTAACTCCTATGGAAGTCAATGGGAGACCAATCAAGCCAATGGCCCTTGATTATGAAGAGAAAGAAAATCTTTTGTCAAGGAACATGAAGCCACTTGAACACTTAAGAGTTCCAGTTACATCCTTAAGACTAGTCAAATTGTGATTACGTCTTGAAATCCTTCCGTCTATAGCTGCCATTCTTAAAAGGCTCTAGCGTTGAATGGGGGTGCCACCATCGGGACAGGGGGCGAAACAGCCTCGTTTGCTGCTTTTCTCATGAAAACAATTCCCTCCCATCTTTAAGTTCTAGTAATTCAGCACTTTGAGGTTTTGTTCCCCCTTTAGCTCACAGGAGCCCACCCCCAATTCCCAATCTGGTAACTGAAGCAACCATGTCTAGATACTTCTCCCTAGAAGCTAAACATATGGGATGGGCAGACCTGTCCATTGTGGTTTCTCTTTCCTCCTGATTTTCTCATTTCTCCATCCTTTAAAGAACTAGGTAGGCCTGACCTAACTGCTCCACTCCAACTTCCACGTCTACCTGCAAGAGTCCAACTCAGCTGCTAGAAGCCCCCAAGAGAGTAGCCAATGTGACAGAAAAACACGACCATAAAATGAAGGGCAACTGTGACATCACCCAGTACGATGGAGAGTTTCATTCCAGCTCAACCCAAGATGCCAAACTATTGGGAGGGCTTCAATGGAATGATTTTATTGCAATGAATTCTAGAAGTCTATTGTGTGGCCATGCCTTTTTCAATCGTCTCTACCCAAGAAAATAACTTGACATAGCACAGATATTAAAAAGGGTAACACTCAGAAACTGCCGTCTGCCAGCTCTTCAAAACAGAGGACCATCCTCTGTAAAACGGGATACGTGGACACCCCATCCATACTCTTCAGTAGTCAAGGCCAATGTCAGCATCCAACCTTGGGCACTGGGCAGTCCCTGGGGTATCAGCACCCTAGATGTGTCCACCAGCATCTGGCCAATGGGCATCTACAAACCACCTTGTTAAACTTCCCACAATGCCCTGGAGCGAGAGGCACTGTGGGGCATTGTGGAAATTTAAAATGGCAGCCAGGCAGCATCAATTGGAGGCTGGCACTGATTGGAGGAGTAAACCAAGAGGCCACATCTGCATTTTACTCTAGTGGGGAGAAGGCTGTTGGCTCTTCTTATGTTCCCCACAAATGTGTAAACCAGGGCTGCACTTCATGTATTGGACATGGTGGGCTTAGTTTCAGGAAAGCTTGCACTGCCATAAATTTGCATTTAAAGTGCCACAAGGTGTGTGTGTGTGTGTGTGTGTGTGTGTGTGTGTGTGTGTGTGTGTTTTCTTCATGAAATCCCAAGGCTATACTTTTCCTCAGTGCTATCCTTCAGAATGTCATCTTCTGAACAGGAGGTTCACTCTTCTTTGATCTTTATAAGGCAGTATTTAACAACTAACAAACCAACAGCAACAGCTCCAAACTCTACAGTTTTCCACGAAAATTTCCACAGTGCATTTCCTTCCCAAATACCAGAAGCAACAATTTCATGATGCGGTTTCTGAAGAGGCCACTGGAGGGACATATTTACTACGGAAAGGGAGAGAAAACCAGCTGTATTCAATGCACCCGTGGCGGAATGGGAGACAGCAAATCCGTCAGTTCTGCTTAAAAGCGGAGAATATAACACAGCCTTGGTTATTAGCTGAATATACATAGGGAGGCAGGAACAAAGGGTAACAGAGCGGTTTATGCATCCTGTATATTGCTAAGGCCCCCAGCCTCGTTTTATGACATTTGCAAGGCAATGCAAGGAAATTGGATTGTTTCTCATAATTTCTAAAGCATTAGCCCCATTTTAATGGGGGGCAAGTTTAATTGCATTTTAGTAGTTTAACGGGCATTGTATTATGGGCTGCATTATTTTCACTTTAATATCTCTACCTGCTCTGAGGTCATGGGATGGGATGGGATAAATTCAAATAAATTGCTCAGCCTCTGTATGGAAGCTGCATTGTTTGACCTCAAAGCCAGCCTCTGACTGATCCTAGATGTGTGTCGGGGCATGGTTTGGGGAGCTGGGATTGCAATTTCTCACTGGTAAGGAGAAAGCAAATTAAACATGCCCAGAGAGGCCGTTCTCTCATTCGTTCTTATATTCTAGACAGGGTTACCAAATGGTCAGAATTTTATCAGCTTGGGTTTCACTCTATTGATCGACTGTTGGAACTAGAGGATGAAAATCCTCCCCCCCCCCCAAAAAAACAACAACCCCAGCCAAGTCATTTTAACATTTTGGGTGATCTGCTTTTGCATTATGGTGCTGGAGGAGACTCTTGAGAGTCCCATGGACTGCAAGAAGATCAAACCACTCCATTCTTAGGGAAATCAGCCCTGAGTGCTCACTGGAAGGACAGATCCTGAAGCTGAGGCTCCAATACTTTGGCCACTCATGAGAAGACTCCCTGGAAAAGACCCTGATGTTGGGAAAGATGGAGGGCACAAGGAGAAGGGGACGACAGAGGACGAGATGGTTGGATAGTGTTCTCAAAGCTATCAGCATGAGTTTGACCAAACTGCGGGAGGCAGTGGAAGACAGGAGTGCCTGGCGTGCTCTGGTCCATGGGGTCACGAAGAGTCGGACACGACTAAACAACTAAACAACAACAACAACAACAACAACAACAACAACTTTTGGACAATGCATTCAGCCAGACCATGTGTGTGCCTTCCCCCCCCTGAACATGCCAGCCACTCCAGAGGAGAAACTGAGGCTCACCCTTCCTTTGAGTGACCACTTCATTCTTCAAAGAAAAGAATACCAGACCCTGAAGCATATCCAAATAGTTTCTGGGTAGGCAAATAATCATTCCCTTCTCAAAGAAAAGACACTCTGCACATCTTCAGGGCCATTTCCCACCTTGGTCTATTTAAAAAAAAATCATTGGGAAAAGAACTCTGCTTATACTCAGGGACACTCGCAATTTGTTTTTGCATGTGAAGCTTGGCACATTTTAATTCCAAGTGCCCACACATTGGAAACCAAAGTCCCAACTCAGTTAAGGACCAGCACTTAAAGTGACAGTATTTCGGAGAGGTAGGATATTATTTTGGCAAACAAGTAATCTTTTGATAATGAAGCTGTATTTCTTACTGATGTACATTTCCTTTTCTCTTTCTCCGTATACCAATAACAAAGGAATATATCAAGTTGTAAATTGTGGAGTTGTTTCTTCCACACTGCGGAATGCACCCACCAAATCTTCATCAATCCTGCATGGCAAAAAAGTAATTTTCTTCACCCTGGAGAGAAGGATTCCTGTGACAAGGACTCTAGCCCTTTTCTTTTTAAAATATGATAGCCAGCCAAATGTGGAAACCTGAAGATAAATATAAAATACTAGTAAATTCAGCTCACATTTGTGGATATGTGTGCTTGGCTGCTAAGGGAAATCTCTCCAAGATTTTTTCAAGGAACAACAGAACTACCTCAGCCCAAATTTTCACTCCATATGTGGTCTTGGCGACTCCCTGCTTGTGTGGTGTCCTCTAGCTGTCAGCTTCAATTGATAGATATTAAAATGTCTCATTTTCAGATTTTTCTAGTAAACAAGGGGGCTCGAATAAGATGTGTACCAAATTTCAACTTTACAGGTGACAGGGAAGAACCCCTACCATTTTGAAGTAGGGGTAGAGTACAGGAGAGGTGTTGAAACACTCCATTATCGCCCCCTTCCTTGGTAATTAAGGTTTCTTGGATTGTATACAGATGTTGACTTTTCTCTAGGTTGTTGTTTAAAAAATGTCCTTCCTAACCTGTTCAACAGAGAAAAATGTGTATTTCCCCCATACACCAGGAGGCTGGAAGAGGTGATTTTGAGCAGACAAATAGGAGGAGATGCATTTTCCTTTCATGAAATGGGCGGGGTGGTTTTTTGCAGTGCAGTGTAGAGCCTCCTTACTTCCTCTTGACACCTGGGAACCAACCTGTGGCTGCTTTGGCTCCTAGGGGGCAGGTGGACCAGCAGAAGGATGTCTAATGCCAGAGGGAAAAGTCCTCCTGAATTCAATAGCGCTCACTTCCAGTTTAAACAACATTAGGATTGCAGCCTCAGTCCCTGCTAACTTTAGCTGGATCATAACCTCATTTCATGAAGTGCTTCAGTATCTATCAAGGACATCACTCGCTGTGCTGGTATAAATTGAGAGTAGGAAGCTGCCTTCTGCTAGGTCAACTGGTTTGTCCATCTGGCCCCTGTATAGTCTACTCTGACTGGCAGCAGCAGCAGCTGCCGGACAGAGAAAGGTCTTTCACACCACCTGCTACAAGTAGTGGAGTCTGGTCCTTACCCACACAGGAAGAATGGCAGATGAAGTTGATGGACTACATGGAATTGTCGGAAATGACTGGCAGAATCCGAGACCAGGGAGAACAATCGGTGGAAGAAGATTGGAAAAAGTTTAAGGACTACTTACAGAAATACTGTAAAATTAATGAATGTTAGAAAAATGTTGGAATGAAGTTATATGGCTTTAGTAGAAATGTTATAAGGAATTAGGTATAGATAGATTAATAGGGTATTAAAGGGAAAAATAAGGTTAGAATGTGTTAAGATAATTATAGGATAGAAAACAGAGGAAGAGGGAGAGGAATTGCTGAAACAATTAATAAAAGTGGAAGACAAAAAAGGAGGTGTGAGGAAGTCGTGGAAACAAGTGAATGAAAGATAAGATATTGAAATTGGATTGTGTTTTGAATGGTTTTTTGTTTTGTTTTGTCAATTGTTTGTGTTAGTGTTGTGTAGTCTTTTTTGTACGGTATTGTATTGTTGTATTGTTTTTCTTTGGTTTTTTTGTAGTGTTGTGTTTAAATTGTTGAAAATGAATAAATATTATTATAAAAAAAAAGTAGTGGAGTCTGGTCCTGGTCATTGGGGTGAATGGGGAACTGCCCCACCAACCACAGTTGCCCCCACCTGCCTGCCTTCTTACTTCCATCCAGTGCAGGGGGATGGCACTGGATGCCAGCTTCCTCCTCCATAGTCTCAGTGTTGCCCCTGTAGAACCGAGTACAGTATGGGGACAAAGTTAGAATGTCTGGCATTGGCTCTGGCGCCACCTGCTGCTGGGCTCCCTGCATTCTACCCTATCAGACCCAATGGCCACCACTGAACCCAAGACATTCTATATGCAAAGCTTGTGCCCAGCTACTGAGTGACAGTCCCTCACCTATGAATGGGTTGTGCCAAATGGTATAATACCATTGCATCCCCAATCATACATTATTCCACTGCTGCAGGCAAACACACCAGTGCAAATATTTACAATCGGGATGTCAGTTTAGAATTAATGTTTGATTATTATTATTATTATTATTATTTTTACCACTATAAATTGTCTTGCTTGATTTCCCCCTTCAGTGGCCATTATTTCCTCCAAACCAAAGCTCTAAACCTGTATGCACAGGTTTCTATTTATCACAGCTAGTTAAGGCTGAGCTTGGATTAAGAAATGTTTCAAACGCCAGTTCATTAAATTAAATTGTATAAAGGCAAATTGTACTCTTTAGTGAGCAGGTCTTCTCCCAGATGAATATGCACCAAATTGCAATGTAAAATATTAATTTCTTCTTTATACTTGCTTTTAGGAATGCTGTAGCCGGTTCCGGTGAAAAGCTCCAATTTTCTAATTTGATGTGAATGTTAACACTGAAATCGTAAAGTAGAATTTCTTTTGCTCTCCAAGGAATGACTAAAGACTGAGCCCATATTTAATTTGCATAGTATATTACCGATTAATATATTTTTAAAAAATATCCTTCTTGATTTACGCTTCATTTTCATTCTCCGCTTTCCAGTGAAAAGCTCACACACTGAAAATGGGAACTTTTGAGCAGGGTAGCTAAAGCAATGTGGCAAGCAGGGGCCGTAATGGAGTGAGATATATTAGATCAATGGAAGAGGTCAGAGGACAACGCTTGGAGACTGTGGCCTATGGAGGTGAGGGGATTAGGGCTACAGTTCTATGCATACTAACCTGGGAATAAGTCTCATTGAGCTCACGAGAGGGGGAAAAAGGGCCACATGGTAACAATGCGACTCGTACCTGCCTGCTCATGAGATTAATTGAGTTCAGCGGGGCCTACTCCCAGGTAAATGGGTACAGGATTGCAGCCGAAATGTGTTAAATCTAGACCTTGAGCACCTCTTGTGCTTTTAAGAGTTACACGGAAGGGATGGTTTTGCCAGTCACCCTGAATTGTGAACCTTAAAAGAGCCTGTGAGATGCCAAATTTCATATATTGATTTAAATGAAAGAGACGGTTCTTTGGCTGCAAGCGTTTAGCATGCTGTACTTTTCGCATTCTAAAGGCTGGAGAGAAATTCCATTTCCTCTGATGATAAAACTTCTGCGAGATTCAGAGCATTAAAGAGGATACAGCAAGGGAAACAAGACAGACAGACACACTCCATGACTGACAAGGCAGTTTCCCATTAAATCTACAGACAATTTCTTTATCAGGCAGCTAAGATGACACAGGTAATTTTGAGCCAATGCACTACCTGCCAATGGTGTGAAAAAGAACATCCACAAAAGAAAGCTGTGATTATTTTTTTTAAGAGCTCATTTTTCCTTTTATCTTTTGGGGTTTTGGAGTGGGTGGTGGACCTTTTTTTTTTTTTTTTTTTTTTTGCACCTTTAAGATGCATTCCAATCACATCCCCCAATATCTATTTGTCGCCAAGATAACTAAAGCATCAAATGAAAACTGTGAATGTGATGGCTTATGTCAAATCTTGCATTTCTAGGCTCTGAGCCCTCCCCCTCCATCCTAAGACTTGTGATAAAAATCGCCAGGCCCGGAAAACTTGATAAAGTTGCAACCTAACAGCAGAATATTACATGTGGAAGAGATGGATAATTTAGCCTGCAATCAGCAGTTCAGCTTTGCTCCACAGTAGCCCAACTGAAATTCACATGGACTGGGACTTTTGCTGCAGAAAGGACTATACAGTGGTACCTCAGGTTAAGTACTTAATTCGTTCTGGAGGTCCGTACTTAACCTGAAACTGTTCTTAACCTGAAGCACCACTTTAGCTAATGGGGCCTCCTGCTGCTGCCGCGCCGCTGGAGCCCGATTTCTGTTCTCATCCTGAAGCAAAGTTCTTAACCAGAGGTACTATTTCTGGGTTAGCAGAGTCTGTAACCTGAAGCGTATGTGTCAGGGGCTCAGGAGCAGAGGCGCAGGGGAGAGAGGAAATGGAGAGCGAAGGGGAGGAATCTGAGGGCAGCGGAGGGCAGAATGACAGTGACCCGAGAGATTCCATGAGCCTCTCCAGTGAATCAGAAGATTCCCAGAAGGGGGCGCCGATGGCCAGGGCAAGGGGGGTCCCAGGGGGGACGCACCAGAAGCAGGGAGCCAGCGGAGACTCCCAGAGCAGTAGCTGGAAATCAGGACCAGCTTCCCCACCGGAGCGTAGTGGGGGGGAAGAGTCCCATAGGTCAGGGCCAACGTCTCCTCCAGCAAGCAGGGAGGAGGAGTCAAGCCCAGCTAGCATTCCCGAAGAGGGGAGCAGTGACAGGAGCAGCATAACGGTCAGAAGGAAGGTGGTAGGCTGGGCGCGCGCGCCAAGTTCAAATGTGCAGGCGAGCGGGACAGCAGGAAGCCAGGATTGGGAACCAGGTCCTAAAGCTCGCCGGAGGGAGGGGGAGGACTCGGGAGAGTCAGCGTCTGAAGAGTCTAGAAAGGGGAAAGCCCCGACGGACAGGCGGACCCAGAGGAAAAGGGAGCAGAGGAAGAGGTGGAGCAAGGCTAGGGTCTTGAACTGGTGCCTGGGGGGAGGAGATTCAGATGGAGCTTCAGCGGTCTAGGTTCAAGACGTAGAGCTGCGTGCCGTGGCTGAAAATGAGAGACTGAACTTTAATAAAGACTATTTAATATAACAACGGACTGGCGTTGGTCCTCTGTGAGCTGGGACCTGAGGCAGCCCTGACAGTATGTAACCTGAAGCGTATGTAACCTGAAGTGTATGTAACCCGAGGTACCACTGTTCTGAGGAAAAGCAAGTGCAGGTGTGAGACATTATTTAGATCAGGGACAGGGAATTTTTGGGTCCTGCAGGTGTTACTGGTGCACCAGCTGAGCCAATCTGGCAATCCCATGCCTGCTGCCTTGTCCCTCACTGTGGGAGATTAGCAGCCAAACCTAACAAATGCTAGTTAACATGAGAAAGGGGCTAATTCCACAGAACTGATAGGCAGATACTAAGACCACAGAAATACAAGTGGTGGAGAGGGCTCCGTGTGATGTCATTTCCCTCCTTTCCTGGAGAGGAAGGAGTATGTAGCACTTCCTGTTCCTTTTTATCTCTTCCTTTGACCAACTTTGGATGCAGATCTCTGCTTGCTCCAGCTTTAGGCACATGGACTTGGAGTTGGTTACCCTGTAAATATAGGTATTTTGCCTGCATAGCTGCCATTGCTGTGAACCAATGCACGATTGCAAAGTAAGTAAATCTTATTTTTTAAGCTTCCTTCCCAGGTTGTTTCCTGATTCTTCGTTAAGCAGGGTAAAAAGGGGGAAGCCATCTTACTTTGTTGCTGGACTTGCTGAAAACAAGCAGCTTAATTCCTATGCTTTTAATTTTGCTACCAGGGGTGAGATTTTAAAACTCTGTTCAACCCATGGCAACCTTACCCTAGAGGCCAAGTCGGGCACCCTTCTCCCAAACTATAAACTTCTCTCTCAGCCAGGAAGAAAGGGGCAAATAGTTTCAGCCACATCGCAGGATGGGTGCTTTCATTTGCAGCCATTTTCCTAACAAACACTGAGAACAGGGCTTTGTGTATGAGCGGTTCTACCCATTACACCAAATGGAAGGGTATTTAGAGTTCTGGGCTATACGCCTTCAGACTGAAAATTTTTATTTGAATTCTCCCAGGTCACACTGCCTCCTCATTCCATGCAGCGTGTAGAATACCTGACAAATTCTAAAAGGTTTTGGGAAGGGGTCATAGCTTGGTGGTAATGGAGGACACACTTGTGCATGGAGAAAGCCCCAGGCCCAATTCCTGGCATTGCCAGGTGGGCTTGGGAAATGACTCTCTTCTGATACTCCAGGGAGATGCTGCCACTCTGTGTAGACAGTTCTGGGCTCAATGGTCTGACTTGGAGGCAGCTTCAGGTGTTCCCCCTGAGACCTCAGAACTATGTCAATACCTAATTATGACATAATTAAGAACAGGCATGGCCAAACTTGGCCCTCCTGCTGTTTTGGGACTACAATTCCCATCATCCCTGACCACTGGTCCTGTGTTAGCTAGGGATGATGGGAGTTCAAGTACCTTCAAAGTACTTCCCCAACCATATTGCCTTTAGTTATGTATAAAGCATGTTTTCCTCAACATCTTAGGGTCTCCTTCCTTGAGAGCTGTTCAGCTTTAATGCCCTCCTTCATTGTCCATTACCTGATAACATTTATTCTTCAGTGACAAACACCGTTAAACCGGAAGACAGAGAAAGAAACCAAGGGATCTATTAAGAAGGCAATGTTATGTGTGATTATTTTGGGGTATTCTTTTTCTGGCTGCTATAAACGGGTGACAGAAACGTCTTTTTGCGGCTGTCTCCCCATTGTCACGTTCCCCTCTTCGTCTTTCCTCTTTGTGGGGATAAAGATGTCTTGTGTGATGTAGGCTGCTGCGAGTTCAGGAGCAAGAGACTTATGTCGCTTTAGTCCATGAATCACAGCTCTTGTGCCTTTCCCCCACTCATAAAGAATAGGGTTTTTATTATTACTATTTTTTCCTCCCTGTGAGGCAAAGCTTTTTATATCAAACAGTATTTTCAAGAGGAATGAGATTGTTCGGGCAGTGGTAATAACGGCAAGGCTTTCTTGCTTTGGGGTTCATTTTTTTTGCTTTACGATTACCCGCCTGAAATGGGTACCAGTCATATTTTGCAGGAAAGCCACAATTCTGAGGCTGGCACCACTGCCCTCATTAAGGTCAATTGATCATCCTTGCCTCAAGGAAATGGGAGAAAAAACCCCAACAAGAGATGGGTCACTGTGCACGATGGACTCAGCGAAGAATGTGGCCGGATAGAGAATCTTAGCTTTGTTGGGTTAGTTGGTCCGTGCAGACAAGTCTATCAACGAGAAATGTGTCATATACAGATTTCTGTTTAGTAGACCTTTCCGTCTCGGGCTTCTCGTTTATCATTGTCTCCCTGACAGGAGCTCTGCCCTGTTATCCTGACTTGTATGTCATTTATCAGTGTTAAGTACAACAAAAGAACATCCCTTTAAAACCCTCTTTAACTTTTCACATGCTTCTACTGTTGAATAATGGTAGCTGTTGCCATTGGCCCAAATATCCCGTTTTGTTGCTTTTCCTTTCAGTTCTGTTAGCTGCACAATAATGGGCTGAAATGGCTCTAAGAGCTCTTGGAAACCTAGCACATATATATGTATATTTCTGCATGAGTCATATACCCTCCCCCAGTTTTCTTTTTTAACCTTAAAAAAAGAAGTGCAGGAGGACAGTATTCTTGCCAGAAAGGAATATTTTGTAGGCCCACCTAGAGTTGGCTATAAATATCACTTATAAGGCACATTAGTATTCATTACCACAACAGGGCTAAATGGTTTTTAAGCAGGTAGGCACTGGGTAAAACAAATATTTGTACTTTAGTAGGACTGTGGAATGAATATTTGACATGCTGCAGCGGAATTATCGTGCGAGAAAATTCAGGTGGAATTCTTTTCAGGTATTGCACTTGCTCGCAACTTGGGCTTGTACTTTGGAGTTTTGCTTTTCACCCTGAAAGGCTTGGTAGCAGAGTTTTTACTTTACAGTAGCATTCAGACTCAAAAAGCAAAATTGCGACAGAAAACAGCCCCTTAAAAAAACCCCCACCAATCACCTTCATTAAAGCATCATTCTTCCCTCTCCCTCTTTCTTACATGCTAGCCATGTTTTACATCCACCTGTTATTCATATACTCCAGGGGCAGTATTTTAGAAAATGGAATTATCCCTAGTTTTACCTGTTAGCATGCTGGGGAAATGTGTGCTAATTCTCAGCACTAAAAGCACTACCTCCGTCTGCTCCCTCTGTTGGGCTGAGAACACTCCTTTGCATTTAATTCCTGCTATTTTGAACAGTATAGTAAAGTACTTTGCTCTTTGCTCTCTTTTTCTCTGTGTGCGTGCACACACAGGCCTAAAAACACAGGTGGAGAGTCGCCAACTTTACAACCGGACTTTGCAGCTGCGCATTTCACAGGAGATTAATCTGAAGCCATTAGCAGGTGAGAATGTTTATCTCCATCCCAAGATAAGCTATTAAAAAAAAATTTATTCAAAATTAAAACAAAACATATTATCCAGAAACATATCATCCCTATCTCCCACCATTTTTGCTGACACGTAGAACAGGGGTCAGCAAACTTTTTCAGCAGGGGGCCAGTCCACTGTCCCTCAGACCTTGTGGGGGGCTGGACTATATTTTGGAAAAAAAAAAAAAAAAAAGAATTCCTACGCCTCACAAATAACCCAGGGATGCATTTTAAATAAAAGCACACATTCTACTCATGTAAAAACACGCTGATTCCTGGACCATCCACGGGCTGGATTTAGAAGGCGATTGGGCTGGATCCGGCCCCTGGGCCTTAGTTTGCCTACCCATGACGTAAAAGTACGAGGGTGGGGCACTCGCTTTGGAGCACTCCACTTGCTTGGAGATGATCTAAAATGAGGAGGAAGGCAGAGGTCCGCCATCTTTCTTCCCAGCTCTATTGGTATGTTTGGAGCAGGGATGAAGGAACCTGTGGCCCTCTAGATACTGTTTGACTCCAACTCCCATCAGCCCCAGCCAGCATGGCCACTGGACAGGGATGCCTGGAGTTGTAGTCCTTCAATATCTGGTGGGCCACAGGGCAGCCACCCCGCCCTAGCAACTACCTTTGTGGTTTGTTCATGGAATATAGATAAATATACAGTAATACCGCAGTCTTCTTTAACAGCTTGAGAAAACAGGGTCAGACGAAGCACGGAGAACAGTAGTTTTGCTCCATGGGGAAAGCATTGTTCTGTCTATTGCTAGCTTTAGACTTTTGTAGTGGAATGACTGATGACAGTGAGGTTCTCTGCTTGGGATGGAGCAACAAAATGATTATTTACATGGACAGGCTTAGCTCGGCTGCTAGCCTTGCAGCACTACCACTCTTGTTTTTTGAAGTACTGGAAATCTTTTGAGAGCAGAATGATGATAGTGTTATTCTTAATGTATACTGGTTGGGACCAAGATATATACATTATGTATTTTTGTAAACCACCCTGGAAGCTCTGCTAAAGGCCAATATGGAAATCTCTAAAATATATGTATGTGTATTAACGTGTTGTGCTGAATTCAGTTTTGGAGTAAACCAAGCAGCTATATTTCCCAGTGTGGCTTTCTGGAACAGAGCGCTTTGGGGGCTTTCAGAGCATCAATAGGAAAGGAAGGGTTGCTTCTGCGGGGAGGTTCTAAGTCAGTGTTTCCCAAACTTGGGTCTCCAGCTGCTTTTGGGCTACAATTCCCATTATCCCGGACCATGGGCCTTGCTAGCTAGGGATGATGAGTTGCATTCCAAAAACAGTTGGAGACCCAAGTTTGGGAAACCCTATTCTAATTCTCACTTTCTTGCAGGCATCGTCTACAAGATAGATTTCTCCTGCCTTCAGCCAGTGCTTGCAAAACGCTGTCGTCTTTCTCCTCTCTCTGCCATCTCTGTGCTCAGAGCACTTGTGCTATGGTTCCTCAGTACCTGGCAGTAAGGGATTTCAGCAGGTGGGTGGGACAACCCACCTGCCAATTATGTGATGTTGTAATGAGGTCAGTGATTGACGGGTGGGTTGCCCCACTCAGCTGTCAAATTTGGCCAGTACAGTGGTACCTCGGGTTAAGTACTTAAATCGTTCCGGAGGTCCGTTCTTAACCTGAAGTGTTCTTAACCTGAAGCACCCCTTTAGCTAATGGGGCTTCCCGCTGCGCCGCCAGAACATTTCTGTTCTCATCCTGAAGCAAAGTTCTTAACCTGAAGCACTATTTCTGGGCTAGCGGAATCTGTAACCTGAAGCGTATGTAACCCGAGGTACCACTGTATAAATCCATATAAATCTAATAGGACAACAGGGTCATTACCTATTGAAACTCTTTTTGGTATTGTTGTTGCTGCTGTTGTCACTCACTCACTCACTCACTCACTCTGGTTTTTAAAAAGATGTAAGTTCCTTTGGGTGGGCTTGGCATCAATTTTCATTTAAAGGTAAATCTACGTTATTTGTATGGCTTGAAACTACAGAGGTACCTCGGTTTAAGAACGATTTGGTTTACAAACTCCGCAAAACTGGAAATAGTGTTTTGGTTTGAGAACTTTACCTCGGTCTAAGAACGGAATCCAAATGGTGGAGGGGCACCGGTGGCAGGAGGCCTCACTAGGGAAAGCGTGCTTCGGTTTAAGAACGGACTTCTGGAATGGATTAAGTTCGTAAACCGAGGTACCACTATATACGTGAACCAAAATCCTTTGAAATACTCACTTCTCTCGATTTCACAATGCAGTTCTGCAACCAAGTAATGCATGAAAAAAGGCACGCCACAGGATAAATATCAGTAAAAAAATAAAAATGCCTTATATTAGGGAAAACTGCTTGAAGAAAAATGTATATTAGGAGAAATTTGCACTCAAGTATTATTAGTTTCCATGAGAACTTTTTAAAAAACCCCACAATTTTATGTGAAAATGTAGAGAGCTGAACTTAAGACTGAAAAAAACAAGAAACCAGAATTGACAGATTTGCCAATCCCTAGTGTATGAACATAGGTAAAAAAGGTAAAGGACCCCTGGATGGTTAAAAGTCCAGTCAAAGGCGACTATGGGGTTGCAGCGCTCACCTTGTTTCAGGCTGAGGGAGCCAGCGTTTGTCCACAGACAGCTTTCCGGGTCATGACTAAATCGCTTCTTGCACAACGGAACACTGTGACATAAGCCAGAGCTCATGGAAACGCCATTTATCTTCCCGCTGCAGCGGTACCTATTTATCTACTTGCACTGGCATGCTTTCGAATTGCTAGATTGGCAGAAGCTGGGACAGAGCAATGGCAAGCTCACTCCATCACGGGGATTTGAAAGACAAACTTTCCGATCTGCAAGCCCAAGAGGCTTAGTGGTTTAGACAACAGCGCCACCCGTGTCCCTGTATGAGCATAACAGTAAAATTTAGTATAGGTCCCCTATATGTGCTTTAATTCAACACAGAAATCCAGAATTACAGGTCTTTGCACATTTAGCCATCCTCCTCCTGGACTACATATTCTCTCCATCTCCCTCTTTCCTTTAAAGTTGCTCGCTTTTGAGTTGCAGCTGTGAGTGGGAGCAACTAGAAGCATCACCGAAACAGGAGTGGGCAAGCAACTTTAATTAAACACCACTAGGCTGGAGTGCTGGGTTTTGTTATTCATGGGGCTTTTATATTATGCATTTTCATTTCGCCTACGAAGAAATAAGGTGCACGCAAAAATAGAGGGAAAGAACATTGAAGGTTATGAACCAAGCCAATTAAAACCAAAGTGAGGAAATTCAGACATTTAAAAAACTAACAAGTACTTTTCATCTTTAAAGTGCTCTATGAGCTCTAGCTAATTATGCCTGGTCATGTTTCCTACCAGGGTGGAGAAATGCTGTCTTAAAGCAAGGGCAGCTTAAGCACATTTTTGCTGCTTCTGATATCCCAGGACAATGGCTCCCAAACTCCCTTCAATCTCATGTTTTCGTTTTTCATATTCAAGGGGCAGATTGAAGGCTGAAGGTGGAAAAAAGGAAGCCACATAATGGTGGTAAAATCAGGAGATTTTGATTCGCCCCTTTTCTTGGAATGCTAGTAACAGCAATGCACCATTCCTTAGAAAAATCGCTGATCCATTAGTACTCCAAAATCCACAAATACTTCAAAATTGGGGTGGACTGAATGATGGAGCAAACCTTGTTTCCATACTACTGGACTACTTCTTGGACTGCTGCAATGTGTTCTATGTGGGGCTACCTTTGAAAGTGGCCCGGAAACTACAAGTAATACAGAATGCGGCAGCTAGACTGGTGACTGGGACCAGCCGCCGAGACCACATAACACCGGTCTTGAAAGACCTGTATTGGCTCCCAGTAGGTTTCAAGCACAATTCAAAGTGTTGGTGCTGACCTTTAAAGCCCTAAACGGCCTTGGCCCAGTATACCTGAAGGAGCGTCTCCACCCCCATCGTTCAACGTGGACACTGAGGTCCAGCGTCGAGGGCCTTCTGGCGGTTCCCTCACTGAGAGAAGCCAAGTTACAGGGAGGGCCTTCTCAGTAGTGGCCCCCGCCCTGTGGAACGCCCTCCAGATGTCAAAGAGACACCAGATGTCAAAGAGAACAATAATTACCAGACTTTTCGAAGACATTTGAAGGCAGCCCTATTTAGGGAAGCTCTAAGTGTTTGATGGACTACTGTATTTTAATAGTTTGTTGGAAGCCACCCAGAGTGGCTGGGGAAACCCAGCCAGATGGACAGGGTATAAATAATAAATTGTTGTTGTTGTTGTTGTTGTTAATAAATTGTTGTTGTTGTTGTTGTTGTTATATGGTCTGCATCTTATGACAACTTCAATCCATTTTTTTTTGTTCTTTCTTGAATACTCCACTTTCTCCTCCCCCCTTGCATTACTTAACATACAGACTGATGAAGAATTCTGGAGAACTTGAATGCTGGCTCACTGCTTTGGAACTTTGTGCTTGATCCTAAGCAAGGCATTGCCCAACTCTTTTGTCTTCCTTTTTACCATTTTGTCTTCCTTTTTACCCCGGTTCCTTTTTGCGGGGGAGTGGGGTTGGAAGAAAGAGAATCGCAGCTTGCTTTAGACCAACTTTCTCCAAGCTCGCTGTGCAAAAATGTTGGTTCAGTTTTTTAAATAATGACCTCATAACAGTAGTATGTGGCCTTGTATTGACATTTGGAATGCATATAGGAGCATGCTGTTTATTGGATCGAGCTATCCACAGCTGTACTGTTCTGACCTTGAATTTTTCAATTGCATTTAAGTGCTCTAAGGAAGGCATGGGGAGAGGACTTCTGGCCCTCCAGATGCTGCTGAACTACAACTCCCATCAGGCCCAGAAAGCATGCCCAACGGCCAGGGATGATGGGAGTTGTGGGTCAACAACATCTGGAGGGCCAAAGGTTCCTCACACCTGCTCTAAAGCAACTATTTGGATATGGGCATCTCTAAGAGGATAAGAAGAGTGTTGGTAGCCAATTGGTGGCATGGTTGCCCCAAGTAGCAGGTACCCTGGGAATTTGCAGCATGCCTAAGCAGGAATAGGAGGACAGCCCCTCCCCCAGGCCTAGGGGATAGTTGAGTGTGTGTGAGGTGTGAGTGTGACTTGCTGCAGGTATACCATGAAGTATGCGCTAGAGAGATACTGCCTCTTATTTGACTTGGGGAATGTTTGCTAGAAAATCTTTGGTCAACACTGCTATGGCAACTAGTGTAGTAAAGGTAAAGGGACCCCTGACCATTAGGTCCAGTCACAGACGAGTCTGAGGTTGTGGCGCTCATCTCGCTGTATAGGCCAAGGGAGTCAGCGTTTGTCCGCAGACAGCTTCCGGGTCATGTGGCCAGCATGACTAAGCCTCTTTCTGGCGAACCAGAGCAGCGCACAGAAACGCTGTTTACTTTCCCGCTGGAGCAGTACCTATTTATCTACTTGCACTTTGAGGTGCTTTCGAACTGCTAGGTTGGCAGGAGCAGGGACCGAGCAACGGGAGCTCACCCCGTCGCGGGGATTCAAACCGCCGACCTTCTGATCGGCAAGCCCTAGGCCCTATGGTTTAACCCACAGCGCCACCCACGTCCCAACTAGTGTAGTACTGTGGTGTAAAACTGGAGGTGTGAGCTAAGGGGTTCCTGGTTCAAACTTCCATCACACAACTTTATGTGCATGCATTGAAGAGGAGTAGGATTGTGGCAGGAGCTGTAATCTATCCTTATTCATTTCAAGTTCTGATATGAGGTTCTGTGCATACAGCAGGGCACGCACAGGGCTCTTGCTGCTAAGTGTTTGGGAACTGGGGAGAAAACTGGGTTCCTGATCTCCATTTTTTGGGCTGGAGTGCAATGCTCAGTGCTACTGCCCAGCTAACTGGAAACATTGCCCAAACCTGAATTTGGTTTCTGAGCTGTCATGAGATGTTAGCAATGCTGAGGACCAGAACCTTGCTGTTAAAATGTAAATAGAAATCATTAGGATGGCAATTCCTGCATCTGGTAGCAGATTATATGAACAAAATGCTCATGGTACCAAGCATATTAGGGACGCGGGTGGCGCTGTGGGTAAAAGCCTCAGCGCCTAGGGCTTGCCGATCAAAAGGTCGGCGGTTCGAATCCCCGCGGCGGGGTGCGCTCCCGCTGCTCGGTCCCAGCGCCTGCCAACCTAGCAGTTCGAAAGCACTCCCGGGTGCAAGTAGATAAATAGGGACCGCTTACTAGCGGGAAGGTAAACGGCGTTTCCGTGTGCGGCTCTGGCTCGCCAGATGCAGCTTTGTCACGCTGGCCACGTGACCCGGAAGTGTCTCTGGACAGCGCTGGCCCCCGGCCTCATGAGTGAGATGGGCGCACAACCCTAGAGTCTGTCAAGACTGGCCCGTACAGGCAGGGGTACCTTTACCTTTACCTTACCAAGCATATTGCTACTTCCTCATGATGGGTGCTTGATGCAAGACTGGCACAACCTGCGCTATTCACTTTTGCACTGAATAAGCTGTGGGGTAGGATTCTCCCCCTTCACCGCCTCCTCAATCCCCTCCCTGTTGGCAAAATATTGTTGCACCCCAGCCCAGTCTCTGAATGGTGTGAGATTTCAGGAGTCCCAGGGGCTTATGCAGGGTCGGTGTTTCCTTTTGGGAATAGGGCACAGGGGAGACTGCAGTGTCTTTGTGATGTATGGTGTATTTACACATATATACAACCTGAGCCTATGATGGAGGGGTTCGCCCCAAGAGGGTCTTGTTTCATGGTTGTAGCCTTGGATTCAAACAGAAATCAAACACACGTTCTGCCTCTCTGACTTTCCAGTCTGCAGCTTTTTCTCTAGGTTGCATCACAGCCAACTCTGCTCTCCCTCCCAGGTTTTGTCCTACCAACTATAAAAATGGACCCCACTCCATTTCCGGTCTGGCCCAGAGCCTCCTTTCCTTTGCTCTCTTAATGGCCCATCACCCAGGCGATTACCTCAATGCAGGGAGCTGGCCTGGCTTATATTTTAACACTTCCTAGGATTATAGGTGTCAGGCACCCACAAACCCATGGCAATATAATGCACTATAAAGATGCTTAGATGCCTGTGTTGCACTTAGTCTGGCGTAGTAAATTATTCAGCAAATATTTTGCTTTTCAAATTTACCCTGCATATCAAAAGGATGTGTTTAACTGATAAAAGCCTAACAGCTCCTTTGGAGTCAATTATCAGTGGTGTACAAAGTATTTTCCAAATTACTACATGAGCCATAATGCATCCGAGGGATGCCTCTAATCTCTCTGTTGTTGGAAATCCACTTTGAATTGAATTGCCTAAATATGGATTGACCAGGGTGATAGCTTGCTCTGTAAATGGGCAGGATGTGCTCGTACCGAAATGCACAATCAAATAGGGGGCCATATTGTGTTATTCTGTGCTGTTATGGTCTATTAGGTAAATATTATCTTCCTTGTGGATTTGTTGTAGCTATACTGTATACACAGTTACCCGATAAGCCATATGGTCTTTCAGATAAATAAAATGTGTTTCTGGAAATTAGAAAGCGATGCAGCCCCAAAGCTGAATTGATCTCCTTAAGCCATAATGGCTCCAAGGAAGCCATTGGTGTAAAATACAATATTAGAAGAAGAAGAAGAAGAAGAAGAAGAAGAAGAAGAAGAAGAAGAAGAAGAAGAAGAAGAAACTCAACCCAACATTGCTATGCATTTTTACATGACCCTAAAATAGGTGTTTTTATCGTTCGTTCCGTGGGCTTCAAAATTCATCTGCTCCCAGTGAACAGATCACTAGCACACTGAGGGTTTGAACAGCATTAAGGTATTTGAAGAATAGTTTAATTTTATTTAATAGCTTTATTACAGGGTGCACAGAACTGTGGTGTGATACATTGGAATGGGAAGTACGGTATTGTTGCTTTACTCAAAGATAAAAAATGCGTAGGTTGTACCCAACTAAGTTATACTCAGAGTAGACCCATTGAAATTAAGCTAGTCGTATTCATTGATTTCAGTGGGTCTACTCTGAGTACATGGTCGTAACCAGTATTTATGTTGGGAGGGCAGGGCTCCCACCTAACCTGTTCCAGAAGCGAGCTACCGAGCTGCCAGTTGCGTTCCTTGAATGCGCCACAACATCACCCAAGCGTTTCAGTTTCAAATATTCTGATTATTCCTCCATTTAGTTAAATATTATTTCTTTATTTATTTGATGCTGCGGGTTGGGCGGCTGCCCCCATGTCTGAGTATGACCAACGCTGAATGCAACTCTGAGTTAGGATAAATGAGATATCTCTTATAAATCAAGTTACATAAGCCTCATTATGGGGAGTAATTTATTCTATGAAGTTGCTTTTAGACCACATTGGGCGGTTTGCTCACTGAGTCTGCTGTCATAGAATCATAGAATCATAGAGTTGGAATAGACCACAAGGGCCATCGAGTCCAACCCCCTGCCAAGCAGGAAACACCATCAGAGCACTCCTGACATATGGTTGTCAAGCCTCTGCTTAAAGACCTCCAAAGAAGGAGACTCCACCACACTCCTTGGCAGCAAATTCACTGTCGAACAGCTCTCACTGTCAGGAAGTTCTTCCTAATGTTTAGGTGGAATCTTCTTTCTTGTAGTTTGGATCCATTGCTCCGTGTCTGCTTCTCTGGAGCAGCAGAAAACAACCTTTCTCCATCCTCTATATGACATCCTTTTATATATTTGAACATGGCTAACATATCACCCCTTAACCTCCTCTTCTCCAGGCTAAACATGCCCAGCTCCCTTAGCCGTTCCTCATAAGGCATCGTTTCCAGGCCTTTGACCATTTTGGTTGCCCTCCTCTGGACACGTTCCAGTTTGTCAGTGTCCTTCTTGAACTGTGGTGCCCAGAACTGGACACAGTACTCCAGGTGAGGTCTGACCAGAGCAGAATACAGTGGCACTATTACTTCCCTTGATCTGTCATCCACCTCGGCTTCCTCAGCATCTCAGACAAGAGAAAGTTCTTTCCCATTTCCCACTATTTTATTATTTTGAAAACCACCACCACACACAGGGGATTGAACCTGCGGACTTCTGGGTGCAAATAAGTGCTCTGCTGCTGAGCTATGTTCTTTCTCCAACTAAAGTTCCTTATTCTTATGAGGAGGAGCAAAGGGCAATGTATATCATCAAAGCCCGGCTCTTTTACAAGTGGAATACTTCTTGGCTTCGTTCTGGTTTCTGTGATATTGCCAGGCATTGACCTGGTACATTCACCTTAAAGACACTATATATATGAAAGTTCTCCAGTGCTCACTTTTGGGGATTTTGAAGGAATCATGCAATGCAGGTAGTAGTTCTGACTATGGATTAATTTTAGAAGCTGCAGAAGGGAAAATGTTCCCCAACCCTGTCCTAAGGAATACTTGGTTATTTCAAGTACATCTTCGAATCACAGAATTGTAGAGTTGGAAGGGACGATGAGGATCATCTCGTAGTCCAAGCCCCTGCAATGCAGGAATATTTTGCCTAACATGGGGCTCAAACGCACTATCCTGAGGTTAAGAGTCTCATGCACTGCCAAGTGAGCTATCCCAGACTTACCTTGTTACATACATTTTCCTTGAAGGGTATGGACTCTGTTGGGCAGGGCGTGGTGGGATTTTTTTTTTAACAGGGTGTGTGTGTGTCGGGGTGCTTAGGGCAGGGGTAGATAGATGGAATTGTTTTCTTGTTTTGCAGAGGCAGAAGAAAAGATAGGGTAGTTATCTCAACGAAGAAAATCTTTCCTACTTTTGAATAACGTTTTTCCAGATATTCTGTTCCTTGGTCCACGTCATGTTCTTGATATCTCTGTTATAATTTATAATTTATATGCACTAAACAAAAGCACTCAAGAACATATTAGCACTCTTCTTTTTCAGTTGGTGCTGAACTTCCTAGGAGTATTCATTATCTTGGGGTTGTTGTTTTTTAATTAGGCAACAGGCTGTTTAATTGACAGGAAACCCATAAATTCTCCCTCTCTGTATTTCAGGGGTATAAAAGAAGTTGCCTTGAACCTATAAGAAAATTGCAATTTGTAGATGTGTCGCAAGAACTCCACCAGACAGAAAGGGATTACATTTTTTTAGTATACAATTGGGAACTCCAATGTCAGAATTTCCTTTATTAAAGTAGTATGAATACTTCTTAATGACCAAGAGATTTTTTTAAAAAATAAAGTATTATCATGATCCTTGTGATTAGAATAACCCATTTTGCAGTGCTTGGGAATGTCAGTGGGTGCCTGAGAAGTGTATCAAAGAGGCAAAAGATTCCAAAATTAAATAATCAGGCCCAAACTAACCACCCATCATTTTAAATAAATAAAGGCCTAGGTCTGCAAAGCCTCAGAAAATAGGTCTGCAGAGCCAGACTCAAATGGCCCACCCCTTCATCCCCATTGCACTGTGTGCGGGTGTGTGTATGTATACAAAGTTAGGTATCACCATGGCCACGCCACAGGTGGTTTTAGGGTAGTGTGACCCATTCAGCCACACTGGGGGCACTGCAGCAACGGTGTAGAATGGAGCTACGAGAGGAGTGTGTGAGTGCCAAATTTTAGCATTGTCCAGGGCGTTGCTGAAATTTGAGCGCCCAAAGTCCGCCACTGGCCATGCCGTTCTGTAATGGAGGCTCTGTACACACAATACCTTTAAAGCACTTTCGAAGCACATTATTTCTCTCAAAGGATCCTGGGCAATTTAGTTTGCCCCTCCACAGAGTTACAATTTCCAGCAACCCTTGACAAATTGCAGTGCCCAGAATTCTATGAGAAGAAAATGTGCTTCAAGTGTGCTTTAAAGGTATAGTGCATATGGAGCCGCAGACTGCAGGTGACAAATGCTAGCTTACAAAGGCACCTAGTTTGTGGCTAGGCTGAGATTTGAACTATGAATTTCTAGGTTATGCTCTTAATGAGTTCATTTAGATGGGGGACCTCCGGCTGGGGGTCGGTGGTGAGCAAATGCAGCCTTCCAGACCTCCCTACCTGGCCCTCAGCCTGCTTCCCAGACAACACACCTTCCTGAGCCTCACAAAATTGCTTTGCACCCTCCTAAAGTGTTTTTACTGGAATGCGTCCTTGATCTATGATTATACCTCTTGTTTTCCTGCAGGGAGGGATGTGTGAGTGTGAAGGAACAAGCCGTTTGTTCAAAGGTAAGTTTCATATTTATAGCTCTGTTTACTTTTGCCTATGGCCCTGCCCTCAATTGACATTTGGACCCCAGAAGGGAATGTCACCCCCAGACTAAGAAAGGCTCCCCAACACCCCTAATTTAGAAATACAGTGGTACCTCGGGTTAAGAACTTAATTCGTTCTGGAGGTCCGTTCTTAACCTGAAACTGTTCTTAACCTGAAGCACCACTTTAGCTAAAGGGGCCTCCAGCCGGCGCCGCGCGATTTCTGTTCTCATCCTGAAGCAAAGTTCTTAACCCAATATACTATTTCTGGGTTAGCGGAGTCTGTAACCTGAAGCGTCTGTAACCCGAGGTACCACTGTAGAAGAGAGGCCCTACACTATAGAACAAGGCAGCCTGAACTCTTTGTGCATTTTTGTTTGCCAGATATGCTCACCAGTCTCCTTTGTCTGTCCCCGCTATGTTGATAGTGCTCAGCTAGGCACTTCCTTTTAATGTTTTCCTCTCCCTCCCTCCCCCCTTCAGTTTCAAAGGTGTCTTTGTGCACGTATGGCTAAATTAATTTCTGTGACACACATTGCTGAAATGTAAACATGGTGCCACTTTGATTTCCCATGAAGATAGAACACATGCTGTTTCAGAAAAGAACATGCAAGATTGCAGGGAATTGTGGAAATCAAATGCTAATTACAAGTCCAGATGGGGGAAGATGGAGGGAAAGAAGAAAATAAAAGGAAGAGAAACAAAAGATGAAGAGAAGGACAAATCTCCTTTCCCGACTATTCTGTGCAACTGTCAGTCATTTCTGAATATCCAAAAGAAAGTCATCATCAGTAGAGGGGTTATTCCATTAGGAAAAACCCCCACTCCTGTGCCACGTAAAATTATACTTCAGCATTACTTATATAAGGGCCACCATGTTTCCTTTTATTTAAGTCTGCTCTTTGCTTCACAAGGGATCCAGGTGTTCTGCTTGGCAAGAGACACATCCAAATAACGGTTGACTTCCTTATTTATGTATGCATTTATTTATTGGTAGGGGAGCACCCATTGCAATTTCTCCACCTCAGTAGCCCTTGGTGCAACCTTAAATCTGTGTTTTGCTCAGCGCAGCCTGGTCCGGTTAAGGCTAAACAACAACAACAACTGTTTTTCCATCTTCTTACAATCTTCATGTTGTTTGGCTTTGTCCAGTAGTGGCCGTGACCTTGGAGCAGGTGGGGCCAGAGCTAACGAGAGGTGGAGTCTATTAATTCCAGCTTTGCCCCTGTCATCTTCCCTGCTGAGTTCTACAAGGGCAACATCACTGGGAGGAGGAGAAGGAGAAGGAAGATTGTTCTTGTTGTTCTTATTGTGGATAAGCAGTGCCACCACTGCAGTGGACCGGCGGTTAGTAGGAGGGCAAGCCCAGAGCATATGGCAGCAATCTAATCTGAATGTCACCAGAGCATGGGCCAGCTACTTCTAGTCCAGGATGAGAAGAGTTAAGCCTGCCTTGAACAGGATTAGGTTTCAAGCACTGACTTAAGGTGATGGGTTTGTGGGTGGGCACCAACCACACACAACACCCTAAGCTCCCCCTTCTCCATTTCATTATGCTTTGTTACTCTCAGTGAGTTGGAGAAAAGTCTGGGTTGGGAACCCAGCTAACCTGGGGTTCTGAATAGCTCTGGGGAGTCCCCAGAAGGCTTGTGTATGTTTGGCACCATGTCGTCTGGGATGGCAAACCATGGGCAACATTATGGTTTGCTTCAAGCAAGCCAGCTTCAAAGCGTGAGTTATGAAGCTGGCTTGTGAAACTAACCATGGTTAGTGTTATCTGAAGTTCGCCTTGTCATCTAAACCAGCAACTAGTGGTTAAGAGCGGTAGTCTCGTAATCTGGGGAACCGGGTTCGCGTCTCCGCTCCTCCACATGCAGCTGCTGGGTGACCTTGGGCCAGTCACACTTCTCTGAAGTCTCTCAGCCTCACTCACCTCACAGAGTGTTTGTTGTGGGGGAGGAAGGGAAAGGAGAATGTTAGCCGCTTTGAGACTCCTTTGGGTAGTGATAAAGCGGGATATCAAATCCAAACTCTTCTTTGTC